>NC_092243.1:9955983-10110983 GCF_036320965.1 Panulirus ornatus | reverse complement strand
TAGTTAAGTAGGATCCTTTGATTGGCGGAGGCCCTTTCGCTCCGCCTCTGAAAGGCGGAGTCTATCTAAGGGTTCCCCACTTTGAAGCTAACATTTTTACCCTTCTGTCCTGCCTGAACACTGCACCAATCAGGGGGTCGTCTCATTTCAACTACCCATCGCGTTACGCTCGTAAAGCATCGCAACTTGACCATTGTCTCGTTACTCTCCCTGACGAAGCAGTTGGTCAAAGCACTTCACATTGACTGTACGTAAATGTCATTTTTTTTGCATTTCCGTTCAGATTCATCATCCTTATCGCTTCGAGTATCTGGCTGTATAAGTCTGTGATCACAGGAAGAGACGATAAGAAGTAATACATATGTCTTGGGTCGTGGCTGAAGATGACCTGTCCATTGTATAAATCCACTTCAGACCAGAGAATAAAAGAAGCACATAAGCTGTTTTATATAGGACACGGCTGTCCTAATTGGCGTGGAGGTGAGGCTGTTTTAGACACGGTAGTCATATGAATTGAAACACGTACGACCCAATCCTGATGTTTTATTACCTTATGCTAGAAGAAAAAAAAGATATGAAAATTCTAAAATATTGTTTACCTTTACACGAAGTTATATATATATATATATATATATATATATATATATATATATATATATATATATATATATATATATATATATATATCAAGTGAGACATTTTTCAAAGAGTAGATTTTACTCATATGAGGAGAAGAGGATAAGAAGCCATTGTTGGACATCATCAGGAGCAAGCTCCTAGGAAATCCTGCGCGGTACATTCTTCCACACAGCATTTGGCCCTCAAGTCTCCTATCGTCTGGGCCTCGCCAGAATCACCGTCTCTCTTATCTACATTGTTTCTTGCTGGGATCTCGTTGACGACGTTGCTCTGGCCACCACTGCGTCGTTCGATCAAGTTGGTCTGGACGTTGCCGAAGGCGTAAGACCCACCATTTCTTCTTGCTCTCGAGGGTGTTTCTGATGTGCGTACTCTGTGAGACACCTCTGCAGCTTCTGTTTGCAGGGGTAACTTGTGGAAATTCGGTCTGTTGTATCTCTCTTCAGACAGCCACTCTGAAAAAAAAGAAAAACCATATGTCAAAAAACAAACCTGTTGAATGGCGCCCTCCTTCAAGTGGCGCCATGTAAGGTTGCTAGTGAAAGAGAAAAGAGAGGCGTTTGGGCTGTACTTACAAGGAAAGAGAGTAAATGATTGGGAGATGTGTAATATTGAAAGCAGGAGGTCAAAAAGAAGGTGCAGGGGTTGAAAAAGAGGTGTAAATGAGGGTTGGGGTGAGAGAATATCATTAAACTTAAGGGAGAGTAAAAAAAAAAAAAAAAAAAGATGTTTTGGAAGGAGGTAAATAATGTGCGAAAGACGAGAGAACAAATAGGGATATCGGAAAAGGGAAAGTGATAACAGGTAATGATGGAGTGTGGAGGAGACTCGGTAATAGTTACTCTCCGTATTGTACAATAGTAATTACAATGTAAATAAAGGTGATTGTAGTGTTTACAAAGATACCTATGATGCTTTACAAAGATACTCAACAAAAATGCTTGGGATTCTGTTATCACACGAGACTTGTAAACAGAAGGAATGGGTTAAAGATGGAGGACGATTGCAAAAGAAAATCATCAGTTTAAGACATATAAGTCTGAGCCTGACAAAAAGAAGGGGAAAAAAAAAAAGCATGCACTGCTGATGAAAATGGATACAAGCTGAAATAACTGGGGAGGAGATGATAAAAAGACAAGAAACTCAGGAGTGAAAAGACGGCGCTTTTGAGGTGAACATTAGCATTTGCGTGAGAAGGTCAAGGCTGGGATTATGACGAACGAAAGATTTCAAACGAGAATAACTCCGTCATGAGACAGACAGACAGACGTACCTGGGGCAAGAGATGTACTAGTCTCCGGCGGACCCTGGGAGTGTACGGATCGTCGGGCAATGTTGCACACATAGACGAGCATCTGTCTGATCTCCCTGGAGGAACAAAACAGTTGCTCTCTTTTGATGCGTGGCGGCCGCGTCTCCACCACTACCACCACCACCACCAACACCGCCGCCAGCATCACCAGCACTGTCGATCTGTTCGTCATGGCCGAATGCCCAATGGTGTACAATATTGCTTGACAGTGGATATTGTTAATGCTGTGGGGTGGAAGGGAAGGTTTATATTTTTGGTGGGATAAGATGTGGGGGCGATCTACTGTTGTTGGAGGTTACATAAGACGTTGTTGAGGCTGCTACTGTAGAACTGTTGGTGGTTCTACCACGCCTGAAGGCTCTTGTAGAGCTGTCGAAGCTGATGGAGAAATCTTTCAAGTATTTCAGCGTTGAAGATGATTCTGACAGACTTGGATCTGCCGAGTGTGTTTGTCTGATGCCTTTTCCAGGTATACTGGACAACACCAGCCTTCCAGGATGTGGCAAAACACACGCTAGTCTGGAATGGTAGGAGAAAGTCCCATTAGTAACCCCTTCACGCAGGAGTACATAGCAAATAACAGAAGCCTTGATGATTGTGCAATGAAAGATAAAAGTCGTGTCGCGGTTTTTGTCCAAAAGATTAAATGTAATTCGTGAAACATTATCAGAACCCTAACACAGTTACATAGTCGTGGTCGGTAAGACTGAGTTCCTGAAGCTTTATAACTGCTGCTGATCAGATAAGTGTTCAAATGAACCCAGAGAGTCTGGTACAACGAGGAATACGAACCAGATTCGGTCAGGCGACGTTCACCTGGTCATTTCAGCTTAACACCAGCGCGCAGAACACCAGGTAGACCTACGATATACCCTAGTATGGAGAGAGCAAGCACCATGTATGCAACTGCCAGGAAGATAAGGGGTGGTATGATCTCCCTTTACTTAGAGGGAGAGGAGCCTGAACACATAACACAAATATTCCGTGTGAGCAGAAGGATGGTAGAGAGCTGGATGCAACTGTTTCGGAAGGAAGGCACAACAGACAACCGTCATTGGCCAGGTCGCTCTCGTGTTACAACACCATTACAAGGCCAAGAAATAGCCTCGTCGATGAAGATGACCCTACGAGCAGCGCTTACGTTGTAAGGGACGCGTTACTGCACGCGAACAGTTGTGCCAAGGCTTCGGTCGTCTGGTTTATTCGCCCGAACTCCAGCTGTAAAACTTACCCTAACGGAGAGACAAACAGGATCTATTAGCATTAGCAAGACGGTATGACGAGATGCCATAGGAGTTTTAGCAGAGGGGCATATTTTACGACGAAAAAGTGTCTTCTCAGAGAGTTTACGACCGCGCTGTACTGTGCATGGGACGCTAGTACATGATTATAGGAAATTATTGGCAAGCATTGTCGATTTTCGCTTGGTGTTCCTGCCTCATTCCATGCGTCATTTTCCTGGCATAATTAATGGAAGGTTTAATTATGTCCTAATTATGTCTTTCGTCAGTTCATTTATCATCACAACTACGACGAAAACTTTGTCCTCTCCAGCGTTCTTTTATATTCACCCTAACGTCACCTATTTGTATAGACAGATATGGCAAGGAAAATGTTGTTGCTTCAAGAAGTGGCCTCACCACTGGCGGAATCTGGGGCTGTATGACGAGCAGTTGTGTAGGGTAGGTGGTCGAGCAAGAGTGTCGTCTCACAGCTTGAGAAATATGTTGATAATCTTGGAAAATGTTCTAATACCATCTACGAGAGCAGTACTCACGGAGGGAGAAAGATTTCACATTCGTTTGGCTCAATATAACAGCCCTATCCACAATGCACGAATTGTAAGGGACTTCTTTGTGGCACGTCTTGAGATGACACTCCTTGACTGGCCTGAGCCCATGTGAGTAACAGTGGCTAGGATGCGACGGTCGAAGTCGGAGAGCATTTCACTGTCTACGTAAAGGAGTTATGGAAGAGGCTTCGATTACAACCGGACCTTACCCAGCATCTTGTCCACTAAATACGAGGAAGGCTCCCAGATGTTATTGCAACGAACTATACTAAGTATTAGTAACTTTTTGATGGTGTATTTGGTGGTGGTATGTGGTGTTAATGTGGGGGTGGCGATATGTGATGGCGTGGTGATGGTAATGATGTGTGTTCTATGGTAGTACATTAAATGTGGTGGTGATTTTATGTAGATTATATTACAGTAAAGGAATGGTTTATTCTATGTTTCATTTTTCCCATGTAGGGGAGGTGGTAGCGGGATTGTTGTAGTGTTGGGGCTCGGAAAGCCTTGGTCAGAGGGTCGAGGAGGCTGCAACAAGTCTGGTCGGAAACCTGTGGTCAGAAGTTCGTGGCTTCACCAAGTCTGGCCAGTCATTCCCTTACCCCAGCGTTGTCGATCAGCTGTATATCTGTATGTGGCTTTGTGTCATGATAGATGTTGAGATTGATGGCCCTGCAGGAAAACATAAAATAATATAGGTTGTCAACTATAAACCGAACATCTGCTCGCCAATAGTATAGGGCAAACTTGTTTGAGTGTACAACGAAGGAAAACGGATGAAGAGTTGAGGTAATGAAACATGTAGGGAGGAGCAACTAAACAGACCGAAAGAGAGAGAAAGAACAAGAGAGAAATTGATTCCCATAAATGACACAACACCATCCTCCTACCTTAGGCTACATCCTGGACCAAATCACCAAACAAATTACCCACAATAGCATGAGAATGAAACACAAGGAACAGTCAAACCACACCTACAACCTCTCTACTTCTGCATTCCTGTGCATGAGACGCCAGCTTCCCCTAGCCTAGCATGTTGACCGTCAACACGGGTTAGTGTTTGGTGTGTGTGTGTGTGTGTTGGCGAGGCCGCCCTCATCCATCCTGTACTGTCTAGAGACAGTCTGTAGACTTCCTTATCTTCTTATCTTTTCTGCTTCACTTACATGTCTTTTAACTCCAGTTTTGGTTAACGTTAGGAGATAACCTGGTCCTTGGAGTATCAAGTATCGTGTTATCTGTACTTCCCATGCACCTCCAGGTAGAAATTCATATTAAGGTTATGTGATGAGTCTTATGATCACATAAGTATCTTAAATAACATTGACTTATATATATATATATATATATATATATATATATATATATATATATATATATATATATATATATATATATGTGTGTGTGACTTTTGTAATTGATTTATTTGTTTCTGAAATATTCACTTCCCGGTAACAAGCGTTAGAAATTCCTTTGACATATTAAGCAATATCATATATATATATATATATATATATATATATATATATATATATATATATATATATCAAGTGAGACATTTTTCAGAGTAGATTTTACTCATATGAGAAGAGGATAAGAAGCCATTGTTGGACATCATCAGGAGCAAGCTTCCTAGGAATCCTGCGCGGTACATTCTTCCACACAGCATTTGGCCCTCAAGTCTCCTATCGTCTGGGCCTCGCCGGAATCACCGTCTCTCTTATCTACATTGTTTCTTGCTGGGATCTCGTTGACGACGTTGCTCTGGCCACCACTGCGTCGTTCGATCAAGTTGGTCTGGACGTTGCCGAAGGCGTAAGACCCACCATTTCTTCTTGCTCTCGAGGGTGTTTCTGATGTGCGTACTCTGTGAGACACCTCTGCAGCTTCTGTTTGCAGGGGTAACTTGTGGAAATTCGGTCTGTTGTATCTCTCTTCAGACAGCCACTCTGAAAAAAAAAGAAAAACCATATGTCAAAAAACAAACCTGTTGAATGGCGCCCTCCTTCAAGTGGCGCCATGTAAGGTTGCTAGTGAAAGAGAAAAGAGGCGTTTGGGCTGTACTTACAAGGAAAGAGAGTAAATGATTGGGAGATGTGTAATATTGAAAGCAGGAGGTCAAAAAGAAGGTGCAGGGGTTGAAAAAGAGGTGTAAATGAGGGTTGGGGTGAGAGAATATCATTAAACTTAAGGGAGAGTAAAAAAAAAAAAAAAAGATGTTTTGGAAGGAGGTAAATAATGTGCGAAAGACGAGAGAACAAATAGGGATATCGGAAAAGGGATAGTGATAACAGTAATGATAGGATTGTGTTTATGAGACGTCGGTAAGAGTGTACCGTCTCCTATCTGAGCGTGTCACCCTATTTGGAAACAATAGTTAATTTAAACATATGTAAAATAATAGTGATTGTGAGGATGTTGTTTAATGTTTTAAATTGTTAATTATGTTCAAATTTGTAGTTCGATTAGAGGGTTTAATTGTTAGGGTGTAGAAATATAAGCTAAATTGGTTTGATAGAGTGGCTAAGTTGTGCACATTCTATAGTAATATATATGGAATTATATTGTGTGGACTTTAGAAAATCGATTAGTTGTATCCACAAGTATATTAATTATGGGTTGTGATGTATATATTTATTATGGGATTTATGTTTTGGTTTGTGGGTGGGTAGGGGAGATTGATTTTTGGTTTTGACATGATGGGTTTATGTGTTGGAGTGGTGGGGAGGTAGGTGTAAAATATATTGGGGGGGATGTTTTAGTATAATTAAGGAAGAAAGGGAGTGATGTGAAGAGAGTGTAGTGAGCGAGGTGGTGCAATTGGTGAGGGGGTGGTGTTTTTTATTGTTTTTTATAAGGTTTTTTGTAAAGGGGGTGGTTATGGTGAGGGGAGTCTGTTGGATTAGGGTTTTTGTATTAGTTGTGGGATTTAGTTTGTTATAAGGATGGTTATTATGTATGTAGGGTAGGGATTGTGTGGTATTGAATGAGGTAAAATGTGGTAGGTAGAGGATTGGTGATATATGTGTAGTATGAGGGAAGGTGGAAAGGTTTATTTTTATGGAGAAGGGGGTAGAAGAAGGAGAATAATATAATAATAATAATAATTTATAAGTAAATATGATAATATTGGAATGATGGGATGGGGATTGATATTGGGATTGTGGAGGTATGGGGTGTGGGGTTGGAGGGGGTTGTTGGGGTGGTGGTGGGGGTGTTTGGATGAGTGAGGGGGTGGTATGTTTAGGGTGGAGGAAGTAGGTTTAGGGGGGAGTAATAAAGTGAGAGGGTTAAGGATTGAGTGTTTTGAGGGGAAAAAAAAAATTGTGGGGATAGGGTAGATGGAGTATTAGTGAGAATGGGTGAGTTAAGGGGAATGTGTAGTATTCAAAATGAATTGATTTTAATAGATGAATTTTGTTTTATAATGGTGATAAAGGATATAATTGAGTAATTTATTTTTTATGTTAAGTGGAGTTTGTAATGTTTGTATAAAATAGTGTAGAGGTTTTTTAAATTTTTATATTGTATACAACTGCCAGGAAGATAAGAGGTGGTATGATCTCCCTTTACTTAGAGGGAGAGGAGCCTGAACACATAACACAAATATTCCGTGTGAGCAGAAGGATGGTAGAGAGCTGGATGCAACTGTTTCGGAAGGAAGGCACAACAGACAACCGTCATTGGCCAGGTCGCTCTCGTGTTACAACACCATTACAAGGCCAAGAAATAGCCTCGTCGATGAAGATGACCCTACGAGCAGCGCTTACGTTGTAAGGGACGCGTTACTGCACGCGAACAGTTGTGCCAAGGCTTCGGTCGTCTGGTTTATTCGCCCGAACTCCAGCTGTGAAACTTACCCTGACGGAGAGACAAACAAGAACGATTAGCATTAGCAAGACGGTATGACGAGATGCCATAGGAGTTTTAGCAGAGGGTCATATTTTACAACGAGAAAGTGTCTTCCTCAGAGAGTTTACGACCGCGCTGTACTGTGCATGGGAAGCTAGTACATGATTATAGGAAATTATTGGCAAGCATTGTCGATTTTCGCTTGGTGTTCCTGCCTCATTCCATGCATCATTTTCCTGGCATAATTAATGGAAGGTTTAATTATGCTGTCCTAATTATGTCTTTCGTCAGTTCTTTTATCATCACAACTACGACGAAAACTTTGTCCTCTCCAGCGTTCTTTTATATTCACCCTAACGTCACCTATTTGTATAAGCAGATATGGCAAGGAAAATGTTGTTGCTTCAAGGAGAAGTGGCCTCACCACTGGCGGAATCTGGGGCTGTATGACGTGCAGTTGTGTAGGGTAGGTGGTCGAGCAAGAGTGTCGTCTCACAGCTTGAGAAATATGTTGACAATCTTGGAAAATGTTCTAATACCATCTACGAGAGCAGTACTCACGGAGGGAGAAAGATTTCACATTCGTTTGGCTCAATATAACAGCCCTATCCACAATGCACGAATTGTAAGGGACTTCTTTGTGGCACGTCTTGAGATGACACTCCTTGACTGGCCTGAGCCCATGTGAGTAACAGTGGCTAGGATGCGACGGTCGAAGTCGGAGAGCATTTCACTGTCTACGTAAAGGAGTTATGGAAGAGGCTTCGATTACAACCGGACCTTACCCAGCATCTTGTCCACTAAATACGAGGAAGGCTCCCAGATGTTATTGCAACGAACTATACTAAGTATTAGTAACTTTATGATGGTGTATTTGGTGGTGGTATGTGGTGTTAATGTGGGGGTGGCGATATATGATGGCGTGGTGATGGTAATGATGTGTGTTCTATGGTAGTACATTAAATGTGGTGGTGATTTTATGTAGATTATATTACAGTAAAGGAATGGTTTATTCTATGTTTCATTTTTCCCATGTAGGGGAGGTGGTAGCGGGATTGTTGTAGTGCTGGGGCTCGGAAAGCCTTGGTCAGAGGGTCGAGGAGGCTGCAACAAGTCTGGTCGGAAACCTGTGGTCAGAAGTTCGTGGCTTCACCAAGTCTGGCCAGTCATTCCCTTACCCCAGCGTTGTCGATCAGCTGTATATCTGTATGTGGCTTTGTGTCATGATAGATGTTGAGATTGATGGCCCTGCAGGAAAACATAAAATAATATAGGTTGTCAACTATAAACCGAACATCTGCTCGCCAATAGTATAGGGCAAACTTGTTTGAGTGTACAACGAAGGAAAACGGATGAAGAGTTGAGGTAATGAAACATGTAGGGAGGAGCAACTAAACAGACCGAAAGAGAGAGAAAGAACAAGAGAGAAATTGATTCCCATAAATGACACAACACCATCCTCCTACCGTAGGCTACATCCTGGACCAAATCACCAAACAAATTACCCACAATAGCATGAGAATGAAACACAAGGAACAGTCAAACCACACCTACAACCTCTCTACTTCTGCATTCCTGTACATGAGACGCCAGCTTCCCCTAGCCTAGCATGTTGACCGTCAACACGGGTTAGTGTTTGGTGTGTGTGTGTGTGTGTTGGCGAGGCCGCCCTCATCCATCCTGTACTGTCTAGAGACAGTCTGTAGACTTCCTTATCTTCTTATCTTTTCTGCTTCACTTACATGTCTTTTAACTCCAGTTTTGGTTAACGTTAGGAGATAACCTGGTCCTTGGAGTATCAAGTATCGTGTTATCTGTACTTCCCATGCACCTCCAGGTAGAAATTCATATTAAGGTTATGTGATGAGTCTTATGATCACATAAGTATCTTAAATAACATTGACTTATATATATATATATATATATATATATATATATATATATATATATATATATATATATATATATATATATATGTGTGTGACTTTTGTAATTGATTTATTTGTTTCTGAAATATTCACTTCCCAGTAACAAGCGTTAGAAATTCCTTTGACATATTAAGCAATATCATATATATATATATATATATATATATATATATATATATATATATATATATATATATATATAGATAGATAGATAGATAGATAGATAGATAGATAAAGAGATAGAGAGGAAACCTACTGACGTAGTACCTACACTTAGATCTTATATCAAGACAAGAGTAGCCCGTAGCGCCCACTACAGAGAAATCTAGAGTTACGACGATCGATCGCGTCCCGTGAGCCACACGCTCCCATGCGTTGTATGTGGAGTGAGTGCCAGCAGGTCACGCGTGTGTGTGTCTTCCTGGGTGTGTGTTGACTTCCGCAGGGCTGCGGGCGAGGTGCTGACTCGTCCATTCCTCTTGCGTAATGATGACGGAGCGCCAAACTGCCGCTGCTGCTGCTGCTAAGTATGTGTGTGTGTGTGTGTGTAGTTACCTAGTTGTACCGAAAGGGGTGTGGAGTTCTCTACACTCGTGGGGCCTCCATCTTTTAAACATTTTCCACTGTCACACAATGCAATATCTACGTTTGTTGTCTGCATTAACCATGCCTTCATTTATCTGATTCCATTCATCCTCTACTTTTTTCCTATAAAAGTACTTTTTTATAATATTTTCATTTAACAACTTTCTTGCTTAATTTCATGATACGTCCCCTGGTTATTCTATTCTTACGTCTTTCGAAGAACTGTTTACTATCTACATCATCATCTAGTTTGAAAACTTAAAAGTTATGATCAAGTCACCCCTCAGTTTTCTCTCTTCGAAAATGGGAAAATTTGAAACCTTTAGCCTCTCCCTGCAACTCAGCTCTCTTAATTCTGGTACCATCTTGCTTTCCCTCCACTATACCTTCTCTATTAGTTCTTTACGCTTCTTTAGATGCGATGGCCAAATCTGAGAAGCATAGTTTTAGCCTTACGTAGTATACGAACAGCTTGCTAGACATTTCCATATCTATATACTTGAAAGCTTTTCTAATATTTGGTAACAGACTGTTTGTACCTTTAACTATTCTCCTAAGGCGGGACCCTGGCGACAGGTTAGGGACGATGTTGACACCCAATAGGTCCTTCTCACAAACAGATGCCAAAAGGTTATATCCTGCTAAATAATCATCACATTAAGGCCTTCTTTCACTTTGTTCCATCATCATCACTTTATATTCGCTTGGATTGAATTTAGCCAATCATGGAGTCTATTTAGGTCCTCTTGCCAGTTCTTACAATCCTCCTCGCTTTTCACTTCTTTAACCACTTTGCCAACTTCTGTGAACATATTCAGGTCGCAGTATACGCCCTTGGGCAAGTTACATACTTATATCAAGAAGAGCAGTGGTCCCAGAACAGAACCTTGTGGCACTCCTCCGCTGGTCACCTCGAATTTCACCTCCGTAGAAAGTCGCCCATTTGCTTTCTGATTATCTTGTCAAGTACCTCACAGACCACAGTTGTTTGTGAGACAGATCTGTAGATAAGTACCTGATTCTAGTCTCCTTTCATATGGATACGTATGACGTTTGCCTGTCTCCCATAACTTTGGCACTTTGTCTCTCTCTAGTGCCATCTTGAACAGCGCATCTGGCATATATTTTCAGCACATATGGTGAAGTTTCATCAGGACCATGAGTCTTGTGTGGAGTCAAGACCCTTTACTAATCTGTTTGTGTCTTTCCTGTATGTCTCAGTGCTTTCTAAAACCTTCCTCCCTTCCATCCCACCGGCGTTGCAGCTATAGTATCTTCCATTGTGAAACGCTTTTGAACGTGTGTGTGTGTGTGTGTGTGTGTGTGCGTGTGTGTGTGTGTGTGTGTGTGTGTGTGTGTGTGTGTGTGTGTTATTTCAATTATAGAACGCAAGGACCCATTTAATGGGGCTCCTGCAGCTTCAAGGCAGCGCTACAATCAGAAGCAGGGATATGATTGACTCCTTTGAAGTGAGAAGTTCATCTACGAAATGGGACCCTTTTGTCCACTGTCTGATCCAGCTTCCAAAGGTGACTTTTCACTCGAAGTGTCGCATCAAGTAAGAGGAATTCGGTGACACCTTTTATAACTATCATTACTATCATTCTACTATTTTTGTTTTTAATATCATTGTCATTATTTATGATGTTATTACTATCATCATTGTCATTTACTCACCTTATGTCGATTCCGGCATTCAGTCTACACAGCCAGGCGGACGAGCGTTGAGAGGCTACTGTCCACCAAGAAGCTAGGAGTCCGCTACGCTACTGTTTTTGTTAGCCAGGTGTTCTTCAGTCGGCCAGTAGCGAGGTGTCCGCTACAGTGAGGGTTCTCTGAGAAAGATTAGGTTTCTAGCAGCGGCTGGGCATCGGTCGGGGTGAAGGAAACGTCCCTCTGGTCGTGAGGGAAGACCTACGGTGTGGAACTGATGTCGGAGGTGGCCCATCGGCGGCTACTGGTGAGGTAGGGAGGTGGGCGGAGCAACACCTACGTCAGGGGAGGATCTACCAAGACCCCTCACAGGAGAACCTCCATATACGTCTGGGCGTTTTGTACCCCGCGTTGCACCGTGGTAGATTTCACTGTTTCCGGGAAACGTCAGGCGTTTAAAACAACGACGTCAGCAGCCTACGTTGCCGGGGACTAGGAGACAGGAGATCTCTCAGCAGCTTAGAAGAGAGACGGACTTTGTAGAGGCAGAGGCTGCGATTGACGGGACACTACCAGCCGCTTGGACAAGTATATGACCACCGGGTCTGACCCAGGGATGCGGTGTGTCCCTGGCTGAGGTAATAAGTGACGCCGTAACCACCTCTATGTCGAGTGATTTCCTCCATCCCCCTTGGCGTTATCAATCACCTGTTGTGTATTTCAGAGGCTGGAGAGCTTCCCAAGGCATGAAATTTCCTCCAAATCATCAGAAAAATGCAATCCATCTCTTCCATAGGAGTGTGTGGTGTCTGGCAACGTGTATGTGTGTGTGTGTGTGTGTGTGTGTGTGTGTGTGTGGTAAAGACGTACATACACTCAACACAAAAGAGAGTTGGTACACAAGGTCTTGACCCCGAGTGAGACGGTAAGGCCACTGGTGCTGATCAACAAGGCTATTTTTATCGACGTCAGCGAACCCGAGGTGACGGTCGATTACTGGCACAATGGAGGGGTGTAGTCTGAGGGCCTTATTACCATAGTAGTGCTAACATCAATGTTGTTCTAAGACTGAGTCGGGAATACAATTTACTCCACTACTTCTCTACAATACCCCAAAGACTGAGGACTGCCTCATACATCCTTATGCAGAAAAGGAAATCAACGAAGTGTGGCACTGAAGCCTCATCTCTAATTCCCCGCTTTTGGCTTCCCTCCCTCACTTTGTTCCTTCATATGTAGCTTCCTCTCCAGCCGATCTATTTTTGTGGTTGTTGATGGATCAACTTCCTCTCCTTTCTTCTGTTAACAGCGATATCCCTCAAGGTTCTTTCCTGTCCCTCACACTTTTTCCCCTTTTTCTTCAACGATTTTTCTCTTCCACAAATAACCAGATGTATTCATACGCTGGTGACTCAACACTGCCTGCATCGGCATCCCTCAGTTCTGCTCCTTCTTCTTCTCACTCGATCTGCATCTCGTCTTGACACAGCTTCCTCGATAAACTCAGATTCGGACAGGATATCTCAGTGAGGTAAACGAAATCTAGTTAAGTTTACTGCCTCCAAGACCCAGTTCCTACCTGTTTCACAATCGAAAACTCCTCACAGCCCTCGTCTTTCCTTTGACGGTTCTATAATTCCACCTCTTGACTCAATGAACATACTTGGTATTACCGTAGCATCCACTCTTTCTTGGAGCCCCCACATTACAGGAACAGCTAAATCTGCCTCTAAGAAACTGGGTGTCCTGTTCAGATGTCGAAACTTTTTTTCTCTTCTGAGCAGGTACTCCCTTTATACAAGGAATGGATTCGTCCTTGTATAGAGTACCGCTTTCTTATCTCCAACGGTTTTAGCTCTGCATCTTTAGTTGCCAAGAGTCGAGTCGAAAGCGGTCACTTTTATTAACTGTCCCAGGCTAACTTCCAAACTTGACCCACTTACCCTTCACCACAAGGCTGGTTTACTTTCCCTTTTTTTTTGGTATTACTTTGGTTTTTGCTTCCGAGAGCTGAACGCTTGTGTGCCTCCACCACGCTAGACCACTAAGTGCTCGGCAAACTGCTGCGTCACATGATCATTGTAGCCATCGTCAACTCAGTGACGGGCCGTTTTGATAAGTGTTTCTTTCCTTTTACGTCGGAGCTTTGGAACTCTCTACCTTCTCATTATCTTTCCCAATAACTATAACTTGGCACATCATCAACCACAGGTTTTTCATTTTCTCCAAAATTCGTAGATATTTTCCTCCGTCTCTCTTTTTTTCCTTTTCATAATCCTCTCTATATTCTAAGTAAGGCCCGGCCTTGGTGTAGACTCTTGTCCATGACTGAAGCCTCCAACGTAAGAAAAGAAAGTAATATCTCGCACTCATGGAGTGTTGAACACAGGCCGCTTACGCGAGATGCTGTAGGTGCCTTCTTGCCTCTATATATCACCCAACCTTGCTAATGTAAAAGTCGTTGCCCTGAAGACGTCTAGAGAAATAGACGAAAGCTTGGCGTCTCTGTTTCCTGTGGATGATATATATATATATATATATATATATATATATATATATATATATATATATATATATATATATATATACATATATATATATATATATATATATATATATATATATATATATATATATATATATATACATATAGATAGATAGATAGATAATTCAAGCCTATATGTGGCTTGGCAGTTGTTGTTGCGAGGACAATAAGACAGAATAGCTATACTTGATTGATAATGAACCTTAACGAAATCATACAGCCAATGACGCATGAGAGATGGGGTCTGGCAGACCTGCTTTCGTGAAGCAGCAACACAGCAAAAGTAAGCATTATCACCTCCTCCCTTGGAAAAGTCAGCAGATCAGCTGATGATCACAACAGTCCTTGTCACTTAGACCTTCAAGGTAAGTATTTGCTCCTCCTCCTCGACCTTCCTGACGCGCGTCATGAGTCTGCCTTGTCGTCTACGGCGGCGACATCTTTGCCATCAAGGTTTTCTTTTTTTGTTTACATGACGTTAGCAGGTGTCTCGTCCAACTCTACTTTATTGTGTCAACAGCATTAACTCATCGTGAAAGTTGCCTCGTTCGTTTCGTGATGGAGAAGTGGTTGATGGTACTACCTGAAGGGAGACTGAAATAAACCATTGAAGGAGGAAAGTCCATCAGAGAATTACATTACAGTTCGGTGACATGTCGAGGTGGATGGTAGCTAAACGAGTGATTGATAGTATGATTTGTTTTTGTAGTAGAAAGTACTAATGTGGATGGTAGATAAACGAGTGATTGATAGTATGATTTGTTTTTGTAGTAGAAAGTACCAATAGTGGAAAGATGAGTGATGGAATAAGCCTGTTAGTGGAATACGTTTAAGTGATGACATTGTAAATGACATTATACAGAGGTTGTGATAACGAGAAAAAAAATTGGAGAGGCGCAATGAGTGTTCGAACCCCAACCCCGTCCCGTATATATAGGCAATTAAATGGGTGATACACATGCTTTCAGTATGATCATACTCGTAATCATAAGTCATACAGGTGAGGAAGATGAATGGAAGTATTACTGGGTGTCTTTTTGGCACGAGTGAATAACTGGGGTGTATATGATAAGGTAAGACGGGCGGATCTAGGGTGTGTGTTTACGGAAACGAAGATTTCCCTCTAAGGTGATCGACGGACATTCTGTGAGGTTGGATATTGAGTCAAACTCCTTTAAAACAATAATGGTGCCTGAGGATCTCTGCGGAGTCATACTTGTCGAAGCGTGGTTTCGTTTTTGCCGAGCAATTATAGTGACGTAAATCACTATAC
The DNA here is from genome assembly GCF_036320965.1 of Panulirus ornatus. Taxonomy (NCBI): domain Eukaryota; kingdom Metazoa; phylum Arthropoda; class Malacostraca; order Decapoda; family Palinuridae; genus Panulirus; species Panulirus ornatus. The sequence goes on along the minus strand of NC_092243.1, from coordinate 10,095,404 downwards.
CCGACCTAGAATTGTGTTCGAGTCCACTAGTGATGTTGGCGCCCTCTCGCAAGTAGTGGGACAAGTATCTTGTTGCCAAGCACTGTAAAGTTCCCTACGTTATTCATGTGTTAAGGACCCTGCAGTGTTGCCAAAGAATGGAACTACGAACAGACATAGTTACCACGAGCTACTGTGGGATCGATCTTCCAGATACATTCAAAAAGTGCAAGTTCGAAGCGGTCATGCAGGATGGGGTTCCTTGCCACAGTAGTCACCAATTGATTTAAGGACTGTGCACTGGATATTTTCAGTGACTAGCCCAGGAATTCACTGTATTTGAATCCAACAGAAATCTCACAGGAGCTTACGAAAGTGAAATTTCAGAACACGGATACTCAGTCGCTACCTAAGCTGGAGGCAGCCATTCGTGAGGTTCGAGTGGACAATGGACCTACAATGGATTTAAAACTTAGCTAATTCAGTCCCGTGTCGTTTCAAGGAGTGTATGGAGAGGAAAGGGAAAACTAAAAAGTATTAGTTGGTGGTTAATACACAGGTTTCTTGGTTTTATTACGTTTATCCCTGATGGCTGTGCAGCAGCACCCTCGCACCTACTTCATTGGCACATGAAACAGCATATCCCCTCCCCCTCCACACCTTCCGCGAGGCAACGCCAGGAAAAGACAACAAAGGCCACATTCGTTCACATTCAGTCTCTAGCTGTCATGTGTAATGCACCGAAACCACAGCTCCCTTTCCACATACAGGCCCCACAGACCTTTCCATGGTTTACCCCAAACGCTTCACATGCCCTGGTTCAATCCATTGACAGCACGTCGATCCCGGTATACCACATCGTTACAATTTACTTTATTCCTTGCACGCCTTTCACTCTCCAGATGTTCAAGCCCCGATTGCTCAAAATCTTTTCATTCTATCCTTCCACCTCCAATTGGTCTCCCGCTTCTCCTTCCCTCCACCTCTGACACATATATCCTTTTTGTCAATGTTTCCTCTCATTCTCTCCATGTGTCCAAACCATTTCAACACACCCTCTTCTGCTCTCTCAACCACACTCTTTTTATTATCACACATCTCTCTTACCCTTTCATTACTTAGTCGATCATATCACCTCGCACCACAGTTGTTCTCTAATGATACAGCGCTGGTAGCTGATTCGGGTGAGAAACTGCAGAAGCTGGTGACTGAGTTTGGTAAAAAGTAAGAAAGAAGAAAGCTGAGAGTAAATGTGAATAAGAGCAAGGTTATTAGGTACAGTAGGGTTGAGGGACAAGTCAATTGGAAGGTAATCTTGAATGGAGAAAAATGGAGGAAATGAAGTGTTTTCGATATCTGGGAGTGGATCTAGCAGCGGATGGAACCATGGAAGCGGAAGTGAGTCACAGGGTGGGGGAGGGGGTGAAAGTTCTGGGAGCGTTAAAAAAAATGTGTGGAAGGCGAGAATATTATGTCGGAAAGCAAAAATGGGTATGTTTGAAGGAATAGTGGTTCCAACAACGTTATATGGTTGCGATGCATGGGCTATAGATAAGGTTGTGCGGGGGAGGGTGGGTGTATTGGAAATGAGATGTTTGAGGACAATATGTGGTGTGAGGTGGTTTGATCGAGTAAGTAATGAAAGGGTAAGAGAGATGTGTGGTAATATAAAGAGTGTGGTTGAGAGAGCAGAAGAGGGTGTATTGAAATGGTTTGGTCACATGGAGTGAATGAGTGAGGAAAGATTGACAAAGAGGATATATGTGTCAGAGGTGGAGGGAACGAGGAGAACTGGGAGACCAAATTGGAGGTGGAAGGATGGAGTGAAAAAGATTTTGAGCAATCGGAGCCTGAACATGCAGGAGGTGAAAGGCGTGCAAGGAATAGAGTGAATTGGAACAATGTGGTATACCAGGGTCGACGTGCTGTCAATGGATTGAACCAGGGCATGTGAAGCGTCTGGGGTAAACCATGGAAAGTTTTGTGGGGTTTGGATGTGGAAAGGGAGCTGTGGTTTCTGTGCATTATACATGACAGCTAGAGACTGAGTGTGAACGAATGTGGCCTTTCTTGTCTTCCTAGCGATACCTCGCGGGCATGCGGGGGGAGGGGGTTGTCATTTCATGTGTGGCGGGGTGGCGATGTGAATGAACAAAGGCAGCAAGTATGAATTATGTACATGTGTATATATATGTCTGTGTATGTATATATATGTATACGTTGAAATGTATAGGTATGTATATGTGCGTGTGTGGACATGTATGTATATACATGTGGGTGGGTTGAGCCATTCTTTTGTCTGTTTCCTTGCACTACCTCGCGAACGTGGGAGACAGCAACAAAGTATAATAAATAAACATATATATATATATATATATATATATTGACCACTCATATTTCTTCTGTATATTTTTAGAGAAAATACGTTTTACTTTACATTTTTATTCTAAATATATTTGTTACTTGCTGCAACAAAGATTAATTCCTACACCATATAAGCTTTACCACAAATGCTCCTAAGAGTTGTGGATCTTACTTTCTGGTATAAAAGGTGTGTGGAGAACAAGGGAGCTATCTTGGGAAGAACCACTTATCATGAGAGTACTGTTCCCAGAATAGTAGAATTCTGCTTCAGTGATATAGCTTTGTACTGAGTTTTATCTTTGTAAATTTAATTTTTTAGTCGCCCAATATGATCTTTCCAGTCCTTAGCAGCCCTAACTATTTCCCAAAACCATACTCATTAGATGCTTTCATTCACACAGTAGTCTCGCTTTGTTTCATCCTTATTCTCAAAGCTTTTCTCACCATGTTTTTTTTTTTTTTTAATCTTTTACGTCCAGTATGTTTCCTGATTCTGCTGCAGATACATCTTCCTTTTGAGAATACTAGCTAATGTGATCCTAGTTTCTGGAATTACAAATTTTGTCAAAGCATGATGTAGTGGTTTTTATTGAATGGAAGTTTTTTCAATGCAGTACAGACCATTAGCAAATGTTCCTTTAAAAATTAATGCATAATGTATGTATATCCATACCTGTGTTTCATATATGTAAGAGGCACCAATAATAATTTTCCATAAGAGTTAAGTGCTTTTTAATGCACTCACCCACAAAATTACCTTTACACATACTACATCTATGTTTTATTAGTCTCAGGTTAGGTTGGATCTTAAGAAACAATGCAAAAATGGATTTGCCTGTTGATTCTAACCGTTAGATAGGCATTATTGGCAATATCTGTGACCTTTCCAAAGAAAAATTGAAGCAGACTGGCCAGTATAAATGTCTAACATACGTAAAACTATTTATGTTTCATTTAACCAAGCCTTACTTTTCAGTCTTCATTGGAAGGTATTATTGCATCTATTTCAAAGAAAGCTGCTCATGGGCTAGCAACTTAGGATAATCTTTGGCTTTAATTCAGAACAAAATAAGGCTTCAAAGGTTCAGAAACTTTCATTAAAGATTTAGCTGTCAGATGTGTCAGTTGCTTACTTTGCAAGGTACCTCTTTCCTTAATGATAATGATACCAAAAATTGATTTATCTAGAATTGTAAATGAAAGAAATCTAAAAACTTAAAACTTATCACATAAAATTATATGTTTTGGCTTTCTTTAAATCCTAAGGATATGGTACTCAACAAAATGATTTGCTGAAAGTATCTAATATCACAAAGATTAACATCTTGAAAGATAAAGGACCCGATATATGCTGCAAGGCAAGGAAGTGCCTTCCATCCTGTATGTAATGCACTCTTCAATTTTATTTTGCTCTTATACTTCAAAATACGTGTCAGACTTCAAGAAAGTCTTGACTGAGACTTTTCCAATCTTTTGTTAAAAAAAAAAAAGGAAAACTGAGGTGAAAGTCCTTTTGTTTGTATGCTTTGGATAAGTGTTATTAGCGTCATGTTGGGCCATTATTGAAGTAGAAACGCTAGGTCCTGAACGGCTCAGTTAACTGGGAAAAACTTTTTTTTCACAAAGTTTGGGTTGATCTCACAGATACACATTATCTGCATAGGTATAAAAGCCAAAACATGAAGAGTTAGTTAATGTGTCAACCACAATATCTCAATATGAAAGTTTTTTGTTACCATTTAGCAAGGAATAAGGTCTTGTTGGGATTTGCCGATTGATAACATCACATTTCCCATGATTTGATATATTGTACTTCATCTTGTTGCCAATTCTATCATCTATGGCACATTGTATTATCACTGCATTCTTGCCAACCTATAATGCCCTCTTCTAATCTTACTCTAAGTGTTATTCTATGTAGCTCATTTGTATCTGAGGAAAGAATGCTCAGCTTTCAGCTCAGTTACCAAAGGACTGTACCTTCATGTTTGGGAAATTCTAATATTGTACAATTAACCTTTTAAATAAATTCAATAACCTGGTATTCCATCATAAATTTACACTAATGGAAGTCTAATAGCAGTGATCGGATGTAAAAAAAAATTTGATCTTAAATGTTATATTACTTTTACTGAAAGACACAAGCCTGTATAAAGAAAAGAAAACATACCCTTGTTTGTTTGTTTATTTTTGAAACATAGCAATAGTTTTAAGGAAGACTAAAATTGTAATATAATGCCCTTCCAAGAGGCTGTCAAACGAGTACTGTAATATCAATATTCAAAGCTTACAAAGCAATTTCAGATCATTTTTCACTGTTATAAGATCGAAAATGAGACTCATTACAGCCTCACACTCTGTCAGCAAATAGAGTCCATCAGAAATGGTACTGTTTGTTCCTTTTTATGAAGCTGCTTTGATAACCAAAAAAATATATATGCCTAAATTTGCATTAAAAAATTTAAACTTGAATATTTCTAATGAAGGTACATTTTTCAACAAAATATTCAATGATTACATGGAAGACACTGTATATCGGTACATATGATGAAACCAAATATTAAGACAAAATAATTGAACACAGGAAGGAATATGTATCTAAAAATGGTTGAAATCAACACAGTTATATATACTGGGTTGAGTACCATACACAAGCTTAACATACAGCATATGCCTCAACAATGGTAAGTATTATATCAAACACAGGATCACAAAGAAGTTATGTGGACAAGATGGTGATGATTTGTGACCATCATTGTTGAAAGGCAACAGCTTGGAATACACAAAACTCAGAGAGATAAACAGTTACATGTCTCATAAACATCTATGCATGAGTAATGGCATAAAATCATAAATGCAGACAACTAATTTGAGGTCCTCTTTACATTAATTTAAGGATAAACCAGACTTAACCACAAATATTGGCTCAATTCATTTTCTAGTACATATTACCATTTATAACCATCAAAAGATACATGAGATCTAAACATCTCACAGCAATAATATCTATTCCATGTGTTCAGCGTAACACAAAATGCTCAAGTTACATAACATTTACCATTAGAGTGCCATCGAAAATGTTTACAGTTTTCTCCAGTCACATAAAATGGCATCCTCCCTAAGAAAGGTTGGTTTTATGTGTACCAACTACGAGACTGACCAGCTCTGTTCATTTTCCCACAAACACAGGGTAGGATGCTCTCTGGTATATAATGTTAGTTTACTTTGGAGTCTAATGTCAATAACAATTTACTCTGTTTATAGTTCCATAGACACATGGCAAGTTCTTTCCCAAAGATGTTAACTCATACTGAGGTTTAATGTATGATTGGCTACATCTTCAACACAGTATTCCACTAATATAAGATGGTATCCTCCAAGAGAGAAAGCTCCATGTAGTGGCTTAAAACAGACTGACTACTCTTGCACTTACTTAGCTTTATGGATGTAGACATAAAATGTTCTCAATCATAAAATACCATATATTATCAAATTGCAGTATTCCTACTGTCTTTGATGTTGCGATTTCAAAGTATGAAGATACAAAAGCAATATCAACTGAGAACTGAGAACTTGAGTATTTGCTTTTTCATTCACTAGCGGTGGTTTTTCTTTGGCCACAGTCATATTGCATATAATCGAACACTTAAACTCTCCTTTAAAAATGTCGTTCCTTTTTTCCCATCCCTCCCCCTTATTTTCTATCACCTTTTACTTCCACATTTCATTCTTCAAAAGATAAAAGATGTTTTTGTTGTTAAATTAAGTATTTAGCACTTGAAGGTACTTGTATTCTACACTGGTCAATCAGTTGCGATACTACAAAAAGGTGTAAGTGACAAAAAAGGGATTGCATTTACTGTATCAGAATGTTATCCTCAGTTTAAGACATGAATGACAATGAAGCCTATCTTCTCTTGCCCTAGCCCCACAGATTTCCTATGCAACAAATGTGTAAGAGGACCAAAAATAAATTAATATGAACCAAACTAAATGCAACCAATACTAAAATTCAACTTACCCTCTCCCCCCTCCCCCCTTCTCTCTCTCTGTCTCTCTAAGAAAAAAAGTTTAATTCATTTTGTGCAGATTATGAAATTTTGGAACACAGTAGTTGTTTAATGCGTTATGTGAGTCTGTATACATGATTGTGCATATTTTGGATGGACACTTTAACAAAAGGGCAATTCCTAATAGAAAGATGAAATCTTTAACCCAAGTAACTCTGTCCATGTTTAAAACCCTTGGTCATTTGACTACTCTGACTGTTAAGACAAAAATGTTGTAATAACACGAATTTGCACACAGCTTGAGTTACTAAGAGCAAGCAACTTCTTTGGTAAAGTAAGACAGGAACATAAAACCATATACATGAAATCTTATAAAAGTTACATCATTTACACACTATCATGTGTTTAACTGATCTACAATCACTACAGTAATACTTCACAGATTTACAGGTCAAGATTTTGTAGTTCAATCATGAGTTATATACATATATAAAAATAAACATTTACATACATATAAATACATATATTGCTAGTTTTCTGCAACCCCAAGACATTTTCCAGAGGTTCCAGCAGTTTCAAAGCTGCACACAATGGGAGTAGCGTGAGATGGGTTCCTTTGAAGTCGAAAGGTTTCGAGAAAATGTGTAATCCCTTGTACTTGCTAATAATAATACATTTTCACTGAATGTGACTTCTCACTTTCACTGTTACTACTTGCAGGTGGGTTCTATCAGAAGTGAGCAATATTGCAGTTGAACATCTTAAGGAAAAAGTTGACTTGTTGATTGGTTAGTTAGGATTTTCACCATATGTATGGATCCTGGAGAGGTGCCTGAGGGTTGGTGGAATGCCTGTATTGTACCACTGCATAAAGGCAAAGGGGACAAAGGCGAGTGTTTCATTTACAGAGATACTCAGCATCAGATTGGAAAGGACAGGTATTCAAGCCATTGGGGGTGGGAAGGCCTGGGAGGTTAGCAGGTTTGCTGATGAGAAACTGTAGAAGCAGGTGTCTGAACCTGGGAGTGTGTGAATGAAGAAAAATGAGGGTAAGTCTGAATAAATGCAAGGTCATTAGGTTTAGATTAGGTTTAGCACTGGAGAAAGACAGGTTAGCTGAGGTGAGTTTGAATGGAAAAAAAAACATGGAGGAAATGAAGTGTTTTAGATACCAAGAAGTGGGCATGGCAATAAATGGAACCAAGGGAAACGAAGCAAGTCATGGGGTGGGTGAGGGAGAAAAGGCCCTGGGGACATTGAGAAATGTGTAAAAAGAGGTCACTATCTGGAAGGACAAAAATGGGCTTATTTAAAGTAGTCCTGATGGTGTTGTATGGATGCTAAGCATAGAATGCGGATGAGAATGTACAGAAGTGAACATGTTGGAAATGAAATGCTTCAGGACAATATGTGAAGATGGTTGATTGAGTAAGAAGTGACAGAGTAAGAGACGGGTGTGGTAATAAGATTATGGTTAAAAGAGCTGAAGAGAGTGTGTTGAAATGATTTGAACATGAGGGAATCCATCTGGGGGGGGGGTGTTTGAGAAAGATGGTATCAATCAAAAGTGAAAGGGGCAAGGCGATGAGGGAGACCAAATTGGTTTACCCCAGGAGACCATTCAACTCAACACTTGCAGCAACTTAAAAGCTAGACAAGTCTACCAATCAGGGGAGAGGTCAGAGTGTGGTGATGTGTGTATGTCTCTATGGGGAAAGTACATGGCAAATGAAGAGTATCTGCCGTTATCTTATATATAGAAGCTGATTCTTAGGCATGTTGGGTCTTGTGATATGATGAAATGGCATTTGGAATGTTAGATATTTGGCAGTGTCCAGAATGTTGAAAAAAAAATTGTGACTTTTACAAGTCTAGGTAGCAAGATTTTGGATAGGTGTATGTTTTGTGGTATACTGCTTAAGAATGGGCTGGGAGGGCAGTTGTTTACAATTTGTTGGGTCATTTCAGTGTGTATAAGTTTGGTCACTTTTTTGTTTATTAGAGGAGAGGAGATCTGTATCTGTGTCATTAGTTTGTGTTTGTTGGGAGGCTAGTGATGGCTCCAAGTCCTCTTCTGCATGGTTTGCAGCTTGTTATATTTGCTTTTGACAGGTTAGATGATCAAGCAGGTGAAGCATAGTTTAAATGAAACAGATAAACTTTTTGTAGAGAATACTACAGGACTCTTTATCACATCCAAATGCAGTAAGAGTGCGTGTTTGGGGTCAATTAGTTTGATTATGGCCTTTGTATTGTCTGTGGTATAAGAATTTAATGTCATATGCATAATATATCATGTTAAGTATGGTTTGAGTTTTGTTAAGTGGAGGTGGTTGACTATTTAGGGTGACAGAAGGGTGTAAGTTAGATTTATGTCTTTAAGATTTTAAAGGATAATGTTATACTAAGATGATACATACTTTCTCTTTTGGGCAACAGTGTTCTAAACGTGTGATGTAGGGCTGCATGTTTGGTGACGGTGCTGTATATGATCGTGAGGCAGAGTTTGAAAAAGAACTGCTCCCTGGGAAGCCCATTAATTTGAGGGGTTTGGGGGTTTTGGAGTGAGATCCTTGTGAATGACTGGCTTGGAAGCCAACTATGAAACTGTTGAGGGTGTTGAAGGCTTTGTTAACATCTATTGCCATGTGGATCAGTATATCAAGGAGTTTGGATACTGAAAGCATCAGTGATATAGGGCAGGAAGATGGTTTGGAGGGTTTAAAGATGGGCACTAAGGTGGCAAGTTTCTATGTTTGGATTTTGTGTAACCAGGAATAGTTTAATATAACTGTGGGTGCTGGCATTGGAATCAGGCCAGAAAGTTTTATGTGGGTGTGATATGTTGTCAGGATCTGTTGTAGGAGAGTTCTTTAGTTTTTATGGCAATGCAAGTAGCATAAGGGGTGAAGAGATGGTCAGCTTTTGTTTTAGGAAGGATTTTGAACATGTTTTCTTGACTTTCTTGTTCAGGATGTGTTAGTTTGTGACTGAATTTTTAAGTATTTCACGATAATGTCTGCATTTGCTTTGGGAAAAGGGATGTTGTGGGTTTGGGTCAGAAGTGCTTCATATGTGGGGCTGATGTGGTGTGGGAGGTGTTGATTTTCTAATTAATTTCCATAGTTAGTTGCTGTTGGTTTTGTAGATCACAGCATTATGGAGAATGTGCCAGTTTCCTGTCTGCTTTTTCAGTAATTAGATTATTGATGTAGTTTAGATTCTGTATCTGATCTATCAAAATCTATTTGTGGTGTGGTTTTGTCATAGCATGTATCTGTTTTACAGGGTCTGCTACTTGTGGACAGGTTTGGGTTATATAGCATTTCATGTCCTTATGGTGTGTGTTTCTTGCTGGCTTCGTTGATGATGTAATGTGAATTGGCATGGTATGGGGATGGGAAATTATATATGGTGAAGTTTTGGTGCTTGGAATTCATGGACTGTGTGAATGATGGCCAGTCTGTTTTCCTGTAGTTATTCTATTTCTTTTTTCTTTTAGCAGCTGTGTACTCTGAAAGTTAGGTGAAGCATTATCAGAATGAAAACTGGTCAGATGAGAGTTCATGTAGTGTGCTCCAGGCAGTCCTTGTATACAGTGCTGGTGTGAAAAAGGTAATGCATGGTGGTGTTTCTTGTCTGAGGTGGTAGGTATGAAGTCCGGCTGTCAAACTGTGTAGATTGAGAATGTAGTTGGTTTAAGGGTAGTCCTAAAGTGCAGTTCTGTGATTGGTTAAAGACAATGTCCACTCTCAAGTCTCTCTCACACACAGATTCCTGTAGTTTCTTTCCTGTTAAATTATAATCCCATCAAAGACTTCTTTTGCTATGACCCTTCCTCATTACTTTACATTTACTCAGGTTGAACTTCATTAATCATGTATCAGACCAACATTGAAGTTCAATACAGCACCCTTATAAGTTGATGTGATCCTCCAAGCTTTTCACGTGAATTCACTCATGACTTTTGCATTTTCTGTAAACATACAGGTATGACTCTATACCTTTTATCAAGTTATTCACATACATCAGAGGGAGTAATGCTCCCAGAAAGAATTATGTGGCGCACCCCTGGTAACCTCAGCTCATTAAGAGAAGGCTCCTCTGAAGTTCATGTTTTGTTCCCTTTCATTCACTAAGATAGTCTTCCATCCATCAAAGGTGTCTTCCCCTTATTCCTGCCTAGAGATCCAGCTTTTTAATCAGACTCCCATGCAGTACAGTATTACATGCTTTCTAAAAAAAGTAAACAAATCCACCTAGCCCTGCCTTTCTATGAGGTCACTCTCTCATAGAAATCAAAGATGTTTGTTAAATAAGACCTCCTTTCCACAAAACTATACTCTCACACTTGATAATTGCTCCTCTGCAAAAAGTCATCTATTCAATTTCTGATTAACTTTTCCTGAAGCTTACAGTCCACATTTTTCAGTGAGACTGGTCTGTAGTTCAGAGCCTATTACCCGTCTCCTCTCTTATAGACAGATATGGCATTTTCCCTTACACTCCCTCAGCATCTTGCCTTACTTCAATTACAGTCTGAACAGTGCCTGCATACGTAATAACTGTTTGTGTGTTATGGGAAGAGTTTTTACACTCACACTGCGCCATCTCTTAATCTTGAATACATGCACCATGGCTAGGTATCCATTTATCAACCAACCTACAGGGAAGGATGTCCAGCTAAGATTGGCTTTTGGCTGACTGTCACCCAGGATTCCAACCTGTGCAGGCCTGACCCTAGGTGGGCCAATGTTGACTTGTGTATGTATGTATGTGTGTGTGTGTGTGTGTGTGTGTGTGTGTGTGTGTGTGTGTGTGTGTGAAATCATTTAACTGTGCTGTGCAGGAAGAGAGTTTCACATTTATGGAGTCTCATCTCCTGAACTTTCACTACTAATGTACAGCTTTTTAAACTTCTGTATGCTGTCCACATTCGCAATCTCATAACAGTTTGTTCAGTTCAATCCCTACTTTTATACTGTACAGTTCTTTACAAATGTATCTAACAGATCTTTAATCAATTTCACATGTGTGTGGGTGTTAGCATACTTCATCTGTTAAAGGTTACAACACAGGCGAGAATTCACATTCAGTACAGCTATATCATCATCAGGGAAGAGAGACATATGGCCTTGTCAAGGACCTTCTCGCTCCAAAGAAGTCCATAACTCTTTGCTCCTGAATGGGGTGCAGCCTTAAAGCTGTAGAGCCCTACAAAACTGCATGATGCAGAGTGAATAATTAAGCTTACCAAATTCCCTTACTTCTTAAGAAAAAAAAATCTAAGTTATCACATCAGTGACTATGCACATTAGTCAATGAAATGAAAACTGATAAGCTATATTACTATAAAAGTGTTTCAAGGTCAAAACACCAGGGTTAAGCCCTAACTTTGGCACATGTATATTCCTTGACCAATATGATAATAGGGATACTGTAGAGATTTCAGGCATAATCACTGCCTTTACCATGTTCTTTCAAATTCACCTTGGAGTTATCCATAACATCTAAGGTATTTCATATATTGATCCATCCAGTATTACTTTATCTTAAAAGTAGGTACGATTTATGAAGAACTCTACACAATTCAAAACCAAACTATTAATGCAAATGAATTCAAAATGCCATTGACAAGTCATCATGAGGCACCTATGAAGGTCTCAAATTTTTTAACATTATTCACAAGTTTTACACATGAAGAATATGAGTAGTCATTTACTTCAAAATCCTGACCCAGCTCTTTGTACATTTGTTAAACTGCATGACAAAGATAAGAACTAATACTGAATAGAGAGTGTGCTGTTATGCTTGTCTTAGGCAAACAAGTGATGAAAGAGTACATGGTCAAGTTATCTCTTGATATCAAAACTCTTTCATTAACTCACTTTAAATAAATCTCTTTACCTCCAAAAATAAATCATAGATTGTGATTCTGATGCCAGAGAGAAATTATTATTATCATAATATTTAACAAGAGGAATCAACCAAGTAGGCCATTCAAACTTGATAACAATTAAAAAAACACTCAAAAATACTTTCAGATCCTACTCTTACAAATCTTAAGGAAAGGGGATTCATCAGTTATAAGGAGCAAATCCAATAAGGAAATAAAGGCAACTTGCTCAAAGAGCACATTCCTCATCACCTAGCATCAATCTACTATTGATAAGCCCTTTGAGATTCACTCAGATCAATGTTACAACTTTTATGTAGTCAGTCTAATGTGTTTGTGTACAGTATTAATACAATTTTGCATAAAAAACATTGAAAATAAATACAAGCATTACAATGCTATTCTTTACAAAGCAATACACTGAGACTGAGGTAATATATAATCTTGTTTACATTCTTTAATATAAAGCATGAACCTTATTTCTAACATTCCTGGACTGTAAAATTTGAATTAGCCAGGCCTATAACATATAATAAGCTAAGGGAGACTGACAAAATAAGCACTGAAACATGAAAAACTAAAAAACACAACTTGAAACAATTATGATATCAGTGGTGATGCCTTCCATTTCTAAATAGTTAATAACTAATTTGCATATTCTTAAAGAGCAAGATGGCAGCCTCTTGGGTGAGAAAGGATCAATTACTTCAGGAATTAGAATGACAGAGTCCAGCTCTGTGCCTGCCATAGAGAGTGAGGCTATAAACTCAGCCCAATGTCAAGGATTTAAACCTGGCTCCTCAGGTATATGGAAGCAGATCATTATTCTAAGCATCTATATACATTATACAGTTTCTTACTTACACAAGGCTGATTAATGCAGACACTTTACCAATCAATGCAACAAAGTTTATCTCATTGTATTCAAATATAAAAATTTCTAATGATCTTTTACATGATTACATTATCAGTATACTGCATTTAAGAACAGCCATGTATGGTAGTCATCACACAGAAGTATCAATATCAAACTGTATCATCATTACAGTAAGAGTTTGGCAAAAATACTGTACAATATCCTGAATTTGCTGGTTCAAGGTTTGTTATGTGGAGACAGTCTAAACACAGCAAGTTTAAGAATATTCTGATATTACTAGTTCATTACAAGTTACTCAGATGCAGTCTAATCATTGTAAGTTTAAGAGTGAATAACCATTATGATGCACACATTTCTGTCTTAAAAGTAATAACACCATTCCTAATAATACAAGACAGAGATAAAATTCTCGTCTTTCCAAAATATATGAGTTTGACTGTGTGACAAAGAATGACTAGGAGTTATTCAAAGATCTTATGCACATACTGTTGCCGAAAAAAAGGCGCATAATTAAACCTATAATTCTCCTAAACAGATGGGTAAACAGTCATTTACACTGGATTCTTCAGTGTAAGTAAGTTGAAATGAAATTTCTCACTATCCTAATAATATCTTTATAATAATAATTCAGAGCTTCTTTGCACTTAAAAAGATATATATAGAAAATCAAGTTCAAAGTCTGCAGCTTTGAACAGTCAAAAAGAATCTCTGTAAAGAAGACTTAGATAATCAAAGAAAGGGATCTACACAGGTTCGTACTACTACTGGGAGTTCAACATTCAGCTTTTCTCTTACATTTTTTCAAGGCAATGGTAATCATTTTTCAAACCAATTATTTCAGGTGCTAAATCACAGAATTTGAGCATTGCTTGTTCTAAATTATAAAAATATTAGAGTATTTTCTTTAAAGTTCATACAATCATTCAAGAAAAAAATAAAAAAAAGGCTAAAATATCTATATTTTGGACAGTTCTTAAGGTTCCATGTTCAAAATTCAGACCAAACAGCAATTTCAGGGCCATTTTTCATTTTTTTTTTTTCAGGCCTGAATCCATATCCATGCAAAGCCCAAACTTCTCTAGACTTTCACAGATTCATACAAAACCTGTCTACATAAGAATGAAAGATATATCTTACACAAAAGAGATTCTACTTTCTATCATTAACATTACTTGGACACATGTGACTCAATATAGCACCATTGTAGGATATTCCTCACTAAGCACAAACCATCACACTACAGTAATGGCACAAAATTTTAAGTTGACAACTTGTGACCATGGCACCAACTGACAACCTGTTTTGTGGTCAACAGTTAATTACTGCCAATTCTTCAGATGTCTTATCACCAAGGTGAAGATAACTGAAAGACCAAGTCAGATAAAAGGGGTACAGCATAAATATGGTACAACCAAATTAATGAACCTCATTTCATTAGCATCTCTACATATCACAAGGTTGTAAAATGCTTATCACCTGATTTGTCTATCAATATTACTAAAGCCAAAATGACACTATATCATTCCTCATCAGAAATCCAACATCAAGAGGTCAACAAAAGCTACTTTTATACAGTAATCAAGTGGGATATCTTGACAATCTTCATTAATATATGTACAATACACTTCTAGTGTTCGGAGAAGGTAGATCAACCTAAAAAAAAATCCATAAATTACTTTCAAATTTTACAAAAAAAAAATAAACTCGAGAAGTCTGTCAGTAAATAAATGGTGTACACATTTTTAAATACCCACAAATTCTAATTAGTTATGATGAAAGATATCACGACCCCAGTAATACTGTCTGTCACAGGATCATATCACCTAACATTAAACAGCAAGTCATGATTCATTTGGACGGACTCATATCCTTCAACTGTGACTGAAGAGTATGAAAAAGGGCAACTGTATCAATGCACCTGTGTTAGAGAGTATCACCTCTCTAAACAAGGAAGTCATCGCCAGAGCCTGTGAATCAGATCATGAGGATATCCACCATTTTGTGGACTGAGCTGGTCATCCAGACAACTCTTTTAACCCCAACTGAGCATTGGGTATTCAGAGAAGATTTCTATCACAAGGTCAAAATCCAATTAACCAAGTGATCATCAAATTTCCAAAAATTCTGGAGGCTATCAAATATCATATAACATCTTGTAAAGGTTTGGTAATATCTTTAGATATTTTGAGTTCATCTGTATCTTCTAATATTATCAACTCTATTTTATCCTCCTGGTTATTATTTAGCTGATTAATGTCATTTTTCTTCATTATCTGATCTTGACTTGCAACTTTATTGTTAACAGGATATGTAATACTATTCTTGGTTTCAGTTGTTGTGATGGTGTTTGAATTTGAAACATCTGATAAATTCAATGGTGAGTTGAATAAATTTTGCACTCTTGTAGAGAGACTGGGTTTAACAGTCAGTGATGAAGGTATGTGGTTTGTAGTTTGACTAGACAAGCTAACTGCAGAGTTGGGTAAATGAGGATTTGATGAAATATCTTGTTCTTGCCTTGTATCATTCACTGATTGAGAAGTTTGTTGCTTCTGAGTATTAATGACCTCTGCTGAGGCATTCCTTTGCAAAGGATTTTGTGTTTTTTGCTGTTGGTTTTTAACTGTTTTCTCTGAAATATTGTTCTTTTGATGCTGCTGCTCTTTCATAACTTCCTTGGCTGTAGAGTTCTGCTGTAATGCCTGTTCTTTCTGAGGTTTCTCTTTAGCTCCATCTTTTGATGAATCTGTTAAGGTAAAACTTTCAGGATGTTTATCCTTAACAAAGGCATTTGAAGTAAGAGGCTGTGACTTTGTCTCAGTAGAAGATGGCACACTCTGAGGAATAGAGTTATGTCCACCTGATGGAATATTTCCCATTTCCCATTCTCTTCTGAGACGAGCCAAGATACTTGGAGCATCATCTGTGTCCAAGCCCTCTTGGCAAGCAGAAAGGGGTGCAGAATTTCTGTAGGTGTGACCAGCACTTGAATTTGCCCGTCGAACTAAAATGGCGGCATTCTGCCTGTTACTACTGCGAACACTGTTACATTTTCTGCATGCAACAGTAGGATGATGTGGATTATGACACATGGGAGGGCGGGGCACAGGCATATCAGTAGCGAGATTGGGTGCACTTGGAGACATTTTAGGACCCATCCGGCGGTTAAAATTCATGGGTGGGCTGCCCGGAATCAGTGGAGTGTGTACCTGCTCTGCAGAATGAACGGATGATGTCTGTATGGTTGTACCTCCTGGCTGATGAGAGACTACCTCATGATGACCATGATATGGGGGAGGATCACCACGAGGGTGACCTGCAGACAGAAGGTTAACTGTTTGCAGTGGGGTTTCATGCCCCACCTGAGTCTGTGACTGTGAGGCTGCCATAGATGAAATGTCTCTTGGGGGAGGAGGAGGAGCATTACTTGTGACCTCCAAGGGATAAGAAGGTGGAGGATCATATGGTGGGCAGGAAGAGGCTGGAACATCACTATGGGGATGAGTGTGGACCTGGGAGGAGCGGTCCAAACCCATGCTGAGGCCAAGCCGCGAGAGATCACCAGTAGGATGATGAGAGGGTGGGAGCAGGGAAGGATGAGGCTCTACACACGCCAGTAGTGGTTGGGATACCATGCCTTCTCCAGTTGCAGAGCTAGGATGAGCCAGTCCTGGAAAACACACCACACGCAGCTGCAATGAAATATCTGTGCGTCACCAACACAACTGACAGTCGTAGGAGAAATGGCCAGATAAAAAGCAAGTCAACACCCTCTTTTGCTTTGTTAATAAGCAAAGTAGTTAATGAATCAAGGATCAGTGACAATGCTCTCTTTTGATTAACAAAATATGAAAACATATCCTGAATATTCTTCCCCATATTGGACAATGGGTATTGTCATACTGTGCCTGCTTGAGGTTACATTACGAGAGAAGAGTCACCTTTGGCAAGGCTGTATCATCATCAGTTGACGAAAGAGTCTACACCCTCATCAACAAATTTTTCCCTTCAAAGAAGTCCATCCTGTCCCCATTACTGAGTGTAGGCAGCCTTGAAGCTGCAGGAGCCCCTGGGTATGGGGTCATAGGTAAATAGCCCCAGGATCCCTTCGTACATGGTGTCCTGGGGTTGTATAATAATAATGTTGGACTGTGCCACCCAAAAACAACAGTACTATAAACCCAATACCCTTAATCTCAAATTTCGTTACCAATAAAAGTGATTCCATTATGTCTCTTGTTATCATCAAAGGTAATACTTCCTACAGTTAAACTTCTAAGCAGTTAAACTTTCTAACCCAACCATAGCTTTCAGTTTCATTTACTTCAGAACCAATGAGACCTAATAACATACTATACTATACAACTAACTTAACCTAAATGGATTACAAAGGAAGGCTTTCTGGTTCAAATCCTTTCATATCTGTCTAGGCCAGAAATCCATACCCTTCATTTTTTTGGCCACATGCAGCCAGAAATTTTACAATTGCTGCCAGAAAAGTGTAGAACATGTGATGTGCAGCCAGCAAGCTTGAGAAGGTTTTAATTATTAAGGTATTAATTGTATTTTCAGAAAAAACAGAGATAAGCTAATGGGGATAGTCTTGGGATAAAGGTGAATGATGCAAAGAGAAACGTATTAAGGTATTATGATAAAAGTCTTCTGCTTTTAACTAGACCATATTCATTATGACTTATTTGTTATTTGTTAAAGAAAGACAAATTCAAGCCGCATTTCTTAAACCCACATATTGTGCTAGTTCAATTTCTGTACTCTAATGTGAATGAACAATATTGTTCAGCAACTTAAGAGTGCTCATTTCATGTTTCAATCCTCCAAAGTAGTTTTTGGCATGTTGCACTACTAGTACATGTGGCAAGTGCATCCAATCACTGATTACTTACTTACTAGTAAAGTGACCAGCTAGTTCATAATAGTAGTTGATCTCTGATTGAGGCCATCCAAACTTCTCACAGCATAAAGATCTCTGCTAACCACATTATACAGCACACTGGCCAAATAACTCAAGGCAGCAAGTATGAATATATACATAAGAATATATGTATATGTCTGTGTATGTGGGTGGGTTGGGCCATTCTTTCATCTGTTTCCTTGCAATACCTCACTAATGCGGGAGACAGCAACAAAGTATAATAAAAAAAAATATTATACTTTGTCGCTGTCTCCCGTGTTAGCAAGGTAGTGCAAGGAAACAGACGAAAGAATGGCCCAACCCACCCACATACACATGTATATACATACACATCCACACACGCACATATACATACCTATTCCTATGAGTAGGAATATCTTGATCACGCGCAAAATTGTGATCCTTTCCATACATACCTATACATCTCAACGTATACATATATATACACACAGACATATACATATATACACATGTACATAATTCATACTGTCTGCCCTTATTCATTCCCATCGCCACCCCACCACACATGAAATAACAACCCCCTCCCCCCGCATGTGCACGAGGTAGTGCTAGGAAAAGACAACAAAGGCCACATTCGTTCACTATCAGTCTCTAGCTGTCATGTATAATGCACCAAAACCACAGCTCCCTTTCCACATCCAGGCCCCACAAAACTTTCCATGGTTTACCCCAGACGCTTCACATGCCCTGGTTCAATCCATTGACAGCATGTCGACCCCGGTATACCACATTGTTCCAATTCACTCTATTCCTTGAAAGCCTTTCACCCTCCTACATATTCAGGCCCCGATCACTCAAAATCTTTTTCACTTCATCTTTCCACCTCCAACTTGGTCTATCACTTCTCCTCATTCCCTCCACCCCTGACACATGTATCCTCTTAGTCAACCTTTCCTCACTCATTCTCTCCATGTGACCAAACCATTTCAAAACACCCTCTTCTGCTCTCTCAACCACACTCTTTTTATTACCACACATCTCTCTCACCCTTTCATTACATACTCGATCAAACCACCTCACATAACATATTGTCCTCAAACATTTCATTTCCAACACATTCACCCTCCTCTGCACAACTCTATCCATAGCCCACACCTCACAACCATATAACATTGTTGGAACCACTATTCCTTCAAACACCCATTTTTGCTTTCCAAGATAACTTTCTCGACTTCCATACATTTTTCAATGCTCCCAGAACTTTTGCCCCCTCCCCGCCCTATGATTCACTTCTGCTTCCATGGTTCCATCCGCTGTCAAATCCAATCCCAGACATCTAAAACACTTCACTTCCTCCAGTTTTTCTCCATTCAAACTTACCTCCCAATTGACTTGTCCCTCAACCATACTGTACCTAACAACCTTGCTCTTAATCACATTTACTCTCAGCTTTCTTCTTTCACACACTTTACCAAACTCAGTCACCAGCTTCTGCAGTTTCTCACCCGAATCAGCCACCAGTGCTGTATCATCAGCGAACAACAACTGACTCACTTCCCAAGCTCTCTCATCCACAACAGACTGCATACTTGCCCCTCTTTCCAAAACTCTTGCATTCACCTCCCTAACAACCCCATCCATAAACAAATTAAACAACCATGGAGACATCATGCACCCCTGCCGCAAACCAACGTTCACTGAGAACCAATCATTTTCCTCTTTTCCTACTCATACACATGCCTTACATCCTTGATAAAAACTTTTCACTGCTTCTAACAACTTGCCTCCAACACCATATATTCTTAGTACCTTACACTGAACATCTCTATCAACTCTATCATATGCCTTCTCCAGATCTATAAATGCTACATACAAATCCATTTGCTTTTCTAAGTATTTCTCACATACACTCTTCAAAGCAAACACCTGATCCACACATCCTCTACCACTTCTGAAACCACACTGCTCTTCCCCAATCTGATGCTCTGTACATGTCTTCACCCTCTCAATCAATATCCTCCCATATAATTTACCAGGAATATCGACAAACTTATACCTCTGTAATTTGAACACTCGCTTTTATCCCCTTTGCCTTTGTACAATGGCACTATGCAAGCATTCCGCCAATCCTCAGGCACCTCACCATGAGTCATACATACACTGAATAACCTTACCAACCAGTCAACAATACAGTCACCCCCTTTTTTAATAAATTCCACTGCAATACTATCCAAACCCACTGCCTTGCCAGGTTTCATCTTCCACAAAGCTTTTACTACCTCTTCTCTGTTTACCAAATCATTCTCCCTAACCCTCTCACTTTGCACACCACCTTGACCAACACCCTATATCTGCCACTCATCAAAAACACTCAACAAACCTTCAAAATACTCACTCCATCTCCTTCTCACAAGTGGAAAAAGTGGAAGTTAGAAACATAGAGGTGTAAGTCTGTTGGGCATTCCATGTAAGTTTATTGAAGTGATAATTGAGAGGATGCTGGCAAGCAAAGAGCATCAAATAGGGGAGGAGCAATTAGACTTTAGGAGTGGCAGGGGATGTGTGGCCCATGCATTTCCTTTTATGAAGAATTTATGTGAGAAATATCTAAAGAATGAGAGGGTTCTGAATGAGGCAATATATAGATCTGGAGAAAGTGTAAGAGAGTCAACAGAAATACCTTGTGGATAGTGCTACAAATACTAATGAAGGTGAGGAGCTTTCATCAATGGAGTTAGGCATGCAAGCAAGCAGGAAATGAGGGTGAGTACTTCCAGGCAAAGATGGATGTGAGATGTCAACATGGCTGTTTAATATTCTTAAGAGGAGATGGTGATGGAGGTAATTGTAATGGTCTAGGGGAAAGGGGTATGTCAACAGTATGCTACAGATGGGGGAGCTTGAGAAGTGAGTCAGTACCTGACTGAACCTTTAATTCTCAAATGTCATGCACACATCCCACATAGACATACACACATCATTACACTTCTTAACCCATGGTTCTTCCCAGCAGATGCAGGCAGCATCCCCAGAGTTGTGGGAACCCAATGGAGGGGTATCCTGAGACAGGGAGTTACGATACACTTTTCATCATCCAAGAATTACTCAACCCTTTGTAAAACATTTTTTTCATTTTTCTTCTATTACAAAGGTATGAATGATTGTAAAGAAATAAAAAATCAGTCTTCAAAAACTGTCCGTTAATATGTGAGAAGGCATTTTTTTAATGATTTACTTGTCTCAATCCTTTCCAGAAAATTCTTTCTTCTGGACAATATTTCTAGGCAACACAATTTGTATGCCTCATGCCAAGGGTGACTTGCTTCATGGCCAGAAAACAAAGTTAGAAACAGTGGATATAAGAGTAACATAAAAATTCAGTAGTTAGAAAACAGTAAGCAAAAATGAAAAAGAATGACTCAATCAGTAATAAAGGCAAATTATGCATTAGTTAAAATAAAAACTTTTCAAAAATCTAGAAATGTAAAAATAAATCTTCCCAAACCATGTGTTTGACATTCCATACACAAATAGTAATTCCAGAAATGAAAGCCAAAGATCTACAGGTATTATGAAAAATGTGTGGGTGGACCATCAACATTACAGTATGTAATTGCATTATGAACTCTATCCACACATGCTAATAATGATTTTGGGGTCAAAACTCAAGGTTTGGCAAGACAAGAAAAATTAACTTTACAAGTCAGCCTCTCCATACTAAAACAAATATCTATCAGAAAATAGGCTTTTGGTTCTAATAAATACATATAACTGAAATTAAATATATAAATCCAAGACTACAAGTAATTCTTGACCCATATATAGGTTAACTGGAACACAAGACTAACTGGGTGTGTCCTCTGTGAGGCCAATCTCAGTGAGAGACTGAATGTCGGGTATAAAGAAAATTTCCACTAATGGATTTCTGTACTGTGGTACATTCTTATGTCACAATGGATTACCTACTATTATACCAAACACATGCAAAGTGCAATTAATATATACTTAAGAAAAATTCATACCTGCTTATAGTACAACAAATCCTTAACATATTATAGCAAGAAGCTGGCTCACTGATAAAGCAAGCATCTAATAAGACTCCATGTGCTGCTGTCTGTTTCTTGCTTAATAAAGAGTGAATGGTGTTTTTGCTATTACAGTTGCTACCTTAATGAAAGCTCTGACACAACAGCTAAAGAAACTAGAGCTTAGAATCTTTCAATTGAAAAGGGTGAAGGATCTCGCATCAAATGACACTTTCTTCTTCTTTTATGTTGTATACTCTTAGATAATATCATGGCC
Organism: Panulirus ornatus; assembly: GCF_036320965.1. Lineage (NCBI taxonomy): Eukaryota > Metazoa > Arthropoda > Malacostraca > Decapoda > Palinuridae > Panulirus > Panulirus ornatus. The sequence goes on along the minus strand of NC_092243.1, from coordinate 10,073,082 downwards.
ATTAACCTGCTGTATGACATGTTAGCTATACAGACCATGCTGGTTTTGTGAACAACTGTTCCTGAAGTAAGCAAAAATGTAAGCAGTATAATCAATTTTGCAACTGAGGAGTCAATCCTAAGCCCTGATGCACTTAGAGACCATTTCAAAAACAATTTCAAGTATTGCATTTCACCATAAATAAATCTTCAAATAGGTATGGTCAAATAGGGTATATAGTGTACAGTAACTACATAATCTCAAACAACTCAAAATGATGCTAATCTGGCATTCCAGTTTGATAATCACCAAAATGCTGTGACTATCAGTGTTGCCATAGAATCTGATATAAAAGACAACAAAACCAAATAAAAGGTTGGCCACACTACAGCTTAAGTGCATGCACAGAGTCTTAATTTTCCACCTAGCAGCTAAACATAAATCATAAAAAGCAAAAAATACTTACAAATATCAGATACATAAATACAAATGCATATGTCAGTATCTTCTGAGCCAGTAAAACAGGAGTACACTGAACTATAGATGATGACAATCACAGAGAGAAGGTCAGGTGTGGATTGCAAACAGGGAATGCTAACAATAGGCATGGCCCCTTGGACCAAGAAAAGCAGAAAGTATGAGCCAAAATAGATCAGCTGTTCAAGGTATACTCATATCAAAAGGCATGGCCACTGCCAGTATACTTTTCCAATACACATCGTTGTTTAAAAACTTTCAATGCTAAAGCAGCTAAGTCCTAACCAACTTGAGCTGAATGTTTATGAGTAACTCAATCAATTCATCCTTATACTAAGCTAAAGCCAACTATTTCTCTTATACCTTATTGCCTTTCCCACTTTAGCAAGGTAGCATCAGGAAAAAACGAACAACACCTGCATTTGGACACATCCAATCTCTTAAAAACGAACAACAGCTGCATTTGGACACATCCAATCTCTAGCTGTCCTGTGCTATGTAACAAAACAAGAGCCTACCATCCAAAGCCAAGCCCCTCACACTACTCAATGGTCTACCTTGGCTGCTTCACATGATCTGGTTCATCCCATTAACAAAATTACACCAATCATGTGCAATATCAGTCCTATCTATTCCATCTAATACACACCTCTCACCCTCCTGAAAGTTTAGCCACAAATATCCCAAAGCCTTCTTCACTCCATCCCCTTCCTGGTCTTCCCCTCCATTTATCTTTCCACTACCCACACATAGCTTCTCTTGGTCAATCTTCCTTTGGTCATCCTTTCCATTTGCCTGAACCATTTTAGCACACCCTGGTCAGCCTGAGCTTTCTACCACATCTCTCTTTAACAATATCATTCCTTACATATTCAACCCACTTCTAACTACATACCACTCTCGAACTTTTCATTTTCAATGCATCCAACCATTTCCTTAATTTTGCATTCCAGGTCCAAAATTCACACCAGCACAGCACTGCTGGTATTACTATACCTTCAAATTTACATGTCTTTGCCCTAAGAGAAAAAGACCTCTCCTCCATATGCTCCTTTTTGCACCCACGACCTTAATCCTTGTCCCAACCCGGGACTCAATTCAGCCCACATGGTTCCATCCACTACCACACCCACTTTCAGTTATCTAGAGCACTCCACTTCCTCCAAGTCCACCCCATTTAAATTTACACTGAAGCCACCTTTAACAACTAGAAACAGCACCATGAATGAATTCTAGTGTGTTGGTTACCCATATAACACAATGGGTTAAGTGCATAATAAATTCAAATATTTTTTGAGCATCAAACTAGTTAAGAAATTTTTTGTTTATTTCTTAATAACTGATACGACAAATTTTACAATTCTTGGTTAAACTTTTGTTCTGGGGAACCAACTAAATTTTCCATGCTCTATCTTTGAACCTTTTCACTGCAGGAATGGTGTATAGATGTCTCAGTAACTTTCTTCTTTTCAATGAGGCTGGAGCATATGTCTCCATAATTTTTTCTGTTCACTTGGGTGCATATCTACTGCTATTAATACATGTTTTGGTATCCCACATAAGTTTCCTTGTACTTAGGCCTAAATTTTTTTCTCACACTACTTAGTATATTTGGAGATGTCAAGGATGCCTATTCGATTTGTGCCCTCATGTAATGTATATATTATTGAAGTTGATGAAAACTGAGTAATCACATTTTTTGTGAAAAAAATATGAACAAAAATCCACACATCTCTTTATAAATGCCTGAAAATACTCCTGGAAAACTTCATACACCTGAAATGGATAAAGGGTACACAGCAGATACAGAGTTTCACCAGGCAGAAATGTATGTCGTTTCATTTAGATAATTACATTTTTTTTTTTTTTTTTTTTTTTTTTTTTTTTTTTTTTTTAATACTTTGTCGCTGTCTCCCGCGTCTGCGAGGTAGCGCAAGGAAACAGACGAAAGAAATGGCCCAACCCCCCCCCCCCCCATACACATGTACATACACATGTCCACACACGTGTATACATACCTACACAGCTTTCCATGGTCCACCCCAGACGCCTCACATGCCTTGATTCACTCCACTGACAGCACGTCAACCCCTGTATACCACATCGCTCCAATTCACTCTATTCCTTGCCCTCCTTACACCCTCCTGCATGTTCAGGCCCCGATCACACAAAATCTTTTTCACTCCATCTTTCCACCTCCAATTTGGTCTCCCTCTTCTCCTCGTTCCCTCCACCTCCGACACATATATCCTCTTGGTCAATCTCTCCTCACTCATTCTCTCCATGTGCCCAAACCATTTCAAAACACCCTCTTCTGCTCTCTCAACCACGCTCTTTTTATTTCCACACATCTCTCTTACCCTTACGTTACTTACTCGATCAAACCACCTCACACCACACATTGTCCTCAAACATCTCATTTCCAGCACATCCATCCTCCTGCGCACAACTCTATCCATAGCCCACGCCTCGCAACCATACAACATTGTTGGAACCACTATTCCTTCAAACATACCCATTTTTGCTTTCCGAGATAATGTTCTCGACTTCCACACATTTTTCAAGGCTCCCAAAATTTTCGCCCCCTCCCCCACCCTATGATCCACTTCCGCTTCCATGGTTCCATCCGCTGACAGATCCACTCCCAGATATCTAAAACACTTCACTTCCTCCAGTTTTTCTCCATTCAAACTTACCTCCCAATTGACTTGACCCTCAACCCTACTGTACCTAATAACCTTGCTCTTATTCACATTTACTCTTAACTTTCTTCTTCCACACACTTTACCAAACTCAGTCACCAGCTTCTGCAGTTTCTTACATGAATCAGCCACCAGCGCTGTATCATCAGCGAACAACAACTGACTCACTTCCCAGGCTCTCTCATCCCCAACAGACTTCATACTTGCCCCTCTTTCCAGGACTCTTGCATTCACCTCCCTAACAACCCCATCCATAAACAAATTAAACAACCATGGAGACATCACACACCCCTGCCGCAAACCTACATTCACTGAGAACCAATCACTTTCCTCTCTTCCTACACGTACAGATGCCTTACATCCTCGATAAAAACTTTTCACTGCTTCTAACAACTTGCCTCCCACACCATATATTCTTAATACCTTCCACAGAGCATCTCTATCAACTCTATCATATGCCTTCTCCAGATCCATAAATGCTACATACAAATCCATTTGCTTTTCTAAGTATTTCTCACATACATTCTTCAAAGCAAACACCTGATCCACACATCCTCTACCACTTCTGAAACCGCACTGCTCTTCCCCAATCTGATGCTCTGTACATGCCTTCACCCTCTCAATCAATACCCTCCCATATAATTTACCAGGAAAAATTACATTTTTGGTGATCAAAATAAACTTAAGGGACACATTTCTGGGATATTTCAGAGTAGACCACACACGGTGTCCCTGGATATTATAAATGAAGGAGCGGAAGGATCAAGGTTTGAGTAAAGTATTCATTCTAACAATCTAACATCTCATTTAATAAAAAGGCAACAAATTTTTTTCATTCTACTACTTCTTTTTCCAGTCCTTATTTTTGCAATTACTTCCAATAAAGTTTCTTATTCTTCACAAACTTTTTATTCAACCTTCTATCAAAGTCTTCTGCTTTATTTCTTTCCTTCACTTACAATCCTTTTCATTCATTTATTGCAAAATTTATAGTCAAGTATCATCCTGTCCATAACTTACCAGAGCAAAGTCTATAAGAACTTCATGTGTGACTCCTTCATTTCTTATTGATTTCTTTACCTCTTCACTCTAGCACGTATAACCAACCACCTCTCCCCTTTTAACTTTCCTGTCACACATATTCTCTGGTGCCTTTACTGTACTCTTCTACAAGAAGCATCACGTACATTCCCAATAATCCTCATTCAGATTTCAACTTAACCACTTTCTCCACTGTTACCCTCATTTCCTTTTTTAAGCCCATACATCTGCATTTCTGTTCCCACCTTGTTCTAATCCTTACAATTGCTGTTATCCTATAATGATCTGAATTCAGCACCAAACCTCTTATTACCTTTCCATCAAACACTCAAAGCCTCATTACTTGTCATTACATCATCAATCAATGCCTTTCTCTAAATATATCTCAAGTTAATATACAATCAAATGCAGTATTTGCCTGGATTTGTCAACCAGAGACTCACCATTTTCATTAACACCTAGTGCTAGCTCTAACATCTACTAGAAACTCACCATTTTCATTCAAATGCAGTACTCCCCATCCTTCTACAATATCTTCTACTTTCTCCTTCCTCACTTGCATTCATTTCCCTACCACAGCTGTTTTTCTTTCAACCTCAAAATTCTTTATATACACATGTCTAATTCCTCCTTTTTGTTTTCATTTCTGCCTTGCTTATGTTTTTCTTAGTTTAAGTACTAATATCAGTCCATGCCAGTACCATCACTTTAGTGACAGTGGTGTCTGTAGTGCTACACAATACACAATACAGAAAGGGATGGTTGAATAAAGTACAGAGTCCTAATGTATACCAGTAGTACTAAATGCATAAATTTCTTATGAAGTTAGATATACAGCTATAATAAAAAAAGGTTAACTTTCTCACCTTCCCAAGTGTGCCATCTTCACCATCAACTAGCAGGTCATCTGAATTCAAGGGATCCATGTCGTGCACTGTCGCAGGAGAATGACAAGCTCCCCTAGAGCCATCTGCACCTTTAGGTTCATCAGCCTGATTCTGACACCCACTCAATCGGCCAAGAGCCTGGCTTTCTTGCCCCACCAAAGCTGATGAAGTGAGTGATGCTGAAGAAGTAGAAGCAATGCACGACGATGTGAAGGAAGGCACTGCCAAGTCCAAGTAGGGGTTGATGGCATTAGGTTTTGTGGAAGAAGTACTCACAGATGTGTGGCTCAGGGAAGGAAATGGAGGGATAGGCGGGGCACATCCTGTAGGAAGGTGGTTAACAATAAACATCTGTCTGAGGAAAGCCAATGACATAATCTCTTAGGAAATAGCAAGTAAAATAACTTTACGTGAAGATAAAACAATCATTAATGCATACATTGATGGTAAAAAGAAGCAAAGGATATGAGAACTGTTTATTACCAAAAACAGCGATGGTGTATAAGTATAAAACTAAAAAGACAAAACTACAGGAGGATGACAGGGTAGGAGGTCTCTAAGGACTAAAAGCAATATGTTGAAGTTTGGCTAAGAGGTATTCTGAAGTGGATATAAAAATAAGTAATGAAGCAACATCAAACTTTAAAAAGATGGGAATGAAAATGTATAATGATAAAATATCATGCCACCACATAAAAAGAAAATGGAAACTTGTTTCCTTGCCCTTAATAAAATTTGTCTTGTTCACAGTAACCACCGAGTAAATTTTCCTTATGATTACTGAGCATCCTCACACATTCTCTTACAATACTTTCAACATAATCCTCTACCAAGCATCTTAACACATTCCCTTACAATACTTTCATTTTCCCATTTCATATTTGGTGATGCCTACTCTTTTATGAGGTCAAACTAACTGAAATTTTCCATTTGTACATTCACTTAACCCAAATGACCAAACTGATACACTTTCCATTATAAATATCCTGTCTTCAGTGAGGGCCTCATTTAAAACACTGAAATTTACTCAAAAAAGTCTATGAAGGTGGAATGAAATTAGATGCAGAAAACCCTATGAGCACACAATCACATACATTTACTTCAGTATCCATCATTTTCAATTTTTTGTATAACTGGAGATTGAAGAGAAGGGCATTAAATACCCTATCATGGGATGTAAGGCTACTGTCTGTGGATCAGTTCCAAGATCTATACTTTTTAGCGATTCTAGCTCAAAAAAGAAATGCTTTGCCTCAAGGATAACACACTTGCAATGACTGCTGGCAGTAATATATGCTGAAAGGGAGTCAGAGGATGGAGATCTTTTCCAAACCTGATATGCTTGATCCCTTGCCTAAATGGCATAAGAACAGGAACAGCTGAACCCTGCTTTGGTGGAAGGAGTCCTTTTGAAGGAAAAGGGGATAAATCTTTCCATTCCAACAACAATAACCTCTATGCTTTTGATGGAGAGAGAAGCACTACCATATAAAAGACAGTAATCTATCAAGGCAAGTCAGATGAGAATTTTTGCAAACCATTCCAATCAGCTTTGTTGAGGTGTCAATATTTACATTTCAAAGTAGCTGCTGGAGAGGGAGTTACCATCAAAGAGATACATTCATGAAAGTGTGGTCAGATGAACCAACTGGGGGTGAGGTTATAATGCTACAGCATGGAAGATCTGAGGTGAAAAACAGATCCAGAATATAAGGAGAGTGATAACAGAGGTCAGTATTATGGAAGAGGGGGTGGTGACAATTTGCTCTGGATCACTGAGAATGGAGAATGTTAGGGCTTCAACTCCCTAATCATCTGTATAGGAGTAGATCAACTATTCCTTATGGTGAACACTGATGTCCCCTAAGTAGAAGATCACAGCTTGCGGGTATAAAGATGTCACAGCCTCGTGAAAGGAGTTTAGTTAGTCAAAAAAAGTTATAAAATTTGTAGAACTAAGAAAGCAGTAGGTGAAACAAAAGAAAAAAGAGGTATTTGGGAGAAAGCCCTAATGCTAGATTACATAAAAGTCTGGGGACTCAAGGTCTTTAAGCAATGCCATTGCTGTGCTGAATTTGGAATAAGCACAGACACTAACTTTGAACTGGAACTACGAGTGGAGATTATGGTTGAATATGAGAAAAGAGCTAGTGAGAACATCCTTTGATAGTTGGGTCTCACAGAGAAGTAAAATATTAGGAGGAATACTACACAGATGGCGTTCATCAGAATACAGGTTATCAGAAAGACCATGCATGATGGTATAGTGAATAGAAAAAGAGGTAGGTCTGTTGAATACGGAAAGATAGTGGCAGGGACTGGTACTATTACTATCTGAGCCCTCCCTCTCATTGGTAGTAGAGTCAGACATGTCAGAACCTAAAGATTCTCAGCAGTCCAAGAAGCCAAGGACTAAGGGTCATAAATTCGTTGGACTCTATCATGCTTACACTTAAAAATTTCTGTGCCAACAAGAGATAGCAAGAGAACTTATATAACTAAATTTGAGTAGGTGTGTGTTGCTTGTAAAGAAAGGATGGCAGGACTAGCCTAGTTATTACATTCTAATGAAACAAAGTAAGACCATCAATCCTAACATGGATGGTGTAAAATGGTTCCGTTCTAACATGGACGGTGTAAAATGATTCCATCATAACCCTCCTGAGTCTGGACAGGAATACCACCATGGGCTGCTGCTATCATATTCCTATTAGCTAGGGGACTGCTCCAAGGCTAGGGAACCAGACATTCCTTGTGTTAGCTGGGGTACTGGGAGGGGCCAATACATTACCACCACATGTTTGTGAACCTCATATGAATACGTAGCTTCTTTCTGATTCAAGTCTCTGTCCAGGTCTAATCACTGGAATCTATAAAACAGCATTAAGTAAGATACAAGTGATCAATACTAACAAACATAATGCTGAAGTTATCAATGTCATCTGCTTAAGATTCAACTGCCTGGATTAACATACACTGAACTTGCAATCATTTCTTGATTTCAAAAGCCACATCATCTCTACAAGCTACAAATTATCATAATTCTGTGATAATTCATGGATTACTATCTCACTGTTTCATTATGAAAAATCAATCATCCCTTGTACCAAAACTAGTTGCTGAGCTAGTATGTATAAATGATACTGGAAAGGATTACATACATTCTCATTTGAAAGCAGTTTTACCCTCAATACTTGTCATATCCTTAAATAAGAATAAGTCTTTTTTCAAAATGAAGCAATGAACAACAAAATTTTGCTAAAGAAATGTTTACTGCCCAAGAATGATAAGAGTAAGAGAAAAGAGCTTGTGATTGGGTTAGACTGCAATGTTACCATTATTCAAAACTGTCATTTGTCTCGTTCTAAACAAAAGAAATTTTGTTAAAGGCTTTCACTTTTCTTGACCCATCTAGTAGTTCAAGTGGATCATGCTAAAGGAAAAGCAAAGCATGAGCTTTTCTAAGCCTTTGTTACAAGAAGAAACAGAGAGGCGTAAAAAAATGTCATCAAATGATAATATCCTGAAATATAAAACCAGCTGTCAAAACAACTGAAGGCATATCAAAGGCTGTATAAAGAAAGAAATTGAACAAGGAGCAAACAGAATCTTTATATAAAAGGCTGTCAAGTAATAAATGTCATTACGGTTTAAAGAACACCAGTCTGAATGATGTTAAAAATATCTGGATAGTATACATTAAATGGGAGATGGCAGTGGACTAAATCAATCACAAAGAAGGATTAAGCAAGATAGGGGTATGAAGGCAATATTATTTGCTCACTACAGGATGTCAAATGCAGGATAACAAATGAATTCAAAAGCAATGGACTAAAAGGAAAGTTCTATAAACAGATATTTTTGTTATAAATACTGTCAAAGGCAAAGGTACCTGGTGTCAAACACCTTCTGCTGATTATTTTCATTTCTAAGCAATTAATATTAAAAAAAAAAATAATATTCAAATATAACCATTCAAAAAATGTACTAAAATATGCCTGAAATGTGATATGAAATTCCCAGGTCTGATCTTAGAATGCTGCACTAAGTATTCAAGACATGCTCAGGAAAATCACATGGTTAGTCAAAACTTTTCAAGCCTAAAGAAGTTTTGCTATTTCCCCTCTATTTTTGTCTTTTTTTCTGTCTTTTCTTCCTTCAGTTTATTCTTCCTCGCTTCATTTACAAGCATGTTCACCTGCTTTGTTTTGTTACAGAATACTTCCTACTATTAATTGGAGGGGTGACAAAAGACTTCAAAAAGCACAAACCAAGTGGAAGTATAGCCTTGCCCACTCCATTTTGACCACACTCCTAAACAGTTCTATTTAACTGATAAGCTTTACAATGCTGAACTAGTAAATATTTCACAGATTTTGCTGAGCTTTCATGACCTTTCGTGGACAGAAATATGAACTACTTGAAACCAAATAAAAGCTACACTGACAGCTAAAAGATGGAACCCTCAAGAACTAGCCCACAGTTCTCCCTGCTTGAAGGGGGGAGCTATAGCTAGAGGCTAATAAGTTTCCTGATGTTACAATCTTGATTTGAAATTCAAATCTCAAACTCAAAATAGAAGTTTCCTGTCCTGCTGGAAACCATGAAAAAATCTGGTTAAATCAGGTGATGAAGAATCAGGTGATCATCACAAAGAAACCAGCATTCTTGGAAGAGTCATACTTGTCTCTATGTATATGACCCTAAAATCAAGTGTTCTATATAGCCCTGAAGATTAATCACATATTTTGCCATAATATTAGAGGTACCTAGCTGAAGCAGGTCGGAGCAGTGCTGTTCCCTGAGGGACAGGGTGGCGCTGGGAATGGATGAAGGCAAGCAGGTGTGCATGTGTACATGTGTATGGGAGTGTATGTCTGTGTGTGTATATGTATGTATGTGTATATGTTGATATGTATATGTATGTATATGTGCAAGTATGGGCATTTGTGTATATGGGTGTGCAAAGGAGTGGATGGGCCATTCTTTGTCTGTTTCCTGGTGCTGCCTCATTGACAAAGGAGGCGGTGATTGGGTATTATAATAATAATAATAATAATAATAATAATAATAATAATAATAATATGAATAATAATAAAATGAGAGTTGGGGTGAGAGCATTATCAAATTTTAGGGAGAATAAAAGATGTATTGGAGAGAAGTAAATAAAGTGTGTAAGACTAGAGAACAAATGGGAAAATCGGTGAAGGGGACACATGGGGAGGTAATAATAAGCAGGGATGGAGTGAATATTTTGAAGGTTTGTTGAACGTGTTTGATGATAGAGTGGCAGATATAGGATGTTTTGGATGGGGTGGTGTGCGAAGTGAGAGGGTCAAGGAGAATGGTTTGGCGAACAGAGAAGAGGCAGTGAAAGCTTAGTGGAAGATGAAAGCCGGCAAGGCAGTGGGTCTGTATGGTATTGCAGTGGAATTTATTAAAAATGGGGGTGACTGTGTTGTTGATTGGTTGATAAGGATATTCAATGTATGTATTGATTATGGTGAAGTGCCTGAGGACTGGCAGAATGCATGCATAGTGCCATTGTACAAAGGCAAAGGGGATAAGGTGAGTGTTCAAATTACAAGAATTCCTGGGAAATCATAAGGGAGGGTATTGAATGAGAGGGTCAAGGCATGCACAGAGCATCAGATTGGGGAAGAACAGCGTGGTTTTAGAAGTGGTAGAGGATGTGTGGATCAGGTGATTGCTTTGAAGCATGTATGTGAGAAATACTTCGAAAAACAAATGGATCTGTATGTAGCATTTGTAGATCTGGAGAAGGCATATGATAGGGTGGATAGAGATGCTTTGTGGAAGGTTTTAAGATTATATGATGTGGGAGGTAAGTTGCTGGAAGCACGGTAAAGTTTCTACCAAGGATGTAAGGCATGTGTATGAGTAGGAAGAGAGGAAAGTGATTGGTTCCCAGTGAATGTCGGTTTCCATGGTTGTGTGATTTGTTTATGGATGGGGTGGTTAGGGAGGTGAATGCCAGAGTTTTGGAGAGAGGGGCAAGTATACAGTCTGTTGTGGATGAGAGAGCTTGGGAAGTGAGTCAGTTGTTGTTCACTGATGATACAATGCAGGTGGCTGATTTGGGTGAGAAACTGCAAAAGTTGGGAACTGAGTTTAGTAAAGTGTGTGAAAGAAGAAAGTTGAGAGTAAATGTGAATAAGAGCAAGGTTATTAAGTTCAGTAGGGTTGAGAGACAAGTTAACTGGGAGGTAAGTTTGAATGGAGAAAAACTGGAGGAAGTAAAGTGTTTTAGATATCTGGGAGTGGATTTAGCAGCGAATGGAACCATGGAAGCAGAAGTGAGTCACAAGGTGGGGGAGGGAGCAAAGGTTCTGAGAGCGTTGAAGAATGTGTGGAAGGCAAGAATGTTATCTCAGAGAGCAAAATTGGGTGTTTGAAGGAATAGTGGTTCCAACAATGTTATATGGTTGCGAGGCATGGGCTATACATAAGGTTGTGCGGAAGAGGGTGGATGTGTTAGAAATGAAATGTTTGTGGACAATTTGTGAGGTTAGGTGGTTTGATCGAGTTAGTATTGAAAGGGTCAGAGAGATGAGTGGTAATATAAAGAGTGTGGTTGAGAGAGCAGAAGAGGGTGTGTTGAAATGGTTTGGACACATGAGAATGAGTGAGGAAACATTGACAAAGAGACTATATGTGTCAGAGGTGGAGGGATGAAGAAGTGGGAGACCAAATTGGAGATGGAAGGATGGAGTGAAAAAGATTTTGAGCACTCAGGGCCTAAACATGCAGGAGGGTGAAAGGCATGCAAGGAATAGAGAGAATTGGAACGATGTGGTATAACGGGGTTGACGTGCTGTCAATGGATTGAACCAAGGCATGTGAAGCATCTGAGGTAAACCATGTAAAGGTCTCTGGGGCCTGGATGTGGAAAGGGAGCTGTGGTTTCGGTGAACAGTATCCCGGGGATAGGGGAGAAAGAATACTTCCCACGCATTCCCTGCGTGTCATAGAAGGCAACTAAAGGGGACAGGAGCGGGGGGCTAGAAACATTCCCCTCCTTGTATCTTAACTTTATAAAAGGGGAAACAGTCTGTATATGTATATGAATGTATACGTTGAAATGTAGATGTATGTACACATGCATGTGTGGGTGTTTATGTTTATGTGGGTGGGTTTGCCCATTCCTCATCTGTTTCCTTGCACTACCTCGCTAACGTGGGAGATGGTGATTAAGTACAATAAGTTAAGCTTGAATGGAGAAAAACTGGAGGAAGTGAAGTGTTTTAGATATCTGGGAGTGGATTTGGCAGCAGATGGAACCATGGAAGCGGAAGTGAATCATAGGGTGGGGGAGGGGGCGAAAGTTCTGGGAGCACTGAAAAATGTATGGAAGTCGAGAATGTTATCTTGGAAAGCAAAAATGGGTATGTTAGAAAGAATAGTGGTTCCAACAATGTTATATGGCTGCAAGGCGTGGGCTATAGATAGAGTTGTGCGGAGGAGGGTGAATGTGCTGGAAATCAGATGTTTGAGGACAATATGTGGTGTGAGGTGGTTTGATCGAGCAAGTAATGAAAGGGTACGAGAGATGTGTGGTAATAAAAAGAGTGTGGTTGAGAGAGCAGAAGAGGGTGTTTTGAGGTGGTTTGGTCACATGGAGAGAATGAGTGAGGAAAGATTGACAAAGAGGATATATGTGTCAGAGGTGAAAGGAACAAGAAATGGGAGACCAAACTGGAGGTGGAAAGATGGAGTGAAAAAGATTCTGAGTGATTGGGGCCTGAACATGCAGGAGGGTGAAAGACATGCTAAGAATAGAGTGGATCGGAATGATGTGGTATACCGGGGTCAACGTGCTGTCAATGGATTGAACCAGGGCATGATAATCAGAGCTGTAAAGCTTATGCTTCTGGAAAGAAACCACTTCCTTATTTGGGTCTTTAATGTTCTTAATCTTTGACTTCAATATCAAGTATCTCAAAAGAAAGCCACAGGAACAGTGTGGTCAACATATACATTGTTTTCTTGTTTGATTCACAGTGGCCTTAAATTTCTTCCTCTTTACACTCAAATTGCTACAACATTCCTTGCATGTGTGGAAATCCATATAAAGAAAATGGTTCAAACCTAAGATACTGAGCTCTTTATATAGTATGGACAGCATTCTCATTTCGTTAAAGTCATGAAACATTACCTTTGATCCCGAGATCTATCAAATACAGTTCTTTCTCGCTTCAGCAGAAAGCAAAATATCATATGCATGTCTTACCTGTTACATATAAATCTAGTCCTCATGAGGAAATGAGCCCAAATAGCCAAGAAGACATGTATCACTGTTAAATCCCATTAACTTTTCAGTCAGTGGGTAAGAAGGGGTAAAAAATGGGAAGACCTTAGAGTTGGGAATTGGTAAACATAGGCCTATAAAGTAGCAATGATGGTAGAACATTGATTCAGCAAGTGACTACTCATACTGGAACTCCAATTAGGTCAAATGGATAAGTCATCATCACTTGGATGCAGGGTCAGAAAGAAAAATTCTTGCCACTTGATAACAGTAGTGTTTCCACACACATCAGAGTTATGCCAATTCACTCTCTACTAAAAACAAAAAAAATTTATTATCTCACCTATGACAAAGGAAGAAGACACACGTGGACAGGCAGGCAGGAGGTAAGTGGGCGAGCAGCAGGCAAGTAGCACATTTAATGCATTCTGCTCACAAGTGATGTAACATTAAGCAGGTGCTGAATTGCTGTAACTTGGGAACACAGTTATGGGAACACAGTTACATAATGTAACATCAGCAGACATTAGACACATGCAGCAGAGACAAAAAAGACTGAACATATATTTCAAAAGTGCTCACAACACCATAGACCTCACTCAGTCCATATGAGGTAGGGTGTGACAATCAGATGTATGGCTGGATGGCAGTTAGTCTATGAGATCACAGGAAGCTTACTTGTGCAAAAGCACACTTACATGACTACAAGTTATTGTAATCAATGACATCTACCACAGACAACTACTCAAGGACAACAGCTCTGTCAGGTACCAAATATCTCTGTTAACAAGCTATGCTGACTGATATCAGCACCAGGATATTTCTGTACACCGGTCATTAAGCTCACTCAATATGACATTCAGCATATGAAATGCATGGCACTGCATTTGCATCTCCTCATTACACTAGAGGAGGATCTCACCGAGCTCTTCATCTCGTCTCGGTGTACCAGGGGTACTGGAACCACCCCCAGCCCCGCCTACCCCACAACTGCTCTGTGAATCAACTGTTGATGCCTGTGTACTATGGACCATGCTGGTGTTGCTACTGCTGTTCCGAACATCCAAACTGAAATAAAGGTTAATATCCGAAAATTATTCCCACTTGGAGGGATATAGCTTTTCAGATACAAATTGATATCAGATAAACCAAGCAATGAATCTCAAGTGAAGTGTGAATGCCTCAGTTAAAGACTGGCTAAATCAAATCTTAACTACATAAGAAATGCTGTGAATGAAGATGAAAATACACAAATCTCTATTCAGAAATACATGGTTGACAAACTGACACAAGTTTATACATTCTTCTGGAGAAATTCTTCATCAAAACTCCCTTAATCTAACAAATACCCTTTTCCACATAAGCTGTCATACTGGTTCAACAAACTTCCATCTCCATAAATTTAATACATTATATCAAAGAAGTCACATAAAACATTTTCTTATGCCTACTACTCCTCTCTCTCTCTCTCTCTCTCTCTCTCTCTCTCTCTCTCTCTCTCTCTCTCTCTCTCTCTCCCTTAAACCGGAGGCCCCAGTCACAGACAGAAGTCCACATCAAGGCCAGGTCTACACTGAAATAATTAGAGGTTAATGAAAGGGGAAAAAGAAATGATGAGGGATAGAATTTGGAAGAAGTAAAACTCTGTCTTTTAAAATGTGCCAGGTCATAGTTGCTACAAAAGACATGAGAGGGTAGAGAGTTCTAGAGCTTTGAGGTGTACGGAAAGAAACTTATCAAAACAGCACACTCTTGTGATACCAATGGCCACATAGTAATCACATGACATAGCGGCTTGACAAGTACTATGTGGTCTGGCTAGTAGTGGAACCACACAAGCAGATACCTCTTGAGAACAAAAACCAAAGTAATGCCTATAGAAGAGGGAGAGTGAACCAAAATTGAAGTGGAGGGCAAGTGGTTCAAATTTTGAAGTTAGCCTGGGAGAGTTTATAAGTTGGAACACTTTCAACTCAACTCTGGTTAGTAAGGATGCTGAGCTAGAACCACTCCAGAAGTGAGAGTAGTACTCCATACAAGGATATATCAATCCTTTGTATAAATGGAGCAACTATTCAGAAGAAAAAAAATTTCAACATCTAAATGGGACTCCCAGTTTCTTGGAAGCAGACTTAGCTATTTTCATAATGTGGGGTTTCCAAGATAAAGTGGATGTTACAATAATACCTCTTGAATTACAGAACTGTCAAAGGAGAGTGGAAAGTTGTGAGGAATTTTCAACAGAGATGAGTGGAAACAGGGTCTTGGAGACATTAAACTAACCAGATTTTGTCTAACCCACTGAGATATACTATCCAGGTCTGTGAGTATACAGAGGATGTTGTGTCAAGATGAAATGCAGATCGAGTGAAAGAACGGGGGAGCAGATGTGGAGGAATGCAGTGATGAGTCATCAGCTTATGAATACATTTGGTTATTTGTGCAAGGGAGGAAATGATTGACAAAAAGGAGAAAAGGGGGTAGGAGACGAAATAGAACCTTGAGGGACACTGCTGTTGATGGAGAAAGGGGATGAGGCTGATCAATGAACAACAACAGAGACAGATTGGCTGAGAGCAAAGTGAGGGAGGGAAGCCAAAGGAGACAAGCTTGGAGATAGACTTCAATGCCACATCTTATCAAAATCTTTGGATATGTCAAAGGTAACTATATATGATTCCCCTAAATCTTTCAGGGATGATGACCAGACATTAGTAAATTAGGAAAGAATATCACAAGTGGATCCTGTCTTACTAAAGTCATATAGGAGATCACAGAGATGACTATGATATTTAAGATGTCTGAGGATGTGGGAGATGAGAAGGGATTCAAAGACTTTGGAACTGGTAGGTTCAAAGCAACAGGACTATAGTTAGAGGGGTTTGAATGGTCGCCCTTCTTAGGGATGAGATGTATCAATGCATGCTTCCAAGAAGAAAGAAAAATTCTCATTTTTAAACAAAAACGGAGCAGACATGCAAATATAGGTGCTAGTTCAAAAGCAAACTCTTTCAGTGCACAGGGATAGATTCCATCAGGACCATAAACCGTGCATTTGTACAGAGAAAAGAGCACTTTCTGGAGTGTTTGAAAAGAGACAACAGGAAGGGGCATAAAATTAGAAAGAAAAGCTTATGAGGGTGAAGGAATGGTAAAGTCATCCTAGATAGAGTTGCATAAGAAATGGGAATCAACAAGAGTTGCTATATATGCAGGACAGACACCTATAGTACCACCAGAACAGAAAAGTGAAGTAAAGGTAGAGTGATAGTTGCTAGAGATGTCCTTAGCTAAAGACCAGAAAAACAAATCAATGAATGACATGTAGATGGTACCACATTTCCATTAAACCGGTCATAATATGATTTTCCAATAATCTATGTCCAGCTAGGTCTTCCACCAACCAGCAATCTAAATCTAGCAAGGTCTTCCACTATCTAGGAAGGCGAAATAAAAGGTCTCTTACAGAAAACCTTGGCCTTGCACATTCCAAGCATTCCTCCATTCTGTAAAACACTCACATCCATACACTCCCTCATTCTATCCTTATACATATATCTTGGTTACTCCTTACACTCCAACATTTCACTTCACTTGCAGACAATCTTACAAAATTCATCCTTTTCAAACCCCTTTAATATCATGGCATAATTCACTTTTTCAACATATATTTCAATATATTTCAATATGAAATCGGGAGCGGGGGGCCGGAAATCCTCCCCTCCTTGTATTAACTTTCTAAAATGGGAAACAGAAGAAGGAGTCACGCGGGGAGTGATCATCCTCCTCGAAGGCTCAGAGTGGGGTGCCTAAATGTGTGTGGATGTAACCAAGATGTGAAAAAAGGAGAGATAGGTAGTATGTTTGAGGAAAGGAACCTGGATGTTTTGGCTCTGAGTGAAACGAAGCTCAAGGGTAAAGGGGAAGAGTGGTTTGGAAATGTCTGGGGAGTGAAGTCAGGGGTTAGTGAGAGGACAAGAGCAAGGGAAGGAGTAGCAATACTCCTTAAACAGGAGTTGTGGGAGTATGTGATAGAATGTAAGAAAGTAAATTCTCGATTAATATGGGTAAAATTGAAAGTTGATGGAGAGAGGTGGGTGATTATTGGTGCATATGCACCTGGGCATGAGAAGAAAGATCATGAGAGGCAAGTGTTTTGGGAGCAGCTGAATGAGTGTGTTAGCGGTTTTGATGCACGAGACCGGGTTATAGTGATGGGTGATTTGAATGCAAAGGTGAGTAATGTGGCAGTTGAGGGAATAATTGGTATGCATGGGGTGTTCAGTGTTGTAAATGGAAATGGTGAAGAGCTTGTAGATTTATGTGCTGAAAAAGGACTGATGATTGGGAATACCTGGTTTAAAAAGCGAGATATACATAAGTATACTTATGTAAGTAGGAGAGATGGCCAGAGAGCGTTATTGGATTACGTGTTAATTGACAGGCGTGCGAAAGAGAGACTTTTGGATGTTAATGTGCTGAGAGGTGCAACTGGAGGGTTGTCTGATCATTATCTTGTGGAGGCTAAGGTGAAGATTAGTATGGGTTTTCAGAAAAGAGGAGTGAATGTTGGGGTGAAGAAGGTGGTGAGAATAAGTGAGCTTGGGAAGGAGACCTGTGTGGGGAAGTACCAGGAGAGACTGTGTACAGAATGGAAAGAGGTGAGAACAATGGAAGTAAGGGGAGTGGGGGAGGAATGGGATGTATTTAGGGAATCAGTGATGGATTGCGCAAAAGATGCTTGTGGCATGAGAAGAGTGGGAGGTGGGCTGTTTAGAAAGGGTAGTGAGTGGTGGGATGAAGAAGTAAGAGTATTAGTGAAAGAGAAGAGAGAGGCATTTGGACGATTTTTGCAGGGAAAAAATGCAATTGAGTGGGAGAAGTATAAAAGAAAGAGACAGGAGGTCAAGAGAAAGGTGCAAGAGGTGAAAAAAAGGGCAAATGAGAGTTGGGGTGAGAGACTATCAGTAAATTTTAGGGAGAATAAAAAGATGTTCTGGAAGGAGGTAAATAGGGTGCGTAAGACAAGGGAGCAAATGGGAACTTCAGTGAAGGGCGTAAATGGGGAGGTGATAACAAGTAGTGGTGATGTGAGAAGGAGATGGAATGAGTATTTTGAAGGTTTGTTGAATGTGTCTGATGACAGAGTGGCAGATATAGGGTGTTTTGGTCGAGGTGGTGTGCAAAGTGAGAGGGTTAGGGAAAATGATTTGGTAAACAGAGAAGAGGTAGTAAAAGCTTTGCGGAAGATGAAAGCCGGCAAGGCAGCAGGTTTGGATGGTATTGCAGTGGAATTTATTAAAAAAGGGGGTGACTGTATTGTTGACTGGTTGGTAAGGTTATTTAATGTATGTATGACTCATGGTGAGGTGCCTGAGGATTGGCGGAATGCGTGCATAGTGCCATTGTACAAAGGCAAAGGGGATAAGAGTGAGTGCTCAAATTACAGAGGTATAAGTTTGTTGAGTATTCCTGGTAAATTATATGGGAGGGTATTGATTGAGAGGGTGAAGGCATGTACAGAGCATCAGATTGGGGAAGAGCAGTGCGGTTTCAGAAGTGGTAGAGGATGTGTGGATCAGGTGTTTGCTTTGAAGAATGTATGTGAGAAATACTTAGAAAAGCAAATGGATTTGTATGTAGCATTTATGGATCTGGAGAAGGCATATGATAGAGTTGATAGAGATGCTCTGTGGAAGGTATTAAGAATATATGGTGTGGGAGGCAAGTTGTTAGAAGCAGTGAAAAGTTTTTATCGAGGATGTAAGGCATGTGTACGTGTAGGAAGAGAGGAAAGTGATTGGTTCTCAGTGAATGTAGGTTTGCGGCAGGGGTGTGTGATGTCTCCATGGTTGTTTAATTTGTTTATGGATGGGGTTGTTAGGGAGGTGAATGCAAGAGTCCTGGAAAGAGGGGCAAGTATGAAGTCTGTTGGGGATGAGAGAGCCTGGGAAGTGAGTCAGTTGTTGTTCGCTGATGATACAGCGCTGGTGGCTGATTCATGTGAGAAACTGCAGAAGCTGGTGACTGAGTTTGGTAAAGTGTGTGGAAGAAGAAAGTTAAGAGTAAATGTGAATAAGAGCAAGGTTATTAGGTACAGTAGGGTTGAGGGTCAAGTCAATTGGGAGGTAAGTTTGAATGGAGAAAAACTGGAGGAAGTGAAGTGTTTTTAGATATCTGGGAGTGGATCTGTCAGCGGATGGAACCATGGAAGCGGAAGTGGATCATAGGGTGGGGGAGGGGGCGAAAATTTTGGGAGCCTTGAAAAATGTGTGGAAGTCGAGAACATTATCTCGGAAAGCAAAAATGGGTATGTTTGAAGGAATAGTGGTTCCAACAATGTTGTATGGTTGCGAGGCGTGGGCTATGGATAGAGTTGTGCGCAGGAGGATGGATGTGCTGGAAATGAGATGTTTGAGGACAATGTGTGGTGTGAGGTGGTTTGATCGAGTAAGTAACGTAAGGGTAAGAGAGATGTGTGGAAATAAAAAGAGCGTGGTTGAGAGAGCAGAAGAGGGTGTTTTGAAATGGTTTGGGCACATGGAGAGAATGAGTGAGGAAAGATTGACCAAGAGGATATATGTGTCGGAGGTGGAGGGAACGAGGAGAAGAGGGAGACCAAATTGGAGGTGGAAAGATGGAGTGAAAAAGATTTTGTGTGATCGGGGCCTGAACATGCAGGAGGGTGTAAGGAGGGCAAGGAATAGAGTGAATTGGAGCGATGTGGTATACAGGGGTTGACGTGCTGTCAGTGGAGTGAATCAAGGCATGTGAGGCGTCTGGGGTGGACCATGGAAAGCTGTGTAGGTATGTATACACGTGTGTGGACATGTGTATGTACATGTGTATGGGGGGGGGGGGTTGGGCCATTTCTTTCGTCTGTTTCCTTGCGCTACCTCGCAGACGCGGGAGACAGCGACAAAGTATAAAAAAAAAAAAAAAAAAAAAAAAAAAAAATTTCTCACTTTCTCTAGTCTCACTTTATTCTCTAAAGTATTCCAATGTTAAAGAACCAAATGCAAATCACATTTTGTTTGCAGGTCTTTATACTTATAACTGATTAAGTTTTTGTAATGTCTACGAAGGGAAATGCCCAAATACATCAATTCTTTTGCCTGTCTGTCTGATGCTTTCCAGGGAGTAGTAGAGTAACAATATGCCTTGAATTTCCACTGTACAATAAAGGTGACTGGTACTACTGGATGCTACAGGTTAGCTACTGATCATTCACTGATAGATATACAATTATTCAGTAGGTAAATCTGTTATTATTGTAATTCTCATTGTCATTCTAAATCCCAATCTCCTCTTCTTCCTTCCTCAAAAAAGGGAGTATGTTCCAACAGATACAACAAAATTATTGTCATTACAGTTGCAGGGATAAAAAGGTTTTCCTTGAACTTAAGGGTTATGTTCTTGGGACAAACTTGCAATGCAGCCTATTAGTGAAATACCACTTTCTAAAATTCGACATTATCCTTCAAGCAATGCTATTTCCAATTTTTCTGTTTCCTGCTTCTACCCTTTACTTACATTTACTCTTTCCTTTTCTACAAACACATCACTGCCACTTCTTAAAAAACCAAACTACAAGCAATTGCTTCCCTTGTGAGATAAAATTCTAAATATGCATTATGCATAGGCAAGTATTTCATGGATTTCCCTTCTCACCTACTCTTAACAACATCCAGGTCTGAATTTTCAATGGAAAACTTAACTTGAATCTGAATCTCTCTACAGCATGCAGTCCACACATCATGTGACTCTCAATTACCACTTACCTTTTTCCTGTGCTCAGAGTGCTTCTCATGAGAGCTTTTTGGTACAAGACCTCCTTTTCTTCTGCTCGTTTTTGCAGAGCACGTATCATAGCATCACGCTCTGCTACATGACTTTCCAGTTCACGGTTCCTGGTGAATATATATTTCAATTATTCTTAGGTACAACTGAAGCACCATAATTCCCTTTTAAGTAAACAGCAGGCATAGGCAGTAATGGAAGAACATAAAACCAACAAGGTAAACAGGAATGGGTGCAGAAAGAGAATGAATAAGTTGAAAGAAGAGACAGAAAGTTTGGAAAAGAGAGGGATGCTGAAAAGTTGCTGAGGGATGTCTTTTGCTTTATCAGCAGGAAAAACACATAAGTCATATGAATATTCTTTAAATAATAATGAAGAGGACAAAACCTAAACTGCATCATAATAAGTGGATGAATAATAGAGTGCAAAGATATGAGAAAAGTTTTAACATGGTAACGAGAAATTTCAGCTGTAGCATGGAACTTCAGATCCAGTTTCTCAGAGGACAGGCCCCATGCCCTTTTTTCTGAGACTCGCTAATCACAAGTGAGTGTACCCTGGTTTCTTTATACCTCTCATTTTACTGAACATCAAGATAACTAAACCTGACTTACTAATGATCTATGCTCTGTGCATAATTCGGAGAATACAGACAAACATTCTTTACTGTATCTAACACTATTAAATCTTTTTTTAACTTACTTACCCATCACCATTAAGCTCATTTACATGGGATGTACCATGTGCATAGAGGCATACTCATTTCAAGGCAATTAATTTCCTATAAATGGGGTCCCAAACCCAAAGGCACGCAACATCCAGAGACTTACAGATAAAAATCTTTTCATTACTAAAAAGTTTCCATCACACACAGAAACTTTTTCTTTGTTAAAAAGTTTACCAGTGATAAATAAAATATTTCCCTTATAAAAAAAGTTTTTCATAGTCCATAACCCATATGAATGCTGAAAAGCAGGCTTTTTTTGATTATATGAATATTAGTGGTGAGTACTGCTAAGGACACACTCTTAGTTTCCACTGTAAGAGTTTCTCCACATGTTCATCAGTCACAAACTGATATGGGTAGGTCAACAAAACATCTCAATTCTAATCAGTTTCATGAATGTTCTAACCTTCTTGACTCTTCCAAACCATAAAAATAATAAATCTGATAAGAAACTGTCATGACTGTTCAGCTGTTGCAGCATGACATGTACACTGCCATCCCATCGAGTCTTCAATTAAAACATCTGCTTTCCCTCTCATCCCTTATCAACCACATTCTTTCTATCTTTCTATCAGCGCTGAGCTTTTCATCTCCTCAGCTTGATTTCAGGAAAGTTTTCTCCCACATAGTATATAACAGAACATTCAACTGAAGAGTAAGAATGCAAACCATGTTTGCAAAATGTTGGTAGATTGCTGACTAACTAAATGGAACCATGGAAGTAGGAGTGAGTCATAGGATTGGCAAGTTAGCAAAGGTTCTGGGATCATTATAGAATGTAAGGAAAGAGATTATAGCAGGGAAAAAGGAAATGAGTCCCAAGAACATTGTATGGATGCAAGGCATGGGTTATAAATGAGGATGTGCGAAAGAGGGTGGAAGTGTTGGAAATGAAATGATGAGGACAGTATGTGGTGTGAGGTGGTTTGACTGAATAAGTAATAAAAGGGTAAGACAGGGGTGTGGTAATAAAGGAAATGTGGTTGAGAAAGCTGAAGAGGGTGTGCTGAAATGGTTTAGACATATGGAAAGAATGAGTGGGGAGAGGTTGACACAGAGGATATAAGAGTCAGAAGTGGAAGTGAAAAGAAAAGGGGACACCAAACTGGAGATGGAAAGGAGTGAAAAAGATTTTAAGTGATAATGGAATGAACATGCAGGAGGATGAAGTTCAGCAGGAGATAGAGTGAAGTGGAAGGATGTGGCATACAAGGGTCAAAATGCTGTCAATGCACTGAACCAGGGCATGTGAAGTGGCCAAGAAAAATCATGGAAAGGTCTGTGGGGCAAGGTTGTGGATGGGGGCTGTGGTTTTGGTGCATTGCACATGAGCTAGATAATGGATGTAAGTGAATACAGCCTTTCTTCTTCAGTTCTTGGTGCCACCTCACTTATGTGGGGAACACCATTCAAGTATAAAAAAGCGAGAAACACCATTCAAGTGTAAAAAAGTAAATTATGACTCTAATGCAATGTAATCTCACAGGGATCCAAAGAAACTGAGTCCCTTAATTCACATATCAAGTGCAACATTCTTATCATCTAGTGATAATGAAATCACAAAATCATGTATCAAAGCTTTCTGAAGAAAGAAGTCTTTAAAATCAATCCAAAGTTGATGTTGCTTAAAGTTGGCAATTTCAATACAACATTATCAATCAACAATATTACATATATTTTCCATGACAATATCCAAATAGTATACTAAATAAAGAAGTAACAGTAAAACTGCAGGCAAAGTGATGGGAGGGAATAGATCAGACTGGATACAGAGCAGGTTCCTTAGAAACAGCAAGTGTTTCTTGTGCTTTTGCAAGAGAATAAGGTAAAAAAAATCTATGGAAAATCAAAACTTCCCGGAGAAAGAATAAGAATATAAAGCTGACATCCTTTCATTTATTCCTCAGAGCTTCCAGTTCAATGAATTAGCAAAGAAAACACCCTTGCTCTGTTATCCATTTATACTAACTTTATCAAAAAGGTACCCTCACAAAATAATGCTTCCCTTTCATATTCTCCTCTACTAAGCTCTCCTGTCACCTCACCCACCTAAAAAGCCTTATAACTTTTAACATATTTCATAAACAATGATGCTCTGTTTTACAATCATACACTACAATGGATGGCAGCAAATTAAAGAATCTCAATAGATCTGACAGTTGACATCTTGCCCTTCAGTAACTATCTTAAAACCTCCACAAATAAGTTACAGTCTCAAAATCTTCTACAACTCACGATCAATACATGTCTGGAAAATAATTCAATGATACTGACCTTGCCTCATATTCTGCTTGCTTCTTATTCATGTGATGAAGCTCATCCATTTGACGCAACTTGTCAGACTTTGCTTGGGCGATATGCCTCTCACTCTCTTGACTTGTCCTTTCAAGGGCAGCAATTTTAGCATCCCTGTAGATAAAATAATATAAGAACCATTTGATGAAAAACACATAAAAGATAAATAGGGAATAAACTGAAAAGAACATCTGAAAAACACAGGATTCCATTGCAATACCAAAACCGAATTCAATTTCATTCATTCCCTCAGCTATTTAATTGTGTTCTATAGTAATTAAAAGTAAAATACCCAAAAGGAATATGGTGACTATTATCATCATAGAATGGTGCAATATGTTATTCATCTGTAGATCAAGAGGAAAACAGTAATAGATATAAGTACAACGAAAGCAATTCTAGATCCTGCAATGCATAAAAGGTATAAAGAATGACACGACCAAGAGATTTTGATTTTTGAAAAATATTTTATCTGGGGGATGGCAAGGAAACAACACTACCCACATGTCTTCTGCATGTCAAAGAGAATGACTAGGAGAGGCAGAAGCGAGGGGCTGGAAATTCTCCTCTTCTGTATCTTCACTTTCTGAAGATGGGAACAAGAAGGGCCAAGCAAGGATTATTCCTCAATGGCTCAATCATCTGTTCATGATGCAAACATTCTATAAGGTGGGACAATGTTATCAGGTATAAAAACAATAAAATGTGTGAATTTCACTATATCCAGTAAAATCAAAAGGGAAAGTGAAAACAGAAAATGCCATTTAATAATTTGGTCAAGGAAAGATGTATGGATTACTATTGCACAAAAATACACAAAAAGTAGTGCAACATCTGGAAGAGCATGTATTATTACATATCTACCTACTGCCTAATGTTCTTTTCCCATTTGCATGCAATGGCTTTCGTGCATTCTGTCCAACAGTTTACTAAAATCTGTCTGTGGTAAGTGTCCAAAAGTGGACAATATTCTCCTAACATACAGTCATTAATTTTCCTCTTTCCATATTAAATAGAGTTATCAGATCAGAAAAACATCTCTATACACACTACAACATCCAACAAGTACACCATCTTAAGTTATGATCAGATGTGTGATTCTGAAGTGTAAAAGTTAGGAATCATTTATCAGACTTGAGTAATTCAATAGAGATTACAAAAAAAATAACATCTTTTCATCAAAACATCATGACAGACAGCATTAAGAAATAGTAAAATTCTGGATTTTCAAGAGGTTAGTGAGAGATATACTAATTCTGAGAATGTGCTGGGCCTGTGCAGTTTCAACAAGCTATGTATTATAAATTAAATTTTACAGTCATCAAGCATTTACCATTTGACCATGCAATACATAACAGTGAGCCTCCTCCTGACATGGTGCTGGAATCAACAAAGTCAGAGGCATATATGAAACTAAATGAAAAATAAAATTGCTCACAAAAATTAGAGTAAAACAGTAAAGTAACATCCTGCAAGGAGATAATGGTGTAAATGAAATGAGAAAAGCTCAGGAATGCTGTTGTACATAGGGATGAGAAATAAGAAATGCAAGAACATATGTGGAAAGTAAAAGATGCAATTAACCATTAAGTGCATATTGTACAACCTCTCAGTTAACTCATACCCACCCTCAATTAAGGTCTTGCACAGCTGTATAATCATTGGATCTATCACAATCCTTTTTTAACTACTCTTTCCTTCCATGTTCTCTCACATACAAGAAAATATTTGTTCGTTGATTCATCTCTTTCCTGAATCACCAAAATCACATTTTCAATCTCTTAACCATCCCACTTGTTTCTTGATTCACTCCATGAAATTTTTTCACATACTTTCACTATCACTTTCTTGATTTTGACGACCATGGTGTTATTTCCACCTATACCCTTTTTTTCTCTTTATCCACATTTCAAACATTCAACAAATGTCTTCAAAATATACTAAATACTCTTTCCATATTTCACAACGATCAGAGAGCAATTTACTGTTTGTGTTTACTTTTTCTCAAGACTTACTTCCCTCTTAATAACTCTTTTTATGCCACCTACAACAACCCATTAATTCCAAAAACCTGGTCTCTTATTTCTTTCCCATTTCCTTTCCCATTTTGCATCTGAGAAGGAGTGATCAAACCATGATTGAAAGAGAAAAATCAGGTAGAAGGGATACAGGACTCTATCCCTGCTATGATCATATCATCTTTGTTGTACAGTCAGCTAAGTTAGAGGCTACTTAGCCAACAAAACAATATCAATCCTTTGCTGTTTAATCAATCAACAATTCTAATGAAGTAAAATCCTGAAAAAAAATCCTCCAGACAGACACGACTCAAACTAAATTCTCCCAAGAAACTAAAAAAACATCTTGCCAATTCCACTACAATCACCATCCACTCTTCAAACAATATCAATACAAACCTCAACTAATTCACAACACACTCTGTCCAAACTGCCATTCTACAGCACACACCACTTAACACCTAACTGCCGCTTGTTCTTCAACATTTCCCCTGTAATAAATCTCTGGGGAAATAGGTAAATGTTGCAAGACACTTGAGGTTCATCAGTTTTGTAAATATGTAAATCTTAAACAACAACAACAACATTCAAAAGCTAATGAAAAAATCGATTGTGAATAACCCTGATATACATAGCTTTTCTTATATGGTGCAAGTAAGAGAGACAGCTTCTCCCCAAATGTTGAGTTTAACAGGAGATATTTTCATAACACAACTGTAACAAATAACGCAAAGACTGTGCACTTAACTGGTAAGTAGTAGTCTACAGTTTCTTGCATTGGTGACTCATAGTTGTGAAGTTTAATTTTTTTCATAGATGCTTGCAGTTTCTTGCATCAGTGAGGTAGCACCAGGAACAGAAGACCAACGATCTCATTCGCTCACAACCATTTTCTAGCTGTCATGTATAATGCACTGAAACCAAAGCCCACCATTCACAGCCAATTGCCAAATACCAATTCATGGTTTTCCCTGTTTTACCTGACCACTTCATTATGCTTTGGTTCAGCCCACAGACAGCACATCTCCCAATACACCAAATTGCTCCAATCCATCCTATACCATGCACACATCTCTTCTTAACACCCAGGTCACAATACCTTGTGACCTCTCTCACTCCATCCTTCACTCTCCTTCTTGGTCTCCCCCTCCCCTTAGCTTCTTCCTCTTCTGATACACCGACTCTTTCGTTCCATCTTTCTTTCCTCATCCTTTCCGTATGTCCAAACAATTTAGGCACATCCTGAGCGCCTCTCAATCAGCGCATGTTTACTATCAGACCTCTCACTCAAACTCTCATTCCTTACATGATCAAACTCACATTGCTTATTTACTTCTGGCATTTTATTCTCAACAAATCCCCCCTTCTTTCCTTTTCCATTTATGGCAAAGATAACATCCATACAACACCATCAGGACTACTATATCCTCAAATATAATTCACCCTCTCACACAGACTTTTCCTTGTACAAACTACTAAATGCACCCACAACATCAGCCCCCTTACAAAAAATACTAACATTGATAAATCCTTAAAAAAAGCTATGGAAAGTATGAATGAAAGTAAGAAACATTATGCCACTTCTAAACATTGATCAACCTATATGTTACCAATTCTTATCTTCTACTTGTCAAAATGACAATTAGCTTTTCAATTCACACTAACTTTAATATAATTCCTTTCAGACACATTCCACCTAACTCAAAAACCCAAAAATAACGTTTAACAAACACAAGCAGGGGGGATATTGTGGGAAAAGTGAGAATAAATTATGTCTAGCCAGATCACCCTGGCCACCAGCAACAGTAGCCCAAGCTAAAAGGAACATTACTGGGTTTTATCTTCCATGCTATTATATTCATCTATACTTCTGGTGCCCATTCCCTCTATGAACTTCCTCAAGGAGGTTGCCATGGTAAAAAAAAAAAATTCTATAACTGAACTCCTGTGCATCGTTTCAGCCTTTACTGTCTCTAAGGAACATTGGCAGAACGCATCTCTAGTGTAATATTTCCTACCTAGGCAGCATATCTATCTTTTGTGAAGTAATGCAAATATTTTTTGATAGTGGAACAAAAGGGAGTAAGAAAAAAAACACACAAATAACATAATAAAATGCAATTTCCACAGTGTGGTTGAACTAAGTAACCGAATTGGTAATTTGTCACCCTAAGAAGGATGACTGTTCTGATCCCTCCAACTATCATCCTATTGCCTTGACTAACATTTCTAAGTCTCTGAATTCCTCCTCAACTCCCATATCCTTAAACACCATGAATCTCTGTTTTCTCTCTGATCATCAGCATGGCTTTTGTACGGCGAGATCCACTGGTGACATTCTTTCCTATCTTACTGATGTCTGGTACCCATCACTGAAAGATTCTAGCGAGTCTTGTGTAGTTGCCCTTGACATATCCAAAGCTTCTGACAAGGTGTGGCACCAGGGTTTCATCTCTAAACTCCCCCTCTTTTGGCTTCCCTCCCTCACTTTGCTCCTTCGTATCTAGCTTCCCCTGCAGCCGATCTATCTCTTATGGTTGTTGATGGATCAGCCTCCCCACCTTTCTCCATCAACAGTGGTGTTCCTCAAGGTTCTATCCTGTCTCCTGCTCTCTCCTTTTTTTCAGCAATTTCTTCTTCACAAATATCCAAATGCACTCATACGCTGATTACTCAACACTGCATTCATCCCCATCCTTCAATTCTGCTCCTCCTTTTCTCAATTATTCTGCATCTTATCTTGACACAGCTTCCTCAATAAACCAGACTTGGACAGGATGTCTCAGTTGGGTAGATGAAATCTGATTAATGCCTCCAAGACCTAGTTCCTACCAACCTGTCCATTGAAAACTTTTCCCAACTCTCATCTCCCCTTTGACAGTTCTGTAATTCCACCACTAGATACAATGACTATACTTGGTATTACTGTAACATCCACTCTTTCTTGGAAACCCCAAATTACGAAAATAGCCGAATCTGTCCCTAAGAAACTGGAAGTCTTGTTGAGATGTCGAAATTTCTTCTCTTCTGAACAGTTGCTCCACTTATACAATGGACTAATTCATCCTTGCATGAAGTACTGATCTCACATCTAGGGTGCTTCTAGCTCTACATCCTTACTTCAAAACTTGACCTTCTTGCCCTAAGCTGCAATGTTGGTTCACTTTCCATCTTCTACAGGCATTATTTTTGTTTTTCTCTCAAGAACTGGCTGCACACAATCATACATTCTCTCCTCATCACACATACAACTTGACAATACTTAACCCACACAGCTCATTTTTTGTAACTAGATTTTCCTGTGGTGAAAGCTATGTGTTACCCCTGCCTTTTGGCAAACTGGCTGGAGCAATAGATAGAAATAGTAGGTATGAACATTCAGGTAAGAGCATTAGGTTGAAACTTTAGGTAGAAGCAGTAAGTAGGAACATTTGGCAGGAGCATTAGATAGAAGTAATCAGTCAGAACATTAGGTAGGAGCCTCTGCAAACACTGTACTAGACTTGCCCTCTGCCAGTGGCCTGTTAAGGGTGAGGCATTAAAGGCTTAGAAGCAGCACTGGAGTTCACTATGTTGACTCTACTGCTGTGGCCACACCTTTGAGGGAGTTCCAGAATGGAATGGGCATCAGAAATATAGATAGATCGATAGATAGAACTGGCTGTTTGTGTGCCCCCACCACTAGCTAGACCATGAAATATTTGGCAAGTTGCTGCATCACATGATTAGTGTGTACGTACAAGCAACTCAACGGTGGTGCATCTTGATTACTGTTTCTTTCCCTACATCTCAATCTCTACCTTCTCATGTCTTTCCCAATAACTATGACCAGGCACAATTTAAAAGGTGTTTCTCACTTCCTCCAAAATTTTTGAATACTTCCCTTTATGACTTCTTTCCCTTTCATAATCCTTTCTATATTTTAATCAAGGACTAGCCTTGATGTAGACTTTTGTCCATGACTTGAGCTTTCAATATAAAAAAAAAGAAATCTAATGCTCAGTGCATGTCACCATCCTCTCAATAACCACTTTCCTATACAACTTAAAACGTATATTCAACAGACATACAGTAATTTAAATTCCAGCAGTCACTTTTGTCCCCCTTGCCATCATATAACAGTAATGTACAAGCATTTTCCTAGTCCTCAAGAATGTTACCTTGGGCCGTACAAACAATGAAAAACCCTACCTAGCCCATTAACAACACTGTCACCTCTTACTAAGAAAATTCAACTGCAAACCTATCAACTCAAGCCACTTTGCCAAACTTCTTTGCACACAAGACTTTTAACCTCTCTTTTTACCAAACCATTCATCATGTCTCATTTCATATACCTCCTTGCCCTAATTACCTCCTGTCTGCAACTCTATCCTCTAATACATTCAGTTGTCCTTCATAATACTCATTCCATATCCTCTTTACCACCTCTTTGTCTGTAACCACTTTTTCATCAGCTCCCATTTGTTTTCTTCACATTACTCACCTTCTAAAACATTTTCTTATTCTCCCTGAAGTTTATCAATACTCTCACACCATCTCTCATTTTCAGCCATTGCAACTTCCTCCTGCTGCTTTCTCTTGTACACTGTACAGGAGCATTAGGTGAAACATTAGGTAGCAGTAGATAGGAACATAAGGTAGAGGTAACAGGATGGCACATCAGGTAGACAAAAGAAGTAGAAGAAATTCGTAGGAACATTACATAAGAGCCTATGAAAACACTACGAGAAATGCTGAAAACAATGAAACACTGTGCTAAAGTTACCCTTTGCCAGTAGCCTGTTGTGGCCATCCCCTTGAGGCAGTTTCCAGAGGGAATGGACACTAGAGATATAAATAGATAGACAGACAGTGTCAGGGTGAAAACTAAGGAAGAGATGGGATTCTAGAATTTACCCCTCAGACATTTTCAAACTATTCTTTCCTATTCCTATTGAACTTACTTACACTCAAAGCAAGAACATCCAGGTTCCTATCCCCAAACATACTTATGTACCTATTTCTCCCTTCTTTCAATCCTGGTTATGTCCCATGCACATTCAGACACCCAAGCCTAGACCTTTTGAGGAGCATTTCTGTCCTTAGTCTTAAGATAGCAAACCACAAGAAAAAGAGTGCTTCTAGCACCGTAATCTTGCTCCTTTTAGTTGCATCCTATGACACACACAAGATATAAGGGTAGCATTCTTTCCACTGTACTGCAATGAACAAAACTGTAAAGCACGAATATCATTATTTTCTATTCATTATTTTGAAGATGCTCTCCTATTTTTTCTGTAGGTACCTGTATCTTTACTACTTAAAGGTTGAAAAAAACTCTATTTCAAAAAGATAGTGGGAACACTGTACTAGCCTCTTCATACAACTATACACTTTTCACAACTGAAAGATTTCTCTATTCATTTACAGCTGCTGCTAATCCTGCAAAAGGCATTCTTCCCGGATAAGGTTACACAGCACTTAATACAAAAAAGACTTTGCAATTAACCTAACGTCATCTTAATGCTTCATTTGATAAACAAGCATAGTACACAGAAATCACTGACACTTAAGTGACGCACTTGGGCATGGATGCAGCATCTATGGCTAACTGCCTCATAGCTGACTCCTGTAAGTAACGCTGCTCCCACTTCGTGACCTCTCCTTCCAGAATCATAATTTTTTCATCTTTTTCTCTGATCTCTCGACGAAGATCACTTAATTTGCTTCCAGGTCCATCCTGAAAACCAAATACCATATCCTTTAACCTTAAAAAATTATGATTAATAAAAGAATAAATTAAATAACAAAATTCTAGGAATGAAGCTCATCCAGGTCTACAAAATATACATCCATGTGATATCCAATAAACTTCTACTCTCATTTTAACACACCAGCCCAGGGGAAATCATCTTCAAACAAATTAAGCACAGCATATCACAAATTATGACACCAAATATTTTGCCAAAATATGCTTGTGAAATCTGTTAAATACATATTCAGCTTTTACTTATGTTAAAAATTATCCTTAGTTATTATGTTCCCTTCAACAATCGGAAAAGGTTGGCTATGATGAAATTCCATAGAAAATTACACTAGTTGACCATTTCTACATCTTCAAGTGTCAAGGAGACAACGGCAATGTGCTAAAAAACTTTTCCCAACAACAGACCACCATTTCCTGTGTTAGCGAGGTAACACAGGAACAGAAAGTGAGAGAACACATCCACTTATATCCATTATCTAGCTGCCATATGTAATGCACAAAATATTTTCTCATACCTTATTGCCAATCTTTCCTCACTCATTGTCTCCATATATCCAAGCCACTTCAACACACCCTCTTCTGCTCTCCTAGCCACACTCTTTTTATTTCCACTCATCTTACCCTTACCCTTTCATTACTCACTCGATCAAACCACCTTACACCACATACTGTCCTCAAACATTTCATTTCCAACACATCCATCCTTCTCTGTACAACCCTATCTATAGCCCATGCCTTGAACCATATATAATTGTTGGAACTACTATTCCTTCAAACATACCCATCTGTGCTCTCCGAGATAAGGTCCTCTCCCACACATTCTTCATTGCTCCAAGAAACTTTACCCCCCCTCTCCCCACCATATGACTCATTTCTGCTTCCATGGTTCCATTTGCTGCCAAGTCCACTCCCAGATATCTACAATATGGGTTATAGTGCAAAGACCAGGTTGAACCAATACAATGGGTATCTCATTCCAAGATGATCCTCATCAAATAGGATTTCAGAGATTGCTGAAAGGGACAAGTAAATGTTCATCTAAAAAAAATCTAATTTTTAAAAGACCAGGAGATTTTACTAAACAAAAAGCACTTATTTCATGAAGATGCTTCTAAGAGCTATTGACAAAAGAGCTATTACAAACCTTATAGTTTCCAACTTAATAAAAAATCTGGGGTTTGTTTATCTTAACTACAAGTAGTCACAAAAAGGAAGACTATTCTTGTGTAAACACTATTTCATTTCACTTGCTGGGAGATTCTACAGACCAAAAGGTGTTAATCTCTTCAAGAACTCTTCCAAGATGTGATAACAAAAGGGCTACTTATAAACTGAATAGTTTCACAGAGAATCTATCCAAGAACTGGGGACTGATTTTGCCTTTACCTGTACGTAATCAAAAACAAGCCTGTTTTTGTGTGCATATTACTTGTATTTCACTAACTTTTCCTGGAGCTCAAGGCTATAAGGAAATATGTCTTCATGAAGAGATGCTGAGCAGCTAATTGCCAAATACAATTTTACGCTAAAATGCCTCGTACTTTTGTAAGGTCCATCCTGAACTACAGTGATGAGGCAGTTAACCCCCAAAAAAGGCCAAACAGATTAACATCAAAACCCAATGAAAGGGTTTCTTATGAGGCACTCTTAAATGAAACAAGGTACTATATGCTACATCATTATTATGAAAAAGGCTTGGGATGATCACATCTACTCAGATTCTTCAAAGAAAGATTCACATCTATCTAGAAGAGTGGTATGCCTTAACTCCAATCTGAATGTAATTCTACTAAAAAATAACCGATCAAAATTAGGTTTTAAATGACTGTTTTAACTGGAATGAATATAAAGAATCAAAATCTTTTATCATGTGCAACACAAAGATCACTACAAAGTGGCTAGAAGAAATGTGAAAAAACCTATTTTCACGTTTCTGATCTTCCCCATATCTGTCCCAGAAATGAAAATTACAAGAACTAGAGCTCACACTTACTCCCAGTGGTTTAACCTCACAGTCACAAGGATTTGGTCAGCCAGTACATGCTATGACACAGAGATCATCAATTTGTCATAAAATTACTCAAGGCTTGGTAAGTACTAATGCCTTATAACAAAAATATGATAATCTGAGTCTATGACAAAAGACTTAACTGACAGTGCTCAAAATGCTTGCCAAGAAGCAATGCACACAACTGGATATTACAAACAGAAAAAATCATGATTTTCTACACCTGATAGGTTTACTTTCACCATTACATCTTAAAAGCAGATGAAAAAATCATTCACATCACTAACCTGTTTACAACCAAGACGAAGTTGTTCTATCTCCTTCTCCAGTTTAACACGAAGATTTTTCTCTGACTGTTCTCTCCTGTCAGCTGCCAATTGGAGGGATACCAACAGGCGCTTCAGCTGTCCTGCTTGCTCCACCAAATTCTGCTTCTTACGTGACTAGTAAAATAAGTGCAGAAGGAACAAGTACTTTATAACTTTTATGAGAAATTTCATTTCCACATAAAAAATGAAAATTCAGATGAAAGAATATACTCAAAATGAAAAGCTAACAAAATATAATTTGAAGAAGACTCTCAATGCATAATATCACTTTTACATTATCACATCACTATTTATGTTTTTTTGATACCTGATCACCATTTCCTGCATTAGCAAGGTATGGCTAGGAACATAGAAAAGCCGAATCCCCTCACATCTGTTCTCTAGTTGTCATGTGCAATCCACCTAAAGCACAGCTCCCTATCTACAACTTAGATGCACAGACTTTTCCATGGTTTACCCCAGATGTTTCACATATCCTGTTTCAGTCCATATCCACAACCTTTCCATTCACTCTATCCTATGCATGCCTTTCAACTTACTGCATGCTTAGGTCCTAATAGCTCAAAATCTTTTCATTCCATCCTGCCACATCCAAACTGGTTTCCCTGTTCTTGTTCCCTCCACTTCTGACACATAAATTCTCTTTCTCAACCTTTCCTCACTCTTTCTCTAAATATATCCAAACCATTACAGCCCACCTTCTTCAGCTCTCTCAGCTAC
This sequence comes from Panulirus ornatus, assembly GCF_036320965.1. Classification (NCBI taxonomy): domain Eukaryota; kingdom Metazoa; phylum Arthropoda; class Malacostraca; order Decapoda; family Palinuridae; genus Panulirus; species Panulirus ornatus. The sequence continues at coordinate 10,038,080 of NC_092243.1, read as the reverse complement.
ACTCTCTTTATTACCACACATCTCTCTTACCCTTTCATTACTTACACAAACCACATCACACCACACAGTATCCTCAAACATTAAATTTCCAACATAGCTCCCCTCCTTTGCAAAGCCTTATCTACAGCCCATGCCTCGCATCCACATAACATTGTTGGGACTGCTATACCTTCTAACCTAACCATTTTTTCTTTCCCTGATTACATTCTCTATTTCCACACATTCTTCAGTGCTCTAAGAACCTTTACCCCCTCATCCACCCTATGACACACTTTGGCCTCTTTGGTTCCATTCACAGCCATGTCTACTCCTAGGACTCTAAAACACTTTGCTTCCTAAAAATTTTCTTCCTTCAAACATACACCTTATCTAACTATCTCTCTGATGCCACTTCCCTCTGGAAACTTCCTCAATTGGGTGGTCACAACAAGTGTCTTTACAAATGGTGAACTTCAGTGCCACTTCTTACCCTTTACCACCTCACTCTTAATAGAACATTACTAGACATCAATTTCAGCACAACAGTTTTACTTCTATTTGAAGTCTTACAGGTTAATTTCTTGTCAAACATTTTTAGCCCAGTTAATCAATTCTGCATCTCACTCTTGACTTCCTAAATCTTGTTTTAGCATTCTCAATGGCAGCCCTCCAGCCATTTCAATCTAGAATATTATCACCCAATACCTGAACTCATGTCATACATGCTACTATCCATATCTTACTGTAACAAAATTCTTCAATCAGTGTCTATTCCTTCATGATTTTGTGTCTAAACTAGGTACACTCATGATTTTCCTTCTGTTAAAACTATGAACATTTAGATCCATCACTAAACATGTTCCCTTTCCATGCTTTCACTAACATCACTGGTTCCTGAAGACCCCAAACCTAACTGTTGCTCCTGCCTCCTATGTATTCTAACCATTAATTCCAATCACTCATTAAAAGTAAACCCCTGGGATTTTCTTTCATAATTTCTACATGAAATTCTTTAAAACCATTAATGATGCACAAGCAACACACTTATTCACATTCCACCAGATTTTGTAAATAACATCCTACAATTTAAATAACTTTTCAAGAACATTTCTATTTCATTCATATCTAAACTTAAGTGTGATCCCTTCAGTCATACACCCTTCTTTTAAACCATACCAAAACCTAATGTCAAACCTTTTCGCTTTATTCCAAATACATTTCAGTACTTTTCAGCGTTGTCTCATATATGCTTAATTGAAATCTACTGATCTATTATCTCCATTTCCATGGAGATGGTCAGGGTCAAGCATGCACAGACCTTCCACTGAAATAAATTTTGCCAAAAAGGGGGTCCCCAACCCCATTAACACATACTTACCAACCCCCCTATTAATCATACTAAAATCAGTTATTCACATTAGAAATAATGTATTTTTCACACATGACACACTTGGGATATCAATGGTTACATACAGTCACTAAGTACTAAATAATCTGACCCAGCTAATTTTGCCTAACTTTAGCACCAAGCTTAGCTTCCATGTTATCCATATGCCACATTTAAAAAAAATCTTGCCTACTCTTCTAATTACATATATCATCAATCTAGCCTCCTTACATCCTTACTTCTCTTATTTTCTTTCTTAATTCATAATAAAAAGTTGGTCCTTTTTATCAAAATCTCTTCTTCATCCATTATTAAAACAGTAACACAACCAACCACAGCAACACAACACTTTCCTGACTCGTAGAAAAAAATAAGATGAAAAAATAGTCCACTGCTATTTCAAATACTAGCTTTCACTGAATCTCTTCTCTACATTACCCAACTATCCCCCTCATACCATCAAAGTTTCAAAAACCCTTTCATATATGCTTCAACATACACTTGTCAGAGATCAATAACAGTATGAGAACTCCTTTCATACTTGGTTTTGTTTCCAAAAAAAGAAATCAATAAAAGAGTCTAAATGCAAAAATTCTCACAAACTTCGTACAGTACCAATTAGGTAATTCTTTTTTAATTATGGGCTATAGTATGTACTGCATCATTCTATTACCTCTTCCTCCAGTTTGACTACATTAGCTTGAGCATTGGTTAAAGCAGAGTCTAAGATATCTATGTGAGTTCGTTGTTCATTGAGAGTTTGCCTTTGGGCAGTTAGTTCGATTTCTTGCCGTTCTTTAGCAGCGATCAGTTCCTTATCTGCAAAAATAAAAAAAAATGTATCAATAAATATATGTTTTTTTTTTTACTAAACCTCATTTTGCCATATTTTGTCTACAGCATTTTCTATCTGTTTCTTATACTTTTCCTTGTGAGGAGTGAGGGAGAGAAGTTGAGGAGGAGAGGAGGCTTCTCAGTAAAGCAGGTTAATGAATTCAGTATAATTACTCTTCTCATCTTCTATAGCAAAATCTCGTATGATCAATCTTTCATTCATCTGACAAGAGATTTATCACTGATATCAAATTTCTTCAACATGAAGTAATGGTTACTCCAAATACATATAAGTCAAGCATAAGGCTTTATTCATAATATACTCCAAAACTCCCACACATTTAAGTTTTATTTCAACATATTCTAAAACCTCCATCACTTAAACAGCATTCAAAATACATTTAAAATTTTCCCAGCATAACAGCAATGATTTCTAAAAACCAGTCTCCCATGAGCATGTAATAGCCTTCTAAATCTCCTCTATGACTACTCAAAACATTTATTCATCACTTCAACAAGTGCACACAGCAATAGCAATTGTTTCCAACGTATCAAAACTTCATAATCAAAACAAATCTTAGGTGGGTATATGCTCCATTTTCCTTGTCAAACAGCAGTTCTTACAATCTTAAGAAGAGACACAGTAAAAATGACAAAATACACAAGGGTCTTACAGAATCGAAAAATGTAACACTGGTGAAGAAGAAATCTATTACAAAAAGTCTGTTTGATTCCCCAGAAGTTCTTTTTGCTTTTCATACTTCTTAACAGTTTCGCATGAATGAGATAGTACCGGAAACAAAGGAAGGATGGTCTCATTGACTCACATCCACACTCTAGCTGCCATGTACATTCCACCAAAACCAGGGACCCCCCTATCCACAGCCAAGCCCCAAAGACTTTTCATGTTGTCCAGTGACACTTCATATTCCCTGGTTCAGCCCATTTACAGCACACCACCACCTGTCCTGTCTATCAAATCTTTAAATTCACTTTATCCCATACACACCTCACACCTTTCTGCATCATTAGGCCCTGATCACTCAAAGCCTCTTTCAATCCATCCTTTCATCCTGTCCTCAGTCTTCCCCTTCACGTAGTTCCTTCCACCTCAAACAAAAATTAATTCTTATTCACTGAAAGTGGAGTGTCCACTAAAACAAATTCAGCACTTCTAAAACGGCTCCAACAGTCTCACTAGCACTTCTCTAAGCACCTACTAAGATTCAACAATTCCTTCACGTCTTTAACATGTGTATTTCTCAAAACACATCCCTAACATCGTACAAGGTAAATTCAAGTTCATTGAGAACTCAAATTCTTCTCCATTCCAACAATAGAAAACCAATTTTCTAACAATCGTCCAGCAACCTATTAATACAGCACTTCAACTTATCTCCATTAGTACTCAAAGGCTGACTCTTAACTACTAGATATTAACCAAGATCACTATGGATAAAGAATAAAAAAAACATACAGAATCCAATCCATGGGACACTCAGGAACCCAACAGAAGCACAGATTCAAACAGAATGGACAGACCCCTAAAGTATAGACAAGCCTGTAACTGTAAATTACTCTTTAAGACTTTCATTCCAGTCTTTATGGTTTGTCTCTTCCCCAGTGTACAAAGAAAAAAATCCTTGCAGAATATGTCGTATCACACATTATCAAGGAATATACCCAAAAAAGTAGTATACATATCCTGGTGTGGGTAGATGTGGGAGGGTGTTGAACTGAAGTAGGGACAAGCCTTGGTGGTGGCACGGACCCTCATTATTTATGTAAGTATAGGATGACCATGATTATTTCTTTTTACATGTGTGACTTCATTCTACATATACCTAAACACATTACATACTTTATAGGTTTTTATAAGGCATGATCTGACACATCCATTACGAATCATTTACACATTTTTTAATTAAGATTTCTTTTATATTTCATGTCCATTGTTTATCTATTTAACATTCATATACACAGAACATTATTTACATAAATAAAAAAATACCCTTATTTTCACCAAACAGATAAAAGAAAATACAAGAAAATTGTTTCTTTCATTATAAATCTTTTTGCAAAAGATGCTTTGTAGATATTCAAACAGTGTGATATACATTTTACTTACTCTGTGATATAAGCTGGGCAATTATGACATCCCGCTTATTCAGTTCCTTACGAAGTGCATCAGTACTATCTGTAGGTAAAGGCCGATTAGCAATCTGAGTAGTGAGTACATCTATCTGATCCTTCAGATCTGCATTTAACTCAGTTAGTCTCTTCACCTCAGCATGTAATTTATGACGTGCAAGTCGCTCCAACTGTTCTCGACGCTCTGATGACTTGACAAGAGCCTCATGAGCTTCATGTACTTTGACAATTTCCATTTCAAACTGAAAAATAATGGAATGCTTAGTGATGTCTCATACAATACAAAGTTTAAATTTCAAATGACTGTTTGAAAGCAGTTCTGATTTTCAGCATTACAATTATGGATATCTAGAATTAACCAATTGATGAGGCTTTTATAAGCAGTAGAACTTAAATAAGTCAAAGAATTCATTCTTTTCTATATATAATGGCATACAGATAGGACAATTTTACATCTCTATAGCTGATACGATAAGGGGCCTGCTATGAAAATTCTACAGGATGTAGCATGGAGGTTTTTCAGAAAACATGATTAATACAATGGAGAATAAGGCCTGGGTGACTTTAACATAGAGGCTAATATCTGCAATATACACAAGCATGTGAAATTCACAAGCATTGTCCTACAATACTGAAATATGAAAAGACATGGGCACCACTGGATGAGAGTGTGGCAGAAACCTGATGATGGCAAACAATAAAGAATGCAAAAGTAATCATATTATCTCAACACACAACTGAGGCAACAAAAGCTTCTAAATTCCAGCATCATCAATAAAAGATACACCTAGTACTGTAATGCAAATTATCACAGTTTAAAGATATAACAGGCAGAAACAGGAATACATTAAAAGTAAATAAAACAAGGAAAGTGGAAGGTAATACATAAACAACTGAAAAAGGTTAGCAAGTAGTGGGATGAGGAAGATGAACAGCTAGTGAAAGAGAAAAGGGAGATGTATAGTGAGTACCTGCAGAAAGGAGTTCAACTGTAGGGGGAAATATGAAAGAAAGCAGCAGGAAATCAAAAGAAAGTACAAAAGCTAAAAGAAAAACACAAAAGAGATGGAATTAGAAAGCATCTAAGAACTTCAAAGTGAACAATGAAATGCTTTGGAAGGAGGCAAAAAGTGTGGTGAGAATGAGAGGAAAAATGGAGTCAAGAGTGAGGAAAGCAAAAGGGGAAGTGGAAACAAGCAAATATAGGTGAAAAGAAATGGTGTGAGTGTTTGAAGTACTACTAAAATTGTCAAAAGACAGGGTGGCACATCTCATGTATTTCAGATGAGATTGCATGAACAACAGGAGAGTAGTGGCAAATGGCATATGGAAAAGAGATGTGGCAGTGAAAATCATGCACATGATGAAATGTGGCAAAACAGTACGAGTTTCTCAAGAAAACTGTTTCGGAAGAAAGAGGGTGACAATGTTGTTGACCCATGCTCAAGAAACCTGGTGACTGTTGCTGATTATTCAGTCAAGCTATCTGAAATTTGTTTGGCCCTTGATTAGGTGTCTGAGGACTGACAGAAAGCAATGTTCTCTGAAATAGTACTGTATATCAAGAATTTAACATGTACTTTAATGAAATGTCTGGAAATGATATTTGTATGGTCCTTAGTTAGGTGCTTGAGTCTGGAAATGATATTTGTATGGTCCTTGGTTAGGTGCTTGAGGACTGACAGAATGCAATATTCTCTGAATTAGTCTTGTATACCAAGACTATGGAAAACATTAAAAATTGTGCCTGTTCCTAAAAATCAGTCACCAAAGTTGTATAATGATGGCTTTAGCATACATTTCATTGAAATGTTCGGAACATGTAAAAGCTTTTGTATGATCTGGTTAAATACCAAATGGATGTCCTATAACTTGAACATAGAAAAAAAATATGTGTCCATTATTGATTCTGTACTTAAAATTCTGGGGTGGGCAAAGATTTTGATTGCTGACTTCTCAAGGGCTTTCAACACAATCTAACCCCATATACTAATGCAAAAACTTATATGAATGTCCACTAGTATCTTGTCTTGTGGATTCATGACATTATGTTGTGTAGACATTAATTTGAGAAATTTCTGGATAAATATTCAGATTTGTTAATAACATACACAAGTGTTCCCCACAGTTGTGTGATATCACCACTAATGTCCACTCTTTATACAAATGATTGCAGATGTGTATGATTCTAGTAAGCTTTATAAGCAAGTATATGATATTGCCTTAGTCCCACTTTGTAAAATTAATGATGTGTTGGACAGGCAAGAAGTGTAATAATAATTTTCTGGAACCCAAATGTCATCAAAACTAAAGAAAAGGTCATTGATTTCAGTACAACACAAGTAATATAGCAACCCTTAGTTATAAACCCAGTATGTTTTGAAAATGTTCACGAATACATATACTTGGGTACCATTATTGATAAAACTTTAGTTTTTCCTCTTATGCTGAATCAGTTTATAAAAAGGGAAACTCCAGAATGTTTTTTTTTGTCAGGAAACTTCATAAATCAAAAGCAAATAGTATCATCCCGGATTTGTTTCATACAAGCATCGTTCAGTCTTTATTACCTTGTCCCATATGCTGTAGGTATGGAAACAGTAGTGCAGAACTGAAGAGGGAACAAAGTAAAATCATAAATGGTAGTAGTAAACTAAAAATCAAGAATATGAAATCATTACTATATCTGCACAAAAAAGTTGTTATTCAAAGATGCAATGTTTTACAAAATGATTCTGACCATCCATTATGTCCCTATTATAAAATGAAGCCATCTGATAAAAGATTAAGATCAGTACAATAGATCATTTGTTTCATCCAGTGTCTGCATAGTTAATAGTATGTAAATTAATTCACTCATAAATGGTTGTAGTACACTAAAAATCAAGAATGTGAAACCATTACTATAACCATACAAAAAAGCTGTTATTCAAAGATGCAATGTTATACAGAATGATTCTGACCACCCACTATATCCATATTATGAAATGATGCCATCTGGCAAAAGATTAAGATCAGTAACAAGTTGAAATATACGTTACAATAGATTGTTTGTTCCTTCTAGTGTCAGAATAATCAAGAGTATATAAATAAGCTGCGATTATGATTCTATGGTTGATTTTAAGTGTGTTTGCTTTTATTTGGCTTTTATTTGTACTATGAATGTGTGGTATTAGACTTGATGCTTTTGGTATATATTATGAGAGTTCTTATGCTTATTTAGTATTTTTGTGTAATCCTTTATCCTCTACATGCCTGTTTCTTTTACATATGGATGAGGCCAACAAATTCTCTCCGTGAGCAATAAACTAAGATTTATGTATCAAAATTGGAGAAAGCAGGGGAATGAGAAACTAAGAAGATGGAAAGATACAGCTAAAAGATTTGGGATGTCGGGGCTTGAACAATAAGGAGAGTGAAAGCTATCAATCTAACTATCTATATCTCTAATGCCTGTTCCCTCTTGGAGCTACCCTAAGGGGGTGGCCACAGAAAAAGAGTCTCCATGACTAATAAACTCCAGTACTGCTTCCTAACCTTTTGTGCCTCACCCTTAACAGGCCACTGGCAGAATGCAACTCTAGCACAGTGCTTGCACAGTTTCCTACCTTATGAGTCTATCTAATGTCTGCCCAAATGTCCCAACCTACTATCTGTTTCTCCTACCATTTTGCATAGTGCTCACCACAGGAAAATCTAGCTACACAGAATGAGCTGTATGAGTGAAGTTTTGTCAAGTGTTGTGTGTGACAAAGAGAGATTGTGTGTTTGTGAACAGCTTAATGGGGTGTGATAAATTATATAAATGTCGTAAATGGGGGCTAGGGACAATGTGCCATAAGTGAGCTGAACCAGGACATATGAAGCAATCAAAGTAAACTACAGATAAATCTGAGGGGCTCGGCTGCAGAAGGTAGGCACTATCTTTAACATATTGCAGATAACAACTCAAGAGAGGATACGCGTAAGTGAGGCCACTGTAAATTTTTCCTGACACTACCTTGCTTAGGAGGGTAAGACAATTAGGTATAAAAATGTTATAAACATAATTCACACAGAAATATCTCAATGAGCAAAAACTAGTACATACAAATAATCAAAATCTTGTCTGTAATAAAAATAACTTGTACAGAATAAAGCTTAGTCATCTGTTTTTGCTGCTGTCTTGCTCATGCAGGAAATAACAAACAAGTATGAAAGCAAAGAGAGAAAGGACTACAACACTAATGTTATGAAATACTTACCCTCTGAAGTTTGGCAACTTTCCTATGATACATATCCACTTCCATTTTTAAGGCACTATTTTCCTGAGCTAAAATGTCAGCTATATCTTGCATGGGATTGTCTGCATAGTCAGTCTGTCCAGACACAACTCTGCTAGAAGAAAAATTATAAAACTGATATATTTTTGTACTGAAATTCAAACACATACTTTTACAGCACAGGGTTTAAATCATATTCAAGAATAATCCTAGGATATGAATCACAGAGATGTAACTTACCTCTGACTTATCAGATCCTTGGGACTAGTGGCTTCTTTGGCATTACTCAACTTAGTCAGGTCAGGCTGAGACTTTGACAAACTAGACTTCTCCATCGAATGTTTTACTAATTCCCCTTGCCGCTCCTGCTTTTCTGCCTCTTTTAATCGCCATATTGGGTATGCTGGTGGAGGTGGCAAGTTAAGCAAGTCATAATTTACAGTGCCATCCAAATCACAAAACAATGGAGCTTGTGACAAATCCTTTGTCATTGTGCTAGTGTGATCAGTTATCAAATTTATACCACTGTTTGAACTAGATGCACTCTGGTCACTGCATCCACTTCCTTTGCCCTCACGTTTCAGAAGATGCTTAAGCACTTCAGACTGATCTAAATATGAGGAAGGGATATCCGGTAAGTCTGTTGCAGCTTGATACTTAATGGCTGAACGAGAGGACAATTTGGGTGACCCAGGAACACTGCTTTGGCTAAGATATGAAGGTAGAGGTGTTTTCCGAGCCAGAAGCGAGGAATCCAAGAGGTTTGAATTCAGTAATGACGAACTGAGCATATTAGAGTTAACTGTCGAAGAGTCAAGCACAGAAGAAGAAAGGACAGAGGAATTAAGAAGTGGTGAGCTGAGTTTGAGAGATTCCATGTTTAGCTGATGTGCTTGAGTGTTGTATGAAGATCCCCCTTCTTGACCATCAAGAAGACTTGCTGACCTGAAAATTGGAAATCTAATCAAAAAAAAATTCTTTAAAATTACATCTCTTCACATCTTCACAAACAGGATTTAATAAAATTATAAAACGTTAATCTAAAAGACATTTCATATCATCTAGATGAAATACATAAGTATTATATAAAGAGGGAATATGTTGCAGTTTGGAGACTACTTTCAGTAATTCATCAATTTGCAAATTGTAGCAATAACAAATCAATAATGCTGGGTCAACTGCATTACACAAGCACTAAAAATTCATTATCACTAATTCTCTTAATCAAACTCTTAAATGTACACATCTTAGCCAATGAACAATTTACTTAACATTAACATCACAATCCAGACAATATTTCATCCTTAAACTCTTGGCAACATGAAGAATACTGAACACAATCAGGACAAAAAAAATGTCTTCAAATTTTTGTTTCTGGCAGTAAAATGAAATACAGGCAAAAGTAAAGGATATCTATGGATAAGTAAGCGACCATATATCATATGGCTTTAGTACAGTGCTGAAGTTACATGCATAGACTACCCAATGGAAATAGTGGAATGTTGGAAAATGGGTGAAGTTAAAGGAAGGAAGTAAGCCTTGTGTCACAATTTCAATGATGAAATCATCACTATTTATGAAAGAAAGAAATTCAAAAGTAAAGAATAATTCCAAAAAGTGAGCTTACATATATGGCCATGGCATGGTACTGAAGTTAATGTGAGAATCACCTAGAGGAGGCTGTGTATTAAAACAAAGATCAAGTACAAACTAGTGAGTTACCATTCTTTGCACAGCAGTAGTACAGCACTACACTTAACATGCAAGTCACCTAGGATGGAGGAAAGGGGAGGTTGAGCAAAGCAGTGAGCCTTGCAGTGCCAATTCAATAATGAAATTATCACCATTTACATATTTACACATAAAAACATAAATATATTCATTTCAGTTATAACAACCACTGAACTAGTTTCTATGAAAGATCCTTCTCTTTTCACTCATCACATACAAATGCTCAAACCATCCAGGCACACCAATATCTATACCATGCAACACTCAGCAAGCTGCTCCATCACAAGATCACTGTGAGGCAATTGGTAACTCACGTGAGGGCTGTCTTGATAACTGTTTCTTTCCCTACACCTTGAAGCTTTGGAACTGTCAACCCTCTCAAGTCTCTCTCAAAAACTATGACCCGGCAGGTTCTACATGACAGGTATTTCACTTCATAATTTGTAAATACTTTCCCTTGTTTTGTCTTTTTCCCTTTTATTAACTTCTCTATACTTCAATAAGGCCTGGCATTGATGTAGACTTCAGTCTATGAGAGGAGCTTCCAATAAAAAATATAAAAAATCTGACTAACTCCCTACCTCCCTACAATGATCCTCTCAGACAATGTCCTTTCTTACACAATCATCCTGCCTCATACCACATACCAACCTTTGGTATCTCTATCTATCTGTACCTCTGACACCTGTTCCATTCTGGAACGCCCTCAAGGGGGGTGGCGTTGAACCCAGCACCACCTCTTAGCATTTAATGCCTCATTTAACAGGCCACTGGCAAAGGACAAGTCTAGCACAGTGTTTCCAGAGGCTCCTACCCCATGTTCCTACTAATTCTACCCAATGCTCTTGCCTAATGTTCCTACCTACTACTTCTACCTTATCTTTCAACCTAATACATAAATCTGATCCTTTGCATCAAAGCTGCCAAAGTACTCACTCAGCTCCTCCCAAAATACAATCCCTTCTTCACTTTTCTCACTACCTGGTGCATAAGGTCCAAAACAATGTCTTTTTAAATGATACCTACATTGATTTCCTGCCAACCATGGGAGTAGAGTAGCCACCAGGAGCCCATCTATAATGCCACAGGTCATCACTCACTGAGTTATGAATTATCAGTGTGTTTGTGCTGCTGCTGATGGAGGCATTACAACTGCAAGATGATAAAATTCTGTTTTAAGTGTACTCAGTAAGTGAACTTAAAATGTAAAATGTACATCAGTATCTAAAATAAAGCGTTATTCTGGTTATATTAGCTACAAAAACATTGCCAGATGCAATGTTCAGACCTATTCTTCCTCCTGTCTGCTAATACAGCACTACCTGTAACTTAAAAGAAAAGCTTAACTTTTGAACTGTGACAATTGTCATTTGTATGTTATCAATCAAATGCAACATGCATTATTGGAGAAAAGATTTCAGGAATACTGTTTTGAATTGCACAACAAACATAAACTTCAACACTCTACCACAGCAAAACATGGGTAGATACATAAAAATACTATGTTCATCTTTCAAATTTCATTCTTCATATTATGCTAGCACATCTTAAATTCAATCTTATAAGAGCATTATATTTCATAAGAGACTTTCTTTTCTTGATCCCTGGGGATAGGGGATTAAGAGTACTTCCCACGTATTCCCTGCGTGTCGTAGAAGGCGACTAAAAGGGGAGGGAGCGGGGGGCTGGAAATCCTCCCCTCTCGGTTTTTTTTTAATTTTCCAAAAGAAGGAACAGAGAATTGGGCCAGGTGAGGGTATTCCCTCAAAGGCCCAGTCCTCTGTTCTTAACGCTACCTCGCTAATGCGGGAAATGGCGAATAGTTTGAAAGAAAAAAGAAAGACTTTCTTTTCTTGTACCACTTTTTATACAATTTCCCATGAGAAGCTTTCATAAATTTCAACACTCAACCATGCCAAAATAAAGTAATTATTTTTTCGTTTTATCTCAAACTTCTGCTTGCACACGTTTAGCCTTAAAAGAATATAACCTACTTTTACAAATTTTCTTGTATTTTTGCACATACTATGAAAGCCAAGTTTTCTGGAAGTCAAAGTTTAAGGGTTAAAAGGCTGGCCCAACAAAAGTTTGAATAAGATATTAATCTATTTAGAATTCAATATATGAATCCCTTCTGAAATTAGCTAAGTACTGCTAGACCCAGTAGTATGCATGCATGCACTCTTGGCACTATCAATTTGACCTTAGAATAATTCATTCATGTCATCATCATTCGATGAGATACCATCCAGAGGAGAAAGACATCACACTTCAAACTGCTCATATCCAGTGTACACATAAATGAAAAATATGCCAAGAAACATTCCCTACATCGCTACAGACTGGAGGTCTGACACATAAAATAATGTAATAGTACGAGAGGACATAATTGCTTAAAGAATTAATACCTTAATCTTAAATCAGAAGAAACTAGTTCTGAAGATGATAATCTACACAATATAGGATGCATCTCATTTTCCAATTATCTTAGTCTGTTGTTTCCCAGTAATGACCCATGATATCCCATTCCAAACTTCCAGCATCACTGGTTTATGATGATACTATTAATCAGTGTAAGAAATACGAGCAGGAAATTTTTTTCTATTTTCAGCTCTCATGTTCTTTCCACAAAGGATGAGGAAAGTGGGAATTGTGCTTATGAATGCACTTAAAGGATTCACCCAAAAATTTATTTTGTGCTTTATGAGTTACTTTCTAGATCTAAATGTGGAAATTCAAATATCATTCATGCTATAAATGACAAAGGTTGAACAGTTTTTTTTTCAACCATATAAAATCAAGTCACTCTCTTCTCCAGTACTTATTCACTGGTGATAAACAATAAAGAGAAACCACAATCTTAACTCCTACAACTATAGCTTACAGATTTACAAAATTATCTTAACACCTGCCACTACCATGTCGTACCAGCACCACTTTACATTCTGTACATGCTGACTTGCAGGCTGTAATGATATGTACATGACTTGAAGTGACAATCCTTAGCTCAGCTGTGCCTGTCCAGACTCATATAAGTCTTTAGTCATGCAAAATCCTTCCTCTCTGATAGCCAGCCAACGAAAACAAGGCTTGATTACACAGTACATGGACAATCTGCAGGTTAGATTTCACCTACTCAGCCATTTACTTTGGTAAAAAAAAAACTCCTAAATATCAGTTTAACTTAGTATCAACTTCTTAGAAGCAAAATACCAGGGACACAACTATGACAAAGAAATCAAGATCTAACACCAAATCATATATGCAAAGTCCTTGTTTGTCCTTCACTTACCCATTAATGCAAATAAACAACCATGTAAAACATGTATTTATAACCCAATAAAATTCACATAATCCAATATCATTTACAAAGTGATTTTGATGAAAAGGTATAATTAAAAGGAAACAAAAACTCACTCATTAGATCTTGCTGTGGTCATGCTGGATGCCCCACTTGTTTCTACTGCTGATGCTCGAGAGAGCTGTGAACTAGCCATACTGTTAGGAGTGTTCCCAACATTCTCTTGGCCCTGAGGCTCTTGCCGCTGTGTGTGCTCTAAAGCGTAACGTTCCTCTGGACTCAAGTTTTCTGTTGATGTACTTACATCTGTCTCACTTCCACTGAAGCTCTGGCCATATGCAGTGCCTGAAATATCTGCAAACTTACAATTTACTCATCCCTTATACAGTACAATCTTTAATTATGAGCCTAAAAACATAAAACCAAATATCTATAATCATTGAGAAGAGTAAAAAACTATGGGCATAAATAATGGAAGATTTACACCAGCCTATATGGACTGGTGGTAAATTAGCTTGCAGATAGTTCTTAATCATGAAACTGATAAACAGAAAATACAAGTATATGATCTCCAGCGCTACTCCCCATAGATCAAAAATTTGCAAGATCTAAATTAGGGCATATTTAAGATTCTACCAAAATAGTACATGAACTTCCTTAATATAAATTCAAAGTGGTAGAGCTCCATAGTTTTCTCAGTTACTTCTATCATTTCTGTGGTATTTGCCTAGTTCAGCTCTTAACCCTAAAACTCCTCATTCAAGGATCTTCAACTCTGTTTCAAGAAAACTCCCTTTTCATATATCTTATGAAAACAAGTGTTACCTTTCAAACTGAAAGAAAACCATACAAAGGTATATTTAGCCATTTTAAAGCAACCCCTAGCTAATATGCTGCTATTACCTGACATAAGGATGGAGTCTTGCCGTTATGTAATTTTCAAGAATTATTTTTTTCTACCTTATATATTCAAAAAATTTTAAGAGTACATGGTGTGGGAGATAAGTTGTTAGAAGCAGTGAAAAGTTTTTACAAAGGATGTAAGGCATGTGCACAAGTAGGAAGAGAGGAGAGTGATTGGTTCCCAGTAAATGTCGGTTTGCAGCAGGGGTGTGTGATGTCCCCATTGTTGTTTAATTTGTTTATGGATGGGGTGGTTAGGGAGGTAAATGAATGAGTTTTGGAGAGAGGGGCGAGTATGCAGTCTGTTGTGGATGAGAGGGCCTGGAAAGTGAGTCAGTTGTTGTTCGCCGATGAAACAGCTCTGGTGGCTGCTTCATGTGACAAACTGCAGAGATTGGTGGCTGAGTTTGGAAAAGTGTGTGAAAGGAGAAAACTGAGAGTAAATGTGAATAAGAGCAAGGTTATTAGGTTCAGTAAGGCTGAGGGACAAGTAAATTGGGATGTAAGCTTAAATGGAGAAATATTGGAGGAAGGGAAGTGTTTTAGATACCTGGGAGAAGACTTACCAGCAGATGGAACCATGGAAGTGGAAGTGAGTCACAGGGTGGGGGAGGGGGCAAAGGCTCTTGGAGAGATGTAGAATGTGTGGAGGGAGAGAATGTTATCCTGAAGAGCAAAAATGGGTATGTTTGAAGGAATAGTAGTTCCAACAATGTTATATGGTTGCAAGGCATGGGCTATAGATAGGGTTGTGTGGAGGAGGGTGGATGAGCTGCAAATTAAATGTTTGAGGACAATAGGTGGTGTGAGGTGGTTTGATCGAGTAAATAATGAAAGGGTGAGAGAGATGTGTGGAAATAAAAAGAGTGTGGTTGAGAAAGCAGAAGAGGATGTCTTGAAATGGTTTGGATATATGGAAAGAATGAGTGAGGAAAGATTGACAAAGAGGATATATGTGTCAGAGGTGGAAGGAACAAGGAGAAGCGGGAGACCAAATTGGAGGAGGAAGGATGGAGTGAAAAAGATTTTGAGCGATTGGGGCCTGAGCATACAGGAGGGTGAAAGGCATGCAAGGAATACAGTGAATTGGAATGATGTGGTACACCAGGGTCATGTGCTGTCAATGGACTGAAACAGGAAATGTGAAGTGTCTGGGGTAATCCATAGAAAGGTCTGTGGGGCCTGGATGTGGATAGGGAGCTGTGGTTGCAGAGCATTACAAATGACAGTTAGAGACTGAGCATGAACAAATGTGGCCTTTTTGTCTGCTTTCCTGGCATTACCTTGCTGAAGCAGGGGGGGGGTAGCGATGCTATTTCCTGTGTGGCAGGGTAGCGACAGGAATGGATATAGGCAAGCATGAATATGTATATGTGTATATATGTCTATGTCTGTGTATATGTATGTATATGTATGGATTTGTATGTAGCATTTATGGATCTGGAGAAGGCATATGATAGAGTTGATAGAGATGCTCTGTGGAAGGTATTAAGAATATATGGTGTGGGAGGCAAGTTGTTAGAAGCAGTGAAAAGTTTTTATCGAGGATGTAAGGCATGTGTACGTGTAGGAAGAGAGGAAAGTGATTGGTTCTCAGTGAATGTAGGTTTGCGGCAGGGGTGTGTGATGTCTCCATGGTTGTTTAATTTGTTTATGGATGGGGTTGTTAGGGAGGTAAATGCAAGAGTCCTGGAAAGAGGGGCAAGTATGAAGTCTGTTGGGGATGAGAGAGCTTGGGAAGTGAGTCAGTTGTTGTTCGCTGATGATACAGCGCTGGTGGCTGATTCATGTGAGAAACTGCAGAAGCTGGTGACTGAGTTTGGTAAAGTGTGTGGAAGAAGAAAGTTAAGAGTAAATGTGAATAAGAGCAAGGTTATTAGGTACAGTAGGGGTGAGGGTCAAGTCAATTGGGAGGTGAGTTTGAATGGAGAAAAACTGGAGGAAGTGAAGTGTTTTAGATATCTGGGAGTGGATCTGTCAGCGGATGGAACCATGGAAGCGGAAGTGGATCATAGGGTGGGGGAGGGGGCGAAAATTTTGGGAGCCTTGAAAAATGTGTGGAAGTCGAGAACATTATCTCGGAAAGCAAAAATGGGTATGTTTGAAGGAATAGTGGTTCCAACAATGTTGTATGGTTGCGAGGCGTGGGCTATGGATAGAGATGTGCGCAGGAGGATGGATGTGCTGGAAATGAGATGTTTGAGGACAATGTGTGGTGTGAGGTGGTTTGATCGAGTGAGTAACGTAAGGGTAAGAGAGATGTGTGGAAATAAAAAGAGCGTGGTTGAGAGAGCAGAAGAGGGTGTTTTGAAATGGTTTGGGCACATGGAGAGAATGAGTGAGGAAAGATTGACCAAGAGGATATATGTGTCGGAGGTGGAGGGAACGAGGAGAAGAGGGAGACCAAATTGGAGGTGGAAAGATGGAGTGAAAAAGATTTTGTGTGATCGGGGCCTGAACATGCAGGAGGGTGAAAGGAGGGCAAGGAATAGAGTGAATTGGAGCGATGTGGTATACAGGGGTTGACGTGCTGTCAGTGGATTGAATCAAGGCATGTGAAGCGTCTGGGGTAAACCATGGAAAGCTGTGTAGGTATGTATATTTGCGTGTGTGGACGTATGTACATGTGTATGGGGGGGGGTTGGGCCATTTCTTTCGTCTGTTTCCTTGCGCTACCTCGCAAACGCGGGAGACAGCGACAAAGTATAAAAAAAAAAAAAAAAAAAAAAAAATGTATGTACATGTTGATATGTATATGTACGTATCTGTGCATGTATGGGCATTTATGTATATGTGTATGTGAGTGAATGAACCATTCTTCAACTGTTTCCTGGCACTATCTTGCTGATGTGGGAAACAGCGATTAAGTTTGATAAATGAATAAATATATTAAAAAAATAATTTTCACTGAGTTTTCATTTCAAACAACATCAAAATAAATTTCATATACAGAATCTATCGGTAAAAGATAGAAAAAGTGGTGAATCTTAAGAGGACGCAGCAAGTTCAGCACAACTATGCACTTCCCCTCTAACTGGAGTCTGGAGCCTGAATGAACAAAATCTGACAAATAAATATTCTGGAGAGACTCATATACATTCCCCCATACCCTTAACCAGAACTTAGCCTTGAAATTGTAGCAAGAAATTAGGTGCATACAAATACATTCTGGGCAGTTGCCTAGGCAGAAGTACTTGTATGTTCTACGCAGTTAAAAGGTTATATACTGTCTAACAAGCGTCCAAGTGATTAAGCTGGGTGTAATGGTGCAAAGTGGCCTAGACTCACCAAACTCTAACGTAGTTTACATTAAACCTTGTCAGAAGCAGAGAAAGGAAGGATTTTGAATACGTCTGGTCCCCACTTAACGTTGGGGAAGCATTCCTGGAAAAAACAACTTAGCACAATCACTGGAAAGTGAATCACAGTTTACCACAGGATTCAAATGGATTAGGAGGGTTGTATTCCTTGGGAAGATCTCCCAACCTAATTTTCACACAAAAATCTATATCAAATGTCAAGAAACATACAGCTCAGTTCATCTACATCACTGATCTCAGTGTTTAACCTCTTAACTCCTCTTAACAGATATTCATGTACAGCAAGCAACTCCCCTAGAGATAAATTTACACATTATCATTTTGTGCATCAGTTTCATGGCTGCCTGTTGAGCCTGGGTGGTTCCCAAGGTGGCAGTACATGATAATTTCTCCCATCTGTCAGTATCCTCTAGCCATGCCAATTACAGCACAGTCTTATGAGTTTTCTGGGGAGGAAATTGAGTGGATTTTAGCTACATTTAGAGAGCCAGACAGACAATCTGGAATTACTTAATGAAGATGATCTGTCTTTGGATCATGTGGAGAGTGATTTCATTGACACCAACTCCTTCAGCATTTAGATATGACCACAAGAGAAGGCATTTCTCACAAAAGTGGTGGCAATGTTGCCACTGCCTGTCTATCATTGACAAAAATATGTCTATTTGGTGCAGCTGGTAGTTTTACAAACTTTTTCACTTTTGCCTTTATAAAAATATTATTAATGAATCACATTCCTTACAACAAGATTCATCATATAAGGTAAAACATGATAATCATAATAAATTTTTCAGTCGGCAAAATCAGAGATTAAACATGCAGTGGTAATTCACTTGACACTCAAGCCTTACTCCCACACTTTTTAGCACACTGTCCTGAAACATTTACAAAACTTCTGTACATCATAAGAGAGATGGAAGTGGGCAAAATATCTTTTTGGAGATATCTTTTATTCAGATATTGAATACCTTTAAAACTGTAAGGTTCATGCATCTTTTTAAACACCCTGAATTTCTAAACTGAGATTCACAGTGTTAGAAAAGATACCTCATGAGGAGTTAGGGGTTAAAGAAAAAAAAAATGAAGTATGGAATACCTAATTTACGTGTATATAGGTTATCCAGCACCATAACATGTAAGAAAAAGGATATGTTCCAGACTCACAATCAATCCACCTTAAAACCCATTTCAATCACTAGTTCATGATATCTATACGAGACAAGTTAACAAAGTGCACTTAATTACACAAATACTGATAAATGTAAATATACAAGTGTACAGAATGAAAACAATAATAAGTATACAGTACGAAAAAAATTTTAAAAGATGACAGGAGCATTCACCAAGAGATGCAAACAGCACATATAAATTTTTGAAGTTTTGTGGTCATAAAGAGTGTTCCAAGAGATTGGGCCCTAGGAGTGCAAAACTCCTTTCCATACTGTACAAACAGGTAATTACTTGAAGGCAAAGGTGAACATTGCAATGAAAGGTGGTGGTGAAGTGGAGTGCGGTGAGGGTAACATACATATGATTCTAGATATCAACCCAAAAATTTGCAAGTGCTATTAGATTCACTAGATCTGATGACTTTTCCCCAAATTTGACATCATGTCTATTATGAACAATAATACAACAGGGTGTTATATGCAAATACTGAACATAAAATAAAAGAAGGAAACGATTTTTATAAAATAACATCTAAAGAAAGAAGCTAGCTGTGAGCATCCACAGTGGTCAAGTGAGTGAACAGGAGGGAAAGAGATAGCTAGTCCCTTTCCAACAATATCCCCTCCATATCATAACAAATATCATTTTTTTTAAGCTTATGGTAAACATCAGATAGAAAACACCTAAACACACACACACATACATAATGGAACAACGTAGTGTAATAGGGTGTGCGTACTATCAGTGGACTGAACCAGGGCATGTGGAAAGGGGCTGTATTTTTGATGCATTAGGCATAACGGCTAGAGAGCTGAGGTGAGTGAATTGAGTTTTTTCTTCTTATGTTCCTGGCACTAACTCGCTTCATAGACCAGTTCAGTCTACTGACTGTTTGTTGATCCCTGTATACCAAATTACTCTAGTTTACTCTTATCCTTTGCATGACTTTTACCATCCTGTGGGTTCAGGCCCCAAGTACTCAAAATATGTTTCACTCTATCTATCTATCTCTAATCTTGTCTCCCCTTCTCCCTGTCCCCTCCACTTTTAAAAAATACGTTTATCCTCCTTATCAACCTCTCCTCACTCATTCTCTTCACATGTCTAGACCATTTCAGCATACCCCCTTCAGCTATCTCAATCACAATCTTTATATCACCACACCTTTCTCTTACCCTTTCATTACTTTCTCAATCATTTCCAACACCTCCACCCTATTCCATACATTCTCATCTATAGTCCATGTCTCGCATCCATACTACACTGCTGGGACTACTAAACCTTCAAACATGACCATTTTCTCCCTCCCAAAAAGAAAGCTCTTTCCACACTTTCCTTTGAATGTAAACCCTTTGCCCTTTCATGCACCCTAAGACTTGCCTCCATTTCCTGAGTTCCATTAGCTGCTTTGTCAACTTCCAGGCATCTATAACACTGCACTTCCTCCATTATTTCTGCATTCAAACTTACTCCCCACCTAACCTGTCTCTATGCTAAGCTAAACTTAATAACCTTGCTTTTATTCACATCTACTCTCAACTTTCTCTTTTCACACACTCTCCTAAACTCATACATCAACTTCTGAAGCTTTTCAGTTAAATTTTCCACCTGTCCTAAGTCATCAGCAAAACAAGTGACTCATTTCCCAGGTGCCCCCCCCCCCGTCTTACCTCACACCCTAGAAACTGCATATCTGCTAAGACCCTTGCTTTTACCTCCCTCATAACCTAATTTAAAAACAAATTAAACAGCAACGGTGACAAGACACACCCTTACTGCAGACCCATCTTCCTTTTCTCTAGATCTATATGTGCCACATACAAATCCTTATAGTTTACATCAAATACAAAGTGTTCATTACATGCTTGAGATATAAGCACATTAATGCAAAGCCTTCTTAGTTGATTGAAAAGCCTTTCTTCTTAATCCACAGTGTGAGTGGCAGTACTTACATCTCGTAAGGATGTGTGAGGCCACACAAGACCCATGAATCAAAAAAAAATGGTTCGGGAGGGGATACTGTTTTATATCAATCATAGCCTGGGCATAAACCACCTAGCTACTACACACACAGACCAGGTTTCAATTCTTATGGTGTAAGAGGTAAAAGTTTACATCATGTATCATGTGTAGATTGCATGTTTGAGATATATGCACATTACCAGTCTTGTGAGTAAATCAAAAAGTCTTTCTTCCTATTCCAAAATGTGGGTGGCAGTAATTCTATCTCATAAGGATATATGAGGCATTGTGAGATCCATGAATACGAAAATGTTTACATAAGGTACACTGTTTGAGCTCACTGTGGGGTGGTGGGTTGGCTACCTGGCTGCCATACAGATGGACTGGGCAACTACTTGACATGCTGGCATACCACATAAGCCCACCTTAGTGGCAGTTTAGCTACTGTAGGAGGCTGGAGTGCTTTGTGTGCTCCCTCCTTATGCCCTCTACAAGGGAACTACATCACTTCAAGAAATTTTTCATATTACCAGTGTAAGCTTGAGATCTGTACAATGAAAGGTGAAGAAATTTAACGACAAGTATTACCACTACATCGACCCATGTGAATTGTCCTTGGAAGGCCAGGAAAACCTCTCCACATGCTCTGAATGTTTTTAAATGGCAAGCAGATGCAGATCCATGCTTGAGTGCAAAGGGATTAAAAGAAAAACCTTAGACTGTTCAGTGATGGGTCACTAAGGACAGCACAGCACTGCTTACATAAGAACCATATGCACCAGAGCTCCAGGTATTGTCCTAAACCACTTGTAGCCCTAAGGTACCAGAAGAGTCAATTTTTGCAAAACATATATAGAAGGATACAGCTAAATTCAGAAATGTCTTGTGGAGTGATGAGTCTACCTCTTCTGTAACAGGTGGCCATGGGATGTGTGTGTAGGTACATTGCAAGCACTGTAAATTTCCTTGCTTCAATCATGGTATGGGGTTGTTTCAGTTATTATGGCACTGGGGCCTTATAGTGTTGCCCAAGAATGAAACAATGGACAGACATAATTACATTGAGTTACTGTGTGACCATCTTCCAGATTCATTCAAAAAGTGAAAGACCAAAGCGTTCATCCTAACTAACCAATCAACAACACAGTCACCCTCTTTCTAAAGAAATTCAGCTGCAATACCATACACTCCAACGGCCTCATCACATTTCATCTTACACGAGGCTTTCACCACCTCTTCTCTCTTCACCAAACCACTCTCCATGACTCTATCACTTTGCATACCACCTTGACCCAAACATCCCACATCTACCACCCTATCATCAAATACATTCAACAGTCCTTCAAAATACTCACTCCATCATCTTATTATTTCATCACTACCTATTCCTTCATCCTTTCACCAATGCTTCCATTTGTCCTCTTGTTTTTGAAAATTACCAAATTCCTTCTAAAACATCTTATTCTACCTAAAGTGTACTGATACTTGCTTACCTCAACACACCTTTGTCCTCTTTCTCAAACCAAGCACCATCCTCTAGACCTCTTGCCACTTTCTCTAATACATATCCCAATCATTTGCACTCCTCCCCTATAAGTATTGCCTAAACACCTTTTTTTTTTCTCATTCACTAGCAACTTCTTCATCCCACCACTCTCTACCCTTTCTAATCTGCCCAGCTCCCATGTTTTGCATGCCACATGCATCTTTTGCATATGCCAGTACTGCTTCCCTAAATACCTCCCATTCATCACCCACTCCCCTTGCTTCATTTACTCTCACTCTTTGTCATTATACACTTGAGCTCTTCACGTAAGTCTCTTTCCCAAATATTTGTTCTCATCGATAATACTTCCTCTTTTCCAAAAACTTCTACAAATCTTCACAACCATTTCTACAAGATAGTGATCTACAAATCTTCATCCTCGCCTCCACAAGATAGAGATCAGACATCCCACCAGCTGCCCATCTCAACACATTGACATTCAAAAGTCTCTCTTTTACATGCCTAAGTAATGAAATAATACCTACAGACCATCTCTCCTACTTTCATTTATATACTTATGTATTTCCCTCTTTGTTTTAAACCAGGTATTTCCAGTCACTAGTCCTTTTTCAGCAGAAGGATTGTAATGTGCAAAAAAAAAAAAAAAAAAAAAAAAATAGAAATATCAATGAAAGGGGGGGAAAGGGGAAGTGGCAACAGTTAGTGATGAAAAGAGGAGATGGAGTGAGTATTCTGAAGGACTGTAGAATGAGTTTGATGACAGGGAGGCAGATGTAGGGTGTTTGGGTTGGGGTGTTATACAAAGTGAGAGAGGCACAGAAAATGGTTTGTGAAAAGAGGTAATGAAAGCCTTATGTAAGATGAAATGTGGCAAGGCAGCTGGAGTGGATGGCATTGCAGTTAAATCTATTAAGATAGGGGGTAGCTGTGTTGCTGACTGGTTTTGCTAGTGAAATATATGTATATTGCCACTGTTTAAAGAAGGAAATAAAGGTGCTTATTCAAACTACAGAGGTATAAGTGTGTTGCGTGTACCTGGCAAGCTGCATGGGAGGGTACTGATTGACAAGATGCTATATACACAGTATCAGATTGGAGAGAAGCAGCATAGTTTCAAAAGTGGTAGAGGACATGTGGATCACGTGTTTGCTTTAAAGAACATGTGAGGGATATACTAAGAGATTCAGATGGATTTGTATGAGGCATTTATAGATCTGGAGAAACCATACGATAAGAGTTGATAGAGATGCTTTGTTGAAGGTCTTCAGAATATACAGTATGGTAGGAAAGCTGCTAGAAGCACTGAGAAGTTTTTATCAAGGATGTAAGGCATGTACATGAGTAGGAAGAGAGAAGAGTGAATGGTTCTATGCGAAGGATAGTCTGCTGCAAGAGTGTGCGATGTCACCAAGGTTGCTCAAATCGATGGAGGTAACTGCAAGAGTCTTGGAGAGAGGGGTTAGTACACAGTCGGGGGAGACTTTGCTTGCTGATAATACAGCACTGACGGCAGATTCGAATGAGGAAATGAAGTTGGTGACTGAGTTTGGGAGAGTGTGTGAAAGGAGGAAGTTGAGAGTAAATGTGAATAAAAGTAAGGTTCTCAGGTTTAGTTGAGTTGAGGGACAGGTTGGTTGGGGTGTGAGTTTCAGAGAGAAAACTTGAGGCAGTGAAGAGTATTAGATACCTGGGAGTGGACATGGCAGCGAATGGAAACATGGAACCTGAAGTGAGTCATAGGGTGGGTGAGGGGAGACATTCACTCTTACCTGTATGTGGAATCGATGTAAGCCACTTCACCAATATGTGCTTGGGATCAAACCCAGTATCTAAGACCGGTAACTCCACAATTAGCTTAAAAGTTACCCCATCTCTGACCACATTCTCTGTATACTTGAGATGTCTTGTTAAATGTCTGACAACCTGAGACCTAAAAAGTAACCCACCAGCACACTGGGAAGGTTTTACTCTAAAGAGAAACAAGGCACTCCAGTGACAAGAAAATATTTTCATAATATCCAAATTGGATATCTACATTGCTTGAAGAAACTCTAATAATTCTAAGCGTTCACTCTTAAAAGAGTTTATCACTAATTAATAATTCTTTCAGAATTTTAGTTTTACATGTTAAAATAAGTAAAATAAGAAAATACTGAAAAAGATTTAGTTGACAGTACAGTAATTCAAAATACCTTCTATCAACTATTTTGCATTCAAAATTCAAAAAAATTAGTCTGATTATATCATTTTTACTGAAAATTTCCATCTCAATATTATGTAAAAATTTCTTTCCATAACATAAGCACAGATAGACTCTAGAACTGAAAGGAGCATTTTTATATGCA
Organism: Panulirus ornatus; assembly: GCF_036320965.1. Taxonomy (NCBI): domain Eukaryota; kingdom Metazoa; phylum Arthropoda; class Malacostraca; order Decapoda; family Palinuridae; genus Panulirus; species Panulirus ornatus. The sequence goes on along the minus strand of NC_092243.1, from coordinate 10,013,228 downwards.
TTTGACAAAAGCACAAACACCTTAGAAGAAAAATTATGCATGAAAAAATAAATAAAACTAACCCTGGGTCTGTGCAAAGGTGATGTGATGAGAGTCACTAAATGTGTTCTCATTGGTGGTGGAGCGCTGCTTGGAGAACTTGGAATCGTGCTGCTGCGAGGTCATGGCTAAGTCATGGCACACAATGCTCTCTTTGTTGACCTGTAGCAGTCAAAAGCCCTTTCTGAGTAATGAAACATCTAAAAGAATATAAAATGTTGCTCCAAAAAGCATAATCAACTAAAGAAGCTTTTAACTTAAGAATATTCTAGTACATCTGTATCTATAATAATAACTGAAAGTGTCATCATATCACCCCAGGAATCATTTCTCAAAGGGTCATGGAATCCTACATCTCCTAAGGTGTAACATCAACATAATAAAACCCAAGACCAAATTTTATGAGAGAGTCCTGGTGTTACCCAGGATCTTTCAAAAGGCTCCAGCAGCCCAAAGCTGCTCTTCTACCAGTCACAGGGGATAGGGGAGAAAGAATACTTCCCACATATTCCAAGCGTGTCGTAGAAGGCGACTAAAAGGGGAGGGAGCGGGGGGCTGGAAATCCTCCCCTCTCGTTTTTTTTTAATTTTCCAAAAGAAGGAACAGAGAATTGGGCCAGGTGAGGGTATTCCCTCAAAGGCCCAGTCCTCTGTTCTTAACGCTACCTCGCTAATGCGGGAAATGGCAGATAGTTTGAAAGAAAAGAAAGAAATATTTCTTTATTTATTTATTTTACATTTTTTATACTTAATTGCCGTCTCCCACGTCAGCGAGGTATGGCAAGGAAAGATACAAGGAATGGCCCAACCCACCCACATACACATGTATATACATAAATGCCCACACACGCACATATACATACATATACATTTCAATGCATACATACAGATACATACACAGACATATACATACATAAACATGTACATATTCATACTTGCTGCTTTCATCCATTCCCGTCGCCACTCCGTCACACACGAAATAGCATCCTCCATCCCACAGGGAGGTAGTGCCAGGAAAAGACAAAAAGGTCACATTCATTCACACCATGTCTAGGTGTCATGGCTGTCATGTGTAATGCACTGAAACCACAGTCCCCTTTCCACATCCAAGCCCCACAGACCTTTCCATGGTTTACCCCAGATGCTTCACATGCCCTGATTCAATCCACTGACAGCACATCGACCCTGGTATACCACATCGTTCCAATGCACTGTATTCCTTGCACGCCTTTCACAATCCTGTATGTTCAGGTCCCAATCGCTCAAAATCTTTTTCACTCCATCCTTCCACCTCCAATTTGGCCTTCCGCTTCTCCTTGATCCCTCCATCTCTGACACATATATCCTCTTTTTCAATTTTTCCTCACTCATTCTCTCCATGTCTAAACCATTTTAACACACCCTCCTCTGCTCCCTCAGTCACACTCTTTTAAGTACTACAAATCTCTCTTACCCGTTCATTACTTACTTGATCAAACCACCTCACACCACATATTGTCCTCGAACATTTTGTTTCTAACGCATCCACCCTCCTCTGCACAACCCTATCTACAGCCCATGCCTCACAACCATATAACATTGCTGGAACCACCATTCCTTCAAACATACCCATTTTTGCTCTCTGAGATAATGTTCTCTCCTTCCACACATTCTTCATTGCTCCCAGAACCTTCACCCCCTCCCCCACCCTGTGATTCACACCCACTTCCATGGTTCCATTCACTGCTAAGTCCACTCCCTCCCAAGTATGAGACCAACAAATGATAATACAGTAAGTTTTAGAATAAAGTAACAAATTTCATAGTATTATTACTTATTTTGGGGGATAAAACAATTCTTAGCATTACTAAGTATAAAATTCTTTTTTGTGAAACTTTGTATAAAAACAAGGAAATTTAAATAAATCAGCATATATATATATATATATATATATATATATATTTTTTTTTTTTTTTTTTTTTCATGCTATTCGCCATTTCCCGCATTAGCGAGGTAGCGTTAAGAACAGAGGACTGGGCCTTTGAAGGAATAACCTCACCTGGCCCCCTTCTCTGTTCCTTCTTTTGGAAAATTAAAAAAAAATGAGAGGGGAGGATTTCCAGCCCCCCGCTCCCTTCCCTTTTAGTCGCCTTCTACAACACGCAGGGAATACGTGGGAAGTATTCTTTCTCCCCTATCCCAGGGATATATATATATATATATGTATACGCACATATACATATATATATATATTATATAAAAGAAAACAATAGACATTAAAGGAAAACAACAGATATCTGAGAAACAACAATTGAAGAATATTGTAGATATATGGTTGTGTGACATGCCAGTGAATGGGTTGCAACAGATATGTGATAGCGAATGCCATATTGATTAGATAAATGCTTATTTCATATTTCTTCATGCATGAAATGAACATAAATTTGGGCTTATTCAACACTATATATATATATATATATATATATATATATATATATATATATATATATATATATATAAAATCAGTAAGTTCAGCAAAAACCAATGCTTGGGACTAACACATCTCATGGCCCATATACATAATGAAAGTATGTGGCCTTAAAATATCTTTATTATATGTGTTAAAAGACTTTTTGGATGGTGGTTATAACTTCATGTCAATGGCCTTAATGTAACTTGCAGCTGACAGGACTAAAAGCCAAATAACCAAACAACCTAAAATGAAGTATGTATAAAGCATAGATATGTTTCAATATTTTCTCTCACTTCATAATCCCAAGGGCCCCTTCTCCAGGTATTCCTGCAGTTTCAAGGGTGCACTACAATCAGAATCCTTCGTACAGGGAACAGGGAAAAGATGGAATCCTCTTGAGTGTGAAGTTCTTTGATGAAATTGTACTCTGATGATATAACTTTGCCAAAAGCAAATTTTTCATAAGCAGCATAACCACTAGCAGGAAGAATCCAGTTACACCTTCACATATGTATATATAGATATATACCAATTTGAAATCATGCCTATAAAAAGCAATCATCATACACTGGCTGCCTGTCTACCTTATCATGGTCCATTCAAAACCTTATCACACCAAACCAGAGGAAGTTAACCTCCTTTTTTCAGTTCTTCTTCATCATACTTATAGATAACATATATTCATTCTCCAAAAATACGTATACATTCCCCTAAATTTATATTTCCTACACAGGAGAGAGTCCTTCAAGATCATGTGAACCCCTTATGGGTAAAAGGAAATAAAAAAAAAAATTAAGCCAAAACTACTTGCCAATTTGGCTGCAGTTCAATCTTTAGTATCCATTAGTTCCTCTTAATAACAGCTACCAGAATTTACATACGAACTATAGAAGAACTTACCTACTGATCTCACTGCTGGTTCAAGTCCTGCCCACATTTAATCAAGGAGATGCACCTCCTGCTCACTTGATAAATAAGCACCAACTCCAAAGCAACTACGATACAAGAAATGAAGCAGTCAATTATGCCTCTCACATTACTCCACTATATATCTCTGACCACAAAACTGACAAACTTTAACCCTGACAGTCCAATGCCAAACAAATATGGTGAGGCAACTTTGTTAAGTGGAAAAAAAAAAAGTAGAGAAACATTTCAATACCCAATTTCTAAATCAAAGTGATGTATCTCATACAGTAACGTTAAAACTTAAGAAAAATTTTGTCTACCAGAGGAAGTTTCTGTTCATTCATCTGTGCTTTTTTTTTTGCTAGAATTTACCTGATTCTAAAAGCCCTCTCCACTATTGGTTATCATCATATAATCATTTTCAAATCACTTTAACTGGTGTGTGGGGTCCACTGATATGCATTGATCACTTCTTATCAATCACTTCTGTTGAGCACTACAACCACAGTAATTTCTTTGGAGGGGTTCTTTTCTTCACCCATTATCATCAGCTCAAGCACTTACAAAAAATACAGTGTGCATATGAACGTAAAGACATACCAGTACGTGAAAATAATGGTACAAACTGAGAAAGACTCTGTCTATTGAGTAACAAATAATTCTGTTTCACACAAAAAGTAGTTCCAGAACTTCTCAACTTCCACATCACTAAGCAGAAAATATGAGTTCCATAAAATCTTACTTAGGCCCAGAACTGTGGCTGTATAACTAATACGTTTTTTTTTTTCCAGTAATTAATGTTAAATCATAAAAAGTATCTTTTTTCAAAGTAAAGCAACCTTATTCTAAATATATATGTAGTTGTTGATGAATGTTCTACTTCCAAGTAACCAAGCCGTGACACAACACCAATCTTCCTGTGATACTAGTATGAAAAGGACTTATCTATCAATGCATCTATCACAACTGCATTCCCAGTTTCCAAGGGATGTATTTGGTACCGTACAAGGAGCCACTTCCTCAAAGTGTTAAACTAATCAAAACTACGTCTCCAAATCTCTCAAGCCACAATTCACAGCACCTAATCTTAATTCGAGGAAGGTATATATATATATATATATATATATATATATATATATATATATATATATATATATATATATATGCAACTGGCGAACTCCTACCACACTCCACAGATGGAACGACTAAAGCAACTCCTGATGGGATCTTGAGATATTTGCGTGAAGTCTGTCAGTACAACCCAGACCAATGACCAAACTAAAGTATACAGGTTCTTCAGACCGTGATAACTGAATGACAGGGCAACCACAAAGTTCACACGAGCAGGAGATGCTTAAAATTCCGGAGATGACAATGATCGAGTTTACTACGGAAGTTTCAGTTTACCTTTATATTTCCCCCACAGGAGCCTTTATTACCTCCCCTATGGCAACACCCGGACCAATCACACTGGCCATACACTCCCACGTACCTCCCATGCTGAGACCAGACCCCTCGGAGGCGATATAGTCCCTTAACTAACCTTAGGGGAAACCTGGAGAAAACACAAACATCCCTGCCCTCAACCTCTTGCAAGAACTGGTGTTATTTCCGCGAGGGAACAAAATGGCATCGTGGAGGAGCGCATCAGCGGGAGGCGAGCACGCTCTGATCCCGCTCACGCCGACCCTCTCTCTCCCCTACCCTACCCACCGTCTATGCCACCCCCAACACTGATCACAGGCCAGGATCTGTATAATAACAACACCCCCCCAACAGATCCCCTCTAATGACCATGGGTGATTCATGCCGACATATAACATCTTCATCTATTTCCTCTGTGTTAAGTTACTCTCTCACTTGATGAATGTGCGACAGCCTCATCCCCCTCTCCCAAGGTCCTTAAGGCTTTGCCCACCTCATCCAGCTAGCAATGGTCTCACAAGGATATATATATACACTCACTACTCTCTACAAAAGCTACCAGTAAAAAATACCGAGATTAGCACCTTTTAAGAGCATTCTCTTTGTTTAAACACTTTCGCTGAAGACTGTCATATCCCTCTTCTGAGGTTCCTCTACAGAGCCTGAACCAGCTAACACAAGTTTCTCCTGGTTATACCATCTGCTTTCAGAAACAACCTTTGGCGGAAATACCTGCATTACACCATTTCATATCTTCCTGTATACTATCTTATTACTCTCACTGAAGACACTCTGATCCCTCTCCTAGAGTCCTGACTCACCCCTTATACCAATCAACCCCAATCATGGCAGGATATGCCAGATAGAACCCTCAGTGAATTTGCCTGATTGACACCTTTTTTATATCACGATTCCTAATTACCCTCACATGACGCAGACCACAAGAATAGTCCGTTCTTTCCTGAGTTGTACTAATTCAACAACTTTACCACGCCCTTAGTCACAGCGGGATATACGCACTAATCACAATTGAGAACTAGTAAGGAATTTGCCTGCATGACAAATTGTTTTCACTTGAACCTGGAGATTAATCTGTAGTGTGGGTGTCCGCTCTTTAATCAAGTAGTGATGAACAAGTTTCTTTTTATGTCGCAGACTCCGGCCACATTGCCCAGGTCCGCTTCGAGATCAGGCTTTAAATGAAATATGAAAATAAGGGCTACATAAAGAGAGAAAAAGAAAGTAGAGATAGAGGACACCTCTTATAATACAGTAATGGGTATTCCATGCATCTCTTATTCTTTACGCGATGAATAACAACTGCATCAGTTCACAAGTACGTCAACTTCATCAGAATTTGTGGTTACTACTGAAGAGTTACAGGCTATATTATTGCATGGAAACGCCTCCTTTGCAGGTATGCCTTATGTATTATCATACGCTTTTTTTAGTTTATTTGTTACTGATGACTTACGCTGAAGGAATGAAAGGCCTGAATTAAAGATATATGAGAAGTAGCAAGGAAAATTTGGATGCCTGTTCACAGGACTGTTAGAGATATAGCATCAAATTTTCAAAATAGTGAAAGCAAAATAGTAGATAAACCTCCTCACCCTAACACTGGTTCTCTTTCTTGCACTGAACATATCTGCTCTCTTGATTGGAACCTGTGCATCATCTCGAAATAGGCTGAAGCAGTATCGTGGTTAAGCTCTACAGGGATAAAACGCAATTTCTACCTATATCTCTTCTATACGCCACTCGTTCTCTTGTTTAATTACAAAAGATAATATAACGCTGCAGTAACAAAAACAGGGGTAAAGCAATATCCTTCACTCTGTCCGAGAAAATCCACATAATCAGTACAACAAAACCTGATTTCCAAAAGCTGGGTGTGCTGTAAACACATTGAAATATTGTGAACAGCTGTTTCATATTTACAGAGATTTCATTCACTGCTCGAATGCCTCGTCCACCAATGTATTGACCAGTGGAATCAAAATACTTCCGTGGCGTTCTGCCCCCTTTCTCCTCGGCTTATAAAGTATTACTTCGGCCACTGCTCTCGTAATATGTCTGCGCGTCAACCACCAAAATTAGGACCAGTGGACCACGTATGGATGCTGCTTCCCAAGGTTTCTGTGTGGAGACAAACCACACGAGGAATAACCGTTACGATCCTTCTTTCCTCGGACAGCTATGTCAAATTATCTTCCTCGTTTAATCTTTCCCACTTACCGTAACCTTTCTGCCAAACAGAGTAAGGTCTATAGACAAATGAGTGACTTTGTTTAATGTTCATCACCATATTTCCTTTCCAGCTTCAACAGAAACTTATTCGTTCATTCAAATACTAAATGCATTACACTTCTTTATGCACGTGGATCCAACTGTAATTAACTATATAAACTACTGACAAGCACAAACATATACGTCACACAAAGGTATGATAGAAATTGAGAGGTGTGGCTGGCAATCACCAGACCGGCGGCAGAGATTTAAGAATCGCGCTTAAAAGTTGTATAAAGTCTAACCATTTTATTACCCAGAAAGTAACACGAGGTTCCTTGTCACTCGGGTCTGAAAAAGAACGCAAATAAAATTACTTTTAAAATAAGAGACACTATACACTCCTTAAAACATACATAGACTTTAATTAGTTAATGAAACTTACGATACGGGAAATGTAGAAAATGAATAACAATAAGTAGTCCAAGACTGGACACTCGTTTGATAAGCAATGCCTATTTTTTTCTTATTCCAAGACAAAAAAGCTATTGCAAAAGTGTTTTCTACAGCATATCGATCTACAAAATGGCTGCTCGTTCTGTCAGAACTTTGATTACATTCTTTTATGCGTTTTTACGGGTCAACCACTGGCCTCTAAATCAATCACTATCTAAAAAGTGTACAATTCTTCCACAAAGTACAACATTGCTGTGTCTACTCTAGTACAGATCAAGTGACAAAAAAAAAAAGTAGGTTTTAGGTCGGCATATCTACGACTAAACTATTCTGAGAAAGTAGCATGGTACAGCTAATTACTGGCGTGTCTGATGCTCTAATTTGTTTAGTGAGGGTATTGGTTCTTTGTTGTAGCTATGGTGGTGCATTTTGCTATGGGATTACTTTCATGTATCTATTTAACATATATAGAGACTTCGAAACATTCATGAAGTCGTATATATATCAAATATATTATGCACTATGCTCATAATACTTAGTCTACCGATTTACGGACCAAGGAGACTTACGGTGGCAATTGCAATAATGTGATCAGTCTTCTCTGAGCCAGTTGTATAACGCTTCAAGTAATTCTGCTGAAACTTGACAGTTGACTAAGTTCAAAGTTGAATACCGGGGTTGCAGGTAGGGAGCACTGAGAACAGAGAAAAGTCGTCTGTCTTTTTAGAAAACGATGGTCAAAAATTATGAGAGTAACTTCTCTACTATTCTATGGTTATCTTTGCTAGCACCTATTTGACAGTTGGATATACCGAATATCAAGCTTAACATATACACTGTATGACCTACAAAATATTTATGTGTGCTCCCCGCGAATGCCTTAAAACTGCAATACTCTGCACTGCCAGACGTATACTGCTTACAGTTTACAATACCCTCTTCCAGTTTTCAAGCCATACTTTTGCTAAGTGCATGAAGGGGAGCAAACCAAGCTAAACCTGACCGTATCAGAATGAAGGCAAGCACCAAATATTTTAACAGAGTCGGGGAAATTGCGGCCCGCTTATAGTCATACACCGCCAGCAACTGCAGCTTCAAGGTCACCCTCCATTGGACCAGCTCCTACTGCCTTAATAGAATATTAGATATATTCACCCGCCTGTAGATGAACTGCACTCGAGTTACACACCTCCAGACCTGCATCCAAAGATTTTCCGTTCTCGCTGCATTGCACTGATTGCCAATGAACGCTTATCTTCCCACATACCAATTGCAGACTGTGCAATAGGTCAAGGGGAGAAAAAATCATACAGTACAAAATCCCTAAGAAAAATATCATCCAGTGGCACACTGCTTCCCAACTTCTTTTCACTCACGGCACGTTTCCGAGATTGCTTAATCCTTGCGACACACTGAACCAATTCTATTTTGGCCGTTTTTCAACTGTTATTAACCATTCTTCACGGTAAAATACGGAAAATTATAATCTACCAACACGCACGCATGGTAGGCACGGTATAGCAAATGTAGTAGCTGTAAAATCATATTTACAAATTCAGGAGACCTACAAAATATTCTAAATACCTTAATATACGTCTTATATGTTGGATGTGCGAACGAATAATTGCAATGGTATCTTCTCTCAGATACAGGGCATGCTTAGCACAGTGCCATGGTTATTAAGATATAATTTCATCAAATAGATGTTGTAGTTGTTTGTTAAGACTGCGATTCCTATGTACCTTTCTCTAATCATGGGTGTACCACAGCTAAACTAGGCCAAACACTGTCACATACATCAGTGTTGATGAGGTGTTGTGTTACTGTATGGTGGCATATATAACATCAGTGTTTAGTCGCTGGAGATTAAATTAACAACCTACGTTCGCTCTGAGTTTCTGCGCAGCATATTCTAATAACTCTTGATGCCTATCATAATTAAAGTCTTAACGCCTATTCAAAGAGAATCTTTTTCTTTTACTTTTTCACTCGCTTATCATGTCGAAGGAGCTAAAATTCAGGGGACGCTCGAGTCTGTCACACTAATGTTATAACGATTGACTATATTCCCAGCTTCCTTCCTATATGGCAAACTATGAAAGGGCCTTTGGTGTGCATTTGAAATTTCTTGGCAAACAAAATTTCTGAGGGCCAGTGCCGGCTGGGCTAATGAACATATGTTCATGCCAATTCTGAGAGAGAGAGAGAGAGAGAGAGAGAGAGAGAGAGAGAGAGAGAGAGAGAGAGAGAGAGAGAGAGAGAGAGACTTTATTGATACCTCGTACATGTTACGCTGACTCATTTGATCAACTGTTATTCAAAATCCATTAAAAAAAAATGTAACAAACAGTTCCTGGTCATTATCAAAGGATACCTACTTTATGACGTACACAAAAATATATTGAGTCTCCAAACCCGATATGCTTGCTTGTTCTCTGGCCCGAATGGCCTCTGTATGGGGCTTGTTCAGAAGTACCTCTGTGTGGTTTCACTGATATTGGTTGGAATAACATGAATCAGTGGCTGAGGAATTTGTCTTTTTTTTTTTTGATGACCTTTACCTCAACGCTGGGGTGTACCGATGAAGGTGAGGGGAATACCCCTTCAAACTAATCGGCATTGAATAAACTCAGTGACATTGATTATTTGTATGTATATTCTTATGATTATTCTAACCTATTTGGTTCCTCGAGAGGGAAAATAGCCTCAACTTCGTAAGACGATCTTTTTAAGAAAATTATTTGATGCAAATGATTGTTTGTTTGGTTTGAGCTCACCGAAAAATAAGGTTTAAGATGAATAGTGCAACTGGATGTTTCCATATAAACAGATATCACACACCAGAATAATGGGAGCAGGTCTCTATACTGGGGCAAGGAAGAACTCTGCATATATGAAGTAGCTTTTAGCAAAAGAAATAATTACGGCACCTATAAAAGACCCCATGTTACCCCATCTTTTGGGAAGCAGAATATATAATATTGGAATTTCTAGGATAAATGCTTTACATGTGTACGTTACTTCAGGGGTGCCTTTTGGTATTTTAAAATAAAACATGAGGGAAACTTTTAAAGAAACAAACTACGTATAAACAATTTTAGCAACATCGATTTTGACCATATTTTTGCTTCCCCTTTCCGGGATATTGCATATGTCCGAATTATGAGAGATGTGTTCGGTACGAGAAAAAGAACGAGGATTAGAGTAACGGGGAGGAGGAAAAAATGAGTTGATGCAGAGTGGATTCAGCAGAGTAAGAGTGAAGAGGGTTGGATTCTGAAGAGAGACTATTTACAGAGAAAAGAAAGAAAGGTGATAGGAGAGAACCCTGAGGAACACAGTTCATATACTAACAGAGGGATTTCCTTCCATCAACAGCTGTTGTTATGGTCCAACTTGAGAGGAAGATATGGGTTAGGGAGATCCCTATGTTCCACATTGAACATGAACACCGTAACTGTGGATGGTATCAGTGGTTTGAAGGGTCATGGACGCAGAAGACGAATGGGCTTCGCATTAGTTTGATGCTTAACTTCGGATGTGTAGATGGAATCTTGAAGCGGCACAGCTTCTTGAAGTACCACATATGACTTTCAGTGATGAAGCCTTGTCTTTGTGCATTGTTTAACAACGAAATGGACATAGAAGTTTTAAAGGAATCTAGCAACACAGGTGATGTTATGATTCATTTTGTCGGTAGGAATGTGATTTTTTTAGCAACTTTTAAATATTTTCTTCATGATTGAACCCATGTCTGAACCATGCATGTGAAGCTTTTTCTACGTGACATCATGAAACAGAATTTCCTGGGTAGCAAAGGCTTAGGTTGTACCGACGTTATTACACTAATCAGCTGTGAGTGTTTACAAACCTGTCGATTTTGTTTCATGTACCTCAGTGCACTTTCCACATCCACGTTTAGATGCGCAGTTTCGTGCTGTAGTCAAACAAATTACAAGGATAGTAACCGATTTAGAGTATGTTAAGTGCATGTACGTACCTCATACTGAAGATCTTAATGTTCTCTCATATATTATGTATGCATGTGTGATTATCTGTGTTACGGGGAGAGAGTTATGCACTCGTGTTACCCCATCTCTTAAATCTGTATAAGTATACCACATCTTTACTTATATGTACACATACACACACAGACACAGACACATTCGTCTTTGCCAAGTAGCCATTAATCAACCAGCCCATAGGAGAAAATGAACAACTGGGTTGGGTGTATAGACAGACTGTCACGCCAAGGATTCGAACCCATGCAGTTCTTTAGAACTCCACCATCCTCCTATCACCCCACCCGACCTCGGACTGGTCCGTGTTGACCCATGGCCTTAATCAATATTCAAGCTTGGGGCATCCATGTAGTGCGAGTAAGGTCTTAGAATTATCATCAACACACGAAGGTTGTTTTTTTTTTTTTTTGATTAGTTGTTATAATCACACTGACAGGCTTAATGACCTTGGCACTCGATTGGCTGAAAACTCAAATAACTAACCAACTACACGCAAAAATATTTAGTCTTCTTGTTTCTTCTGTCACTTTTTCTAAAGATATTTAGTGAGTCTGCCAAGAGATGTGACATTCTCCTTTTCACATGTTTTGCTCTTCTGTCTTATTCTATCTTTAGGACGTTTCAAACTTGCATTCGGTCATGTTGAAGGTGATTTTTTTTTTTGTTTTTTGTTACCGATGGCTTGAATTCAGAGTAGGAACTTCTTTTTCTCTTGGTTTCAAAGTATTGTGAAAAGGGGAACGCAGAGGAAAAAACGTCCATTTCGGAAAGCCTACCAAATTTTCCATTTTATGTTATTGCAACCGTAACGAGTTTCACAGGATAGGGATGAGTTATTACAGTCTAGACCAATCAAAAACCAACTTAACCAAACGACCTGGCTTGGTATATTTGGTTCATATTACGAAAACAGTGTTCATTTACTGACGTGAAAGTGCCTTGTATTTTTGTAAGCATTACAACCATTGTTTTTAAGTAACTTCCCCTCATATATATATATATATATATATATATATATATATATATATATATATATATATATATATATATATACATATATATATATATATATATATATATATATATATATATATATATATATATATATATATATATATATAACAACACAGCGAGAAATTGTCGATCATTTCTGGATAGTATGGTAACATCCCATTCGTAAAACAATTACTAGAAACTCATCGTACAGGTTGGGTCTCCGGTTTTCCGTGATGTCACCCTGCTTGACCAAGCTGAGACAGTCTCCATCTTAACAACTGTTGAACTCTACAAGGGAAAGGCTAAGGATTTACTCTTCTTAACCACAACCACAGTGGGACACCACCCTATGCGGCCTTTCACCCTCAGAGTCTTGACTTTATAAACGTTATCTTCGAAAATCGGTCATGAGTACTGTATGTGTATATATGATGTTCGTTTATTATTGAATGCCGTGTCTCGTCGTATATGTGATATGAATTGTTAATGGAATAATGTTGAGTCTAGTCAGATTTACACGTCTGAGGTCGCTTCTCCTCCGCCAATGGCACGACTGAACGTGTGTCATCCGCTTGTTTGTTTACGTTTTACATTTATCCGAATGTATAGAGTTGGCCTTGGCTTGAACTTCTAAACATATCCCTTGAATAATAATACACTTGATTTTGAGTAGTATGGTATATTTTTAAGATGTACTTGTTCATAACTACAAGTCTGATGTTATTTAGGATACTTTGAACATATTTGACTAATATTTTATGAGATGAAAAGTTTCGTAAACTCTCCAGTCAGGACCAGTCAGCTGTGAATGAGTTAAAAGGACTGAATTGTTATCACTTTACTCCCACTGGTGTTTATACACGAAAAACTAACGCTATTTAAAGGCCAGCTGTCGGCTCTTTAATTTACAGGTACGAGGAGGCAATGTCAAACTGTATAGAAGTGAGTTTCACTTCTAAACAAAGTTCAAAAAGTATGGGAGTTTATAAATAGCAGACAAAAGTTTAGAACTTGGGGAAATTTTTTGATTTCTTGAGATTAAGAAATCCATATTTTTTTCTGAATTCAAGAGGCTATAGGTGGATATTAGATACCTCTTCATTCACTGCGTGTGAGGACTACCGGTATCATACCTGCTGGGGAATTAAGATTTTTTTCTGTTTTTATCAGGTATGTTTGTGTTATTCCATTTGGGTAGAAGTAAGGTTGAGAGACTACCATCTTATTCTATATAGAGTCAAAGGAAAATGTAGGTATATTAGTATTGCAATCGTGGTTCATCAGTTGTGATTGGTTCTGACAAAATTCAAGAGCTCGTTTTGGGTCTTATTTATCAATATTTTATTACAGAATTGGCCAGTGGTATGTCGATTATATTCATGATGGACCTTGTCTAAATGAAGGTTATAAAACTAGAAAATCTATTAATCTATCCTGCCCCAACAGTTGTAAACCTCAACAAAGGTAAAGAAGGCTGTGAAGGTCAGGAGATGTGGGATTGATGCTAAATAAATTATCTAACCTATCTCCACTTAATTTAACTTTATAACTAAACCTTACCTAACCAAAGTTTATGCAATTGACCTAGAAAAGGAAATGATTCTTTGAAGTTGAACAGTCGCTTTTAACTTTTTTTACAAGATTTTCAGGAAAATTTTGTATGCAATGCAGATTTTCTTTGAAAGAAGCCGACTCAAAGATAAGGTCTTTTGATATAAGAGTGTATTACGTAAGGATATGTTAGGTTTGGGGTGTTAAGGCTGGACGTGTATGATTTTTTTTCTTACTCATGTGTTTGAAACAAACATCTCAGTATAGTCAAACCTTAGACTTTGTGCCTCCAAGCCTAAGGGGAAGCTTTCTTACTTGGACCATCCCTTATTTGGCTACTCTCATCAGTTAAGATTTCCAATGTGTCCAGTAAAACACTACCTAATATGAAAACTCTTTAGCAAAAGCTATATCAGTGGATCAGAACATTTATTCAGAATTTCCTAGAAATGTAAGTAAGTGTTGGTACATGACACAAGTTGAAGATTATTTGGGGTTTAGATTATTAGGATGGGTTATATTATGGGACATTGAAATGATAAGACCTTTTAATGGACATTTGGTTATTTCTTTAGCTTAGATTACATCATATTCAACAATTTGATATAGATATATTGAAAAAATCTGTGGTTTTATTGTTGACTAGTTAACCAAATTGTTGTGTGAATCACCAGTGGTGACTAGTTGGCAAAGTAGTCTTTGACTCACTAGTGGATGGTATGCTATTATGCCAACTAGCAGCTAAAAGCTCTGGACTTACAAGTGCTTACTAGTCAGTAGTTAAATGCTAATATGCTGACTAGTTGGCAAAATTATATTTGACTTATTGATGCCAACTAGTTGGCATCAGTGGTGGAAACACTATTTTGATGGTGCGTCAGCTCTGATGGGTCGAATATAGTTTTGCTGACTAGTTGGCACTAGTAGATTATACACTATTTTGCTGAGTAGTTGGCACCAGTGGACTGAACACTGTCAGTTATCCCCATTTTCAGGATACACTATTGCCTTTTGTTTTCATTCTTACCTAGACTGAACTTAATGTAAACTGACTTAACCTGTTCTTCATTCATTTTTCTCATGCTGTACTTTGGGCTCCCTTGCTGTCAGTAGGTCTTAAGTCTGTTTAGCTCCCCATGTCAGCTGATGCAGTCCTGTTCACTTTTCATTTACCTTATGACTTTTGCATCACCTGCAAATATATCCAGGTAGGACTCTATACCCTCAGGCATGTCATTAGTGAAGAACAAGAGTAATGGTTCCAGAACCAAACCCTGAGGCACTCTGGTTACTTCATCCCATTTGGAAAAGACTCCTTTGTTCTTGCTCAGTGAGATGATCTTCTTTTTGATGAAGAAGTGTCCGCCATATTCCTGCTCGGTGATTCAGGTTCAGAATCAGCTTCCTGTTAGATAAAGTGTCAGGTGTCTTCTGGCATTTAAGATACAGACAGTTCACCTAGTTTTCCCTTTTTTTCAGGACTGGGCTCACTCTTGCATAAAACTCCAGGAGGTTAGCTACACGTGACCTTTCCCCTAAAACCGTGCCACCTCTTGCTTGAGAAATTTCTCCTCTGCAGAAAGTCATCTATTAGATTTCCGATAATCTTTTTGAGAACCATACACACCACACTCATTAGTGAGACTGATCAGTAGTAACGTGTCCTCTTTTTTATATATAGGTATAATATTTGTCACAGTAAAAGAGTGCTCACGTATCCTTGCCCTCACATGCCTCCCTCACATACACAATTCCTCACAATCTTCCACCATTTCTCTCCCTCCAGCACTGGTCGGGACCATGGGTCATAAAGTATACCAATGGTGTGTATGTTTGTCTTTGTGGGGGAAGTACAGGGCAGTTGAGAAGTAAGTGTTCAGTGTCTTGATTATGGTAGTTGTGTTGTGGGCATATATATTTTTTGAGATATGGTGAACTGATGTTTTGTAATCTTGTAGGGACAGGTGGTTTCCAGAGCGTAGATGAGAAATTGTAACTTGTATATGTCTAGGAAGTGTGGACTCAGACGAGTGTACTATATGACCGTTGAAGTGATGTGTAAGATGAGCTGGAGGGCAATTGTTTAGTGCTTGTTGGATCATTTTAGTGAGTATTTGTTTTGTCAGTGTTGTGTTTGTTGGGATGAGATTTGTGAATATAGGTTGCTGAAGTTAGAAACAGGGATAAGTTTTTATTTCTAGTTGGGAGCTGGTGGATACTTATGAAGTGATGTGGGTGGGAAGGGTATAGTGCTGTTGCAAAGAACTGCTGAACATATTTAAATGGAACTTTGAGGGGACCTTTATTTCATTATGTAAGTGTTGAGTGCTCATGGTTGCTAGGTAACCAGTGATTGTTCTGAGTGCTCTGTTTTGTGTGATTTGCAGGTTTGTTATATTTGCTTTAGACAGGATAGATGAGTTGGCAGGTGAGGCTTAGTTTAGAGTGGAATGGATCAATTGTTTGTAGAAGATACTTACAGATTCAGTTTCTCGACCACATTCGGTACTTGCAGTAGTCATGTGGAAGTGTGGGATCCTGGATCATTACTGTATAGTGCTTTATGATGAGGCAATTATCACATTTCAGTTTTCCTTTTGGTCTCAAGTGAGAGAAATCTGACACTCAGCTAAAGTGTAGTTTTTATACAGCGTCTCATCAGCTCGTAATATTCCAACCAAAATATGCAGTATTTCTTAAAGATGTTTTGTTTTCCAGTAGACTCATCATGCCTTTGTCTGGACGTGATGCTGTGATACTGTGTGTGTTGGTATGCTGTGTTCCAGTTCAGTACTGGCTAACACAGCGTTCACCTATCACTCCAGATCAGCGAGTAACAGAGGTGTATCGCCTGGCTGAACAGGCTCGCACCATGGTGCAGAAGTGGTTCACAATAGCATCATGGAAAGAATGGGTCAGCGGTGTTCAAAAGTATATGACAGATGGTACTGGTATTATAATTTTTCTTTTTGCATAATTAAAAACCACAGGAATGAAAGTGGATTATGAGGTGTGGGTGATTAATTATGCTTTTACACCTGGTAACAGGAAGAGTAGGAAAGAGAGGCAAGTATGGGTGTTGTAACAGTTGAGGGTATAATTGGGGGGCATAGAGTGAACAGTGTGAATGAAAATGGTGAACAGTCTGTGGAGTTTTATGTTCTGTTTATATGGTGATTGGAAATACATGGTTTAACTCATTTACTGCTGTTACTCAAAGGTATTTAGTGTGCCTTTAGTGTGACAGTTTCAAGTAAATTTAAAAAAGAATCTTTTAATTTCGTGGTCTTACTTTTAAAAAAGGCTTTTCCTCTGAAATGAATGATGTGTATATATCAACATGAGAACACACTTCCTATGTGTGTGGTGACATCAAATGAATATATGTTCAGGCTTCAACATTGCTAGGCATATAATGTTGCCCCACCAGTGTAATATGAACACATTTGAACAGGTAGTAATGTTCTAATTCCCAGCAATATGTATTACATTATTCATATATGAATAGAATCATGGAAGCAGAAGTGAGTCATAAGGTGGGTTGGAGGCAAAGACTCTGGGAGCATTAACAAATGTGTGGAATGAGAGGTTTTTATGTGGGAGGGTGAAAATGGATATGTTTGAAGGTACAGTGATTCCAACAATGTTTTATGGATGCAAGGCATGGGCTATAAATGAGGATGTGTAGAGGAGGGTGGATGTGTTGGAAAGTAAGTGGATATAACTGTATTATATAGTAATTGATAGTCATGCTAAAGAGAGGCTTTGGGATGTAAATGTGTTGAGAGGGGCAGCTGGTGGGATGGCTGATCACTTCTTGGTGGAGGGGAGAGTGAAAATGTCGAGGCTATTAGAAAAGAGGAAAAGTGGTTGGGAAGAGGCTGTTGAATTATCAGGAGAGGTTGGGTAAACAATGGCAAAAAGTGAGACTAAGCAAAATTAAGGGAATGGCTGAGGAATGAGGGGCATTTAGAGAAGCATTGCTTAAGTGTGCAAGATAAGTGTGTGGTTCCTGGAAGGTAGGATGTCAGGATGTGAGAAAGTGTAGTATATGGTGGGATGAAGATATTAAGTAGTTAGTTAAAGAGTAAAGAGATGTGTATGACCATTTTCTGAAGAGGAGAAGCGTGAGTGATTGGGAGACATTTAGGATGAAACAGCATGAGGTCAAGAAGAATGTGCGAGGGCAAATGAGCGTTGAGATGATGTAGTGTTGACATACTGCAAGGAGAATAAGAAAATATTTTGGAAAGAGGTGAATAATGTGCAGAGAACAAGAGAGCAAATGGAAGCATTGATAAAAGTAGTAGATAGAGAGGTGGTGACAAGTAAAGGAGTGTAGAAGAAATGGAATTTTTAATATTTTGAATGCTGCTGAATGCGGTGAATGTGGGCAGATGTTGTTGTTCATTTGTTTGCCCTGCTCTCCTGCTTAGGTGAGTGAAGCAATTGAGTATGAAAATAGAATAAAATATGAGAGCAAATCTTTAACCTTTAGTTGGCAAGTAGCTTACCAAAATGCTTCCTTAAGTGTTGGCTTCATAATATAAATCTTTTTAAAAGGAGTAAGTTTTGGTTTTTTTCATTTGTATTCACTGGTTTTCTACACTTGTCCAACAGTGATCAGTTTATCAAATACATATCCACCTCCATTAGAGCTGTTGATAGTTTAATAGAACTAAAGCTTTACAAGGGTTGATAGTTAACTCTAACAAAATACAGAGTAGCTAATCAACATTTTTCATCCTTTTCTAGCTTACAAAAGTGGAATCCAAGTGACTTTAAAGAGAAAAGGTAGTTTGTATATGATAGTTTGTATGTGAAGAGTTGACACTAATGTAGTTTCTGTTTGGGTGAATAGCTGGTATGTAATTTGTTTAAACTATTTTGATTTACATTATTTAAATTACAAACAGATTATAGTCTCTGGTACATCTTGGATGATGACAACCCTATGGGTGAGTGCCCAGCAGTTGAGGTATGGAACTATCTTAACCCTGAAGGTTCCTTTGGCATGTCCCCAAAACCTCGCTACATCCATCCACAAGGAGTGAAGTGGCGTATTGGTCAAGTTGTGAAGCACAATCTTTGGGGCTACAAGGCTGTTATTATTGGCTGGGATATTAAATCAAAAGTGAGTAAACAGTGGCAGTTTATATAATTCTTGTATGGAAAGAATTTACTGATTATAACATTGTCTGTTTCATGTACAATGTCATCCCATATATTAAGTGACATGCATAATTTCCTTGGTTACTGATCCTCTCCACACATTTTTTGTGAAGACTCACTGACTCAGCTGAAGGCTTTGTTCATAGATTCTGTATGTTAATGTAGAAGTCACACAAGTGAACCAATCACCATTTGCTTGGACGAGAAATATTAGTGTGTGATAAGAATTTTTGTTGCTTAATGAAGTAACATAATAGTGAAAGTAAAAGCAGAAAAGAGAGATGTATGTTATTAAAGGGAAGCAATAAGTGATGGAAGATTGTGAAACAGTTGTCTTTGAAAGGTATCATTGTGGTGATCCAAATGGGATTGCTGCATCTTTGTTATTTAAAGATTAGAGAGGGGAAGGATTCCTTGCTCTATAGTGAATTTAACTTTTATGCTGCCACAAACGACAGTTGATGTAGTGGTAAATCATTTCCATCTATATCCTGTACTTCAGTACATGTTGTTAAGAGATTTAAACTAATGTGGTTCTTGGAGTTTGTGGATGTGAGCTTAACATCACCTTCTTAATCTGAAGTCTTGAGGTGTGACGGGAAGTCTCACAGAACATTGGTTCATCAATTCATAGTCTAGCAAGAAGCATACTCACCAAACACGTGTTGATTCTGGGTTTAAATCCTTGGTGCCCTGTGAACAAATGTGGCCTTTTTTGTCTGTTTTCCTGGTGCTACCTCCTGAAGTGAAGGGTGACGTGGCTGTTTCCTGTGGGGTGGGATGGCACCAGGAATCAATGAAGGCAAGCAAATATGAATATGTACATGTGTATATATGTATATACCTGTGTATTTGTATATGTATATATATGTATATATATGTATGTGTATGTTGATATATGTGCTGATGATACAGCGCTGGTGGCTGATTCATGTGAGAAACTGCAGAAGCTGGTGACTGAGTTTGGTAAAGTGTGTGAAAGAAGAAAGTTGAGAGTAAATGTGAATAAGAGCAAGGTTATTAGGTACAGTTGGGTTGAGGGTCAAGTCAATTGGGAGGTAAGTTTGAATGGAGAAAAACTGGAGGAAGTGAAGTGTTTTAGATATCTGGGAGTGGATTTGGCAGCGGATGGATCCACGGAAGCGGAAGTGAATCATAGGGTGGGGGAGGGGGCGAAAATTCTGGGAGCCTTGAAGAATGTGTGGAAGTCGAGAACATTATCTCGGAAAGCAAAAATGGGTATGTTTGAAGGAATAGTGGTTCCAACAATGTTGTATGGTTGTGAGGTGTGGGCCATGGATAGAGTTGTGCGCAGGAGGATGGATGTGCTGGAAATGAGATGTTTGAGGACAGTATGTGGTGTGAGGTGGTTTGATCAAGTAAGTAATGTAAGGGTGAGAGAGATGTGTGGTAATGAAAAGAGTGTGGTTGAGAGAGCAGAAGAGGGTGTTTTGAAATGGTTTGGTCACATGGAGAGAATGAGTGAGAAAAGATTGACCAAGGGGATATATGTGTTGGAGGTGGAGGGAACGAGGAGAAGTGGGAGACCAAATTGGAGGTGGAAAGATGGAGTGAAAAATATTTCGAGTGATCGGGCCTGAACATGCAGGAGGGTGAAAGGCGGGCAAGGAATAGAGTGAATTGGAACGATGTGGTATACCGGGGTTGACGTGCTGTCAGGGGATTGAACCAGGGCATGTGAGACGTCTGGGGTAAACCATGGAAAGTTCTGTGGGGCCTGGATGTGGAAAGGGAGCTGTGGTTTCTGTGCATTATTACATGACAGCTAGAGACTGAGTGTGAACGAATGTGGCCTTTGTTGTCTTTTCCTAGCGCTACCTCGCACACATGAGGGGGGAGGGGGTTATTATTTCATGTTTGGTGGGTGGCGATGGGAATGAATAAAGGCAGACATATGAATAATGCACATGTGTATATATGTATGTGTCTGTGTGTGTATATATATGTATACGTTGAGATGTATAGGTATTTATATTTGCATGTGAGGACTTGTATGTACGCACATATGTATGTGGGGTGGGTTGGGCCATTCTTTCGTCTGTTTCCTTGCGCTACCTTGCTAATAACCATGAGGAAAAATGATGCATGATAAGTCCCAACTTCACTTTGATGTGATCACATTGTCAGGGGTGATACAAGAATCTCATTCTTGTATCGCCCCTGATGATGTAATCACATGCAAATGCTCATATTTCATTTTTCTTTGTGGTCATCGGCAAACACTAGATTGGGAGAGAGAGAGAGAGAGAGAGAGAGAGAGAGAGAGAGAGAGAGAGAGAGAGAGAGAGAGAGAGAGACTACTTTAATGAATAAGTGATGTAGATTTCAAGCCCTAACTATGACCACTGAGAGAGTGAAAGAGTACACATCAGTGAGTAAATGATGTTGTTTTTAAGCCCTAACTATGGTCACTGATTTATAGATGATGAGGATTCCTTTCCTGTACACTTCCTGTGGGGCTTGATTATGGTTCTCACATCTCTTTTTGATGCATAGTGTTTGCAGATATGCAAACTGCTGTACTGTGGCACATATGTGAGTTTCTGTACAGTATCTTTAATGAAAAAATACAAAGAATATGATGATTTAGACTACTTAAAAGTTCCCTTTGTGCTAATGCATGTATTTATTATTTTTTAGGCACCAGAGGAGTGGATTCATGAAATGCATCAAGGTAACAAAGTAAGTTTCTTGATAATGTTGACAGTTATATGCCAGATTCTGGTAACACATCTGTCACTTTATTCTGAGTAAGATATTCATTCAGATTTAGAATTGTATTATAGAAGATGCATTTTTAGATACAGAATTGCATTATGCCGCAGACACCTAGCAACCTGACTTCATGAAATTAGCTTTGGTCAGTGTTTGCAGGATTAGTGACATGTTGAATTTTTCTATACTTTGCATATTATTGTAGATTGAACAGCTTGCAGTTTAGAACTAGATGATTTCTGAAATTATGTTACATCAGATAACTGCATGAATAGGTTTTGAGTCTATATTTTTCAACTGGAATCAGTGAGATTATAAGTGAATAATGAATTACATATGGTGAAAAACATTGAACCTATGAGAACAGATCTGATAACTTAGAAGTTATCAAATGTGTGGGAAAATCTGTTTTTTAAGTGATTTTTCAATGATTGTTAGAGCTGAAAAGGATAATGAAGTATGGGAAGCATAACTCGAATTGGTTTTGAGGAGTGTAAGAAATGATGTGACTGATAAAAGAGTAAGACTGCATATTGACTTAGAATAAAACAGTCTGAATTCATTGGTCTAGGTTTAGGTGGCACTATAGTATTGATATGACTTGGTATGACCATCCACCTCACAGAAAGATTTGCATCCATATTCAGAAATACTGTCAACTTGTACTCCGTTCCATCACTCTTAAAGCTAACTCCCCTTCTATTTACTCTTGCCTGCTACATTTGTAAATAGACTAAGAAAAAATTGAATAACATCGGTAGAATACACCCTATCTGTTACATAGCAGGGAGCTATGAACGTCAGTCTGAAAACTTGATTTTCTTCTGCCACAGTTTGAATTCTGTTGGCTGACCATAGTTAACAACCTAAACAAAGGATGAATCACTGGAGCTGCTTAGAGGCCTCAGTAACCCATTAGTGACCATGGTGGGTGATTGTATGCTTTTTAGGAACTTTCTGCATCTATAGCACCCACTACCACCCATATAGTTCATTGCCACCCATAGCACTCACTACTGCCAGTATCACCCACCGCTGCACCTATGTTGCTCATACATAGTAATGGTAAATTCAGTAAATACAGTAGTGTATTTTTATTGAAATACTTTTAATTCATAAGGAAAAGAAAAATCAGTGGTGTTGATTTTCAAATCCAAATGTTTTCAGTGATGAAAAACAAAACAAAATGTAAATGTACAGAATACCTTGCATACATAGGGTTAAAGAATATGGTAGATAACATTTTACCTAAACTATGAATGGTTAGGTCTTAATACGTAAGAGAAGAAAGTTTTATATTTTTTGTGTACCTTTTTTGAATAATAAAGATTTTTATATTTTCTCTGTACTGGGAAGAGTCCAAAATATCAGTTGCACATTGAAAGGGCTAACAGCAAAACAGAGTTTTGATCTAATGAGTTTACCTACATTCTTAAGTTTTATCATTTATCCACTTCCTTTTCCTGCAACCCTGATGGTTTCAGAGCCACAAAATAGTACCAGAATGTTCCATTACCCTGCTCTAGTTACTCTTGTTCATACATTTTATGAATGTGTGTTGTTTTCTCATTTCTTACTTTTGCTGCATTTTAGGTAATTTCCTATATGAAGGATTTTTGTTTTATCATGAATAATGATTCTGTTTAGGGAGTTTAGAGTTTACTGATCATAGTATTACATATAATCTTTTTGCTTTAGTGAGCAGTTTTTTTGTTAAACATTTTTTCTCCTCAATTATGTTTTCATATTTGATTTTAGTCTGTAGAATAAATTCAAGAGATAAATATTGCAGTACTTTTATGAAATTTATCTACTATACTGTACTATCTGTAGTATCATTGCATGTCACCATTAACTTCTCATAGGTATGGGAACATATTGGTGTTAATAGCTTTCTAACTGCCACTTTCTTAGCAGCATTGGAGAGATCAACCCAATTATGCCTTGCTGGTAGATACGGGTGACCGTGACACGGCAACGATTACATACGTTCCTCAAGAAAACATATCTCCAGTTGTAAATACTGAGGTAGGTTATAATGCATCCCCAGTCACCTTTCCATTTTCACATACAAAATGCATCTACTACTTGTGATCTAAAGTTATTCCCTTGATATTATCCATTACAATATTTCTCTCCTCAAACTACTTATTCACCAGAGACATCTATTTTTTCTGCAATTTTCTGGGTCTAAAAAGCATCACAGAATAAAATAAACAGAGTCATTAAGTTTGCAGTATAGCATTAGAGTACTCCCAAAAAGTATTAAGGAAAAAAATATTCAGAACATTTCTTCCTCACCCACCCTATGATTCATTCTGTTTCTATGTTTCCATTAACAGTTGTGTCCACTCTAAGGTATTTTAAATAACTCCACTTTCTCCAAATTGTCTTCTTTCACTCTCACATCTCAACTAATTTGTCCCTCTGCTCTGTAAAAACTAATGACCTTGATTTTATTCACTTTTGCTCTTAACTTCCTTTGATGCTGTCTCCCAAAGACTGTCACCAACTTATTCAGTTTCTCATGTGAATCCACCATCAGTGCTGTGTCTTTAGTAAACAACAGATGACTCACTTTGCAGCCTCCTGAACCCCAACAGAGTGCAGAGTTGCTTCTCTCTCCAGGACTGTTGTATTTACCTCCCTTACCACCCCATTCATAATAAATTATACAGCCATGGTGACATTACACCCCATGCCACAGACCCACTTTCACCAACAGCCCCCCCCTCTCTCTCTACCTACGGTTTTGGTAGTATCACTCTTCTTGATCTATGTAAATGACTTGTCTAAGGGTATGGGCTCCTTCCTGAGTATGTTTGCTATAGATGCAGAATTCATGAGGAAAGAGAAAAGCATCCTCTTACAAAGGAACCTTAACAGATTCCAAGGTTTGTGTGATACATAGTTGATGAAATTCAACCCAAGCAATTGTATAGTAATGAGGACAGGGCAAAGCGAAAGAAACACTAAATATGATTATTATCTAGTAAAAAATAAGCTTCAGTCTTATTTCTGTGAGAAGTTCTTATGAGTCAACATTATCCCTATCAGAGTAAGTCTTAAGTATATGGATTGGGAAATATGTAGTAAGTAGTTCTTATCTTATCTAGAATGTGCTTCTCAGGTTTGTCATTGCACCTAAAGAGACACATAGAACTTATAGAGAAGGTCTAGAGGAGGGCAGCAAAGATAGAACCAGAAACTAGAGTGGAATCAAAAGCATGCCATCTCATTAATTCTTCTGGCATCATCTTTCTTCAGTTTTCCCTTTCCATATGTCGCAATGTTGCTGCTCTTTCTTTATTTTGTAATATTTTTTTTTGGCCATTGTTCTCATAAGTTGTCTGCATGTGTCCCCATCCCCAGGGTTTGGACCTGTGGTGCATGATTAATTGTTGCTCCCAATAGTTTCTGTGTGGAGGCTGGCCAGTCAAGGAATGGTTCCTATGATACAGAATAATTGAGAAGGTCCAAGGGAGGGCAAAGATAGTACCAGTTGTTAATTATATTGGCATCAGCTGTCTTTCTTTTCCATATGCTGCAGTGGTGCTTCTCCATCTCAATTCTCAAGATATTTCGTTGTTCCTACCCAAAATGTATGGAATTATGGCATGATTTTGGCTGCTGCCTCCCATTCTGTGTGGAGTCCAGCTAAGCTGTGGAATTCTCTTCCTTTTTTGCCTTTCCCTTTTCATAAAACTTTTCTTTCTTTAAGAGTCAGGTTAACAAACTCCTACAGAGCCCTGATTAATATTCTTTTTAATTTTTACTTTCACCTGAGATGGCCTTGATTAAGATGTTTTGCTTGTGCCATGTTGGTCACTATGAAAAAAGAAGGCTTATTTTTTTTCTTTATATTGGAAGGTCCAGTCATGGGCAAAAGTTCACATCAAGGCTTAGCCTTAATTGAAAGTTAGAGAGGATTATGAGTGGGAAAAAGAAGAGACAAGGAAAAGTATTTACAGTTTTGGAGGAAGTGAAAACTCGCTTTTAAAATGTGCCAGGTCATAGTTATTGGGAAAGACATAAGAAGTTTACAGGGGAAGGCCCAAAGCTTCCAGCTTGAAAGAGAGAAGGGTGACCTGATAACAACCTTTGAATTTTTAAGACAGATTGATGATGTGGATAGTGAACAGTTCTTTGAAAGATGCAGGGATAGGGCAACCAGAGGACATAACATGAAGTTAAGCAAGAAACTTGTTACAAAAGATGTAGGGAAAGACTCCTATGGCATAAGAGTGGTGGATGAATAAAACTGAATGACTGAAGAAATTGTTAATGCAGAAATCATGCATGAATTTAAGAAGTTTTGTGATAGTGCATAATGGGGGCCTCATGAGTTTAAAACTCCTTCCCTATACAGTAAGAATAGATAATTACAAACAGGTGATTACATACAGCCAGAGGACGTAACATGAATTAAGCAAAAAACTTGTAAATTTGTTGTAATGAAGTACTTTTATAAGTGATGGATGAATGGAAAGACAGTGGACATGGATTATGCAAACAGCATACATATATTTAAGAAGTATGATAGTAGGGCATATTCCAGAAATGGGGTTCTGTGAGTGTATAACTTCCTCTGCATACTATAGAGAGAGGTAATTACATTACTCATAAGAAGAATTATAAACATTGTGTGAGGATTTAAACCATCAAATGAAATAGTGAATAAATGGATTTTTATGAATTTTTAAATGTGACAATGTACTTATCAGTTTGTGCTGCGTAAGTATTTTGGCTGATAATAGCCTCTTCGTCAGATCATTGAGGTGTTAGATGCAGAGGAATAACATGCAGGCATTAATAAGTACAGTATTGAGGAATGGTGTAGCAATGATATGAAAATGTGTAAATATTTCAAAAATGAAATTAATCTGCGATAGCTATTGAAAAGAGATTTTGTTGGGAAATGATGAAGCATAAGCAGTGCCTGAATGTTTGATATTAAATACAGAGAAATAATATACAGATATTATTCAGCACCATAGCGGATACAGGTGTAATGATGATAATGAAATAAAGAAGGTGAATGTCCTATTCTTTGATATTTTTTAGTAATGTCAGTTTAACCTTTTCTTGTGTAATTAATTTTCAGGAGAGTGCTCTTAAAAGTGTAAATAATTCAAAAGAAATATCAATTTGACATTTATCTATTATTGTTTTATTGTTAATGGGAGATACATTTTCAAGCTCTAACAGACAAAGGATTCAGAAAAATGACGATATACAAAAACAAATAATCAGATATGAAAAATTGTTCTACTATAAATGGTACATAAACTCACTCATTAATAGACAACTGTTCTTTAGGTAAGAAATAAATTTGAATACCAGTATGCATTATATGATAACAGTATCTCTATAAGGAGTGAGAGACTTTCTTGGAAAAGTGACAAACAAAATTTGCTTTTTTGCCATAGTTTTTATTCTTAAACTTGTGCATACTTCCCTGGGGATAGGGGAGAAAGAACACTTCCCACGTATTCCCTGCGTGTCGTAGAAGGCGACTAAAAGGGAAGGGAGGGGGGGCTGGAAATCTTCCCCTCTCATTTTTTTTTTTTTTTTCTTAAAGGAAGGAACAGAGAAGGGGCTGGGTGTTTTTTTTTTTTTTTTCCAAAGGAAGGAACAGAGAAGGGGGCCGGGTGAGGATATTCCCTCAGAGGCCCAGTCCTCTGTTCTTAACGCTACCTTGCTGAGGTGGGAAATGGCGAATAGTATGAAAGAAAAAAGAAACTTCAATGTACATCATGATAATGATAGTAGAAAATGATGTATTATGTACACCATGAATTATTTGCATCTAATTAAATGAAATATGAGGCAAATATCCTGAATCTAAAAACTGATACCTGTAGCTGAATATCCAGACTTTCACATCAGTCAAATGTGAAAATCTTGGAGGATTTGGCATTTAGACATCCTCAGTCTTGATACATTTGTGTACAGGAACACCAGTGGTTGAGAGATGTAGGTCAGGTGTTTCCAACTCATCACCCAGTTGTACCTCTGGAGCATCACAGTCATTACTCATTGATGTCCTTAAGCTCACTCCCTCTTTCAGATGCTGCCAAAATGGCTTACCTTGTTATGGGAAAACAAAACATTTTTTAGATCATAACCATGAACATATAAACACTATTCAACATATAGATACTATTTAGTAGCTTATTCTGTAACCTCTGCAGCATGAAATAGTAGTTTATAGATTTTTTTTTTCTTTTTTTTTTTTGCCGCTGTCTCCCGCGTTTATAGATAGTTGACCAAAACATTAGAGGTAAGTAAAAATCAAGTTAAATAGACTCTCATTCAGTGCATAATCAGTCAGCAGACTGAATGTATGCAAGTATTGCATGTTGTGGCTGCCTACAGAAGGCAACCCTCCAAAATTTTTAACTTTTATATGCCTATAAGAAGATGTAAAATATGTTTATTGATATAACAGGATGGTGTAACATCTGTAACTTGCCTGTGAGTAAAGATCATAGCTCAGATGTCGAATGACAACTGTGATACTGTTGTGCTGAGCACCATTTTTAATGAAGCATTCATTTCTCTGTTTTAATATTTTGGAATCTTACTCTTCTTTTATTGAAATTTTATTTGTAAATTGTGTTTATTTGAATTCTTTTCTTTGCAGGTTAAACATCCAGATCTGAGTCAGTATTTTGATTTCTTTGATGGAGCACAGTACATTCCTTGTCCATGGTTGAGAGCAATATATCCCAGTGACTGATTAGTTGTTTGTAAGTATCCAACATGGCTTCATCAAACTGGCAAGTTTCTGCAAAGAATAACTAAGTCATATCTGGAATACAACTGGTTTCTAATACACAAGTTATGAGGAAGATCATTCTATTGAATGTCTTGGTGCTAATAGTGTAGTTGGGTGCTTTTTGACAAGAGTGTGGAAAGTGTAACATCTGTGCTTAGCACCTTAAAAGAAAGAATGATTTTGAAAGGAACCTTATTTAAAGAATAATGAAAAAAATTTGTCAGGCATTTATTGGTATCTTGTTTTTTTCTTGCTTCTGAGAGTGTTTCGGCAAAAATCGCTAATTTTAGTTAGCTGGGGTGACAGGGATCTTGGTGAAGGTGGGAAGACGAAGAAAATTTATTATGGTCAAAGTTTTCATTGCTGTATTTGATATCTAGGGATCTTAGGGTATGAGCTTTATAAAACCTTTGGATATCCAAAAGCATTTCAATGATCGTAGGATCTCTCACTTATTTCAGAGTGGTGAAAATTAAGAAAAAAAATCTTCCAAAGTGAATTGTGAACTGCACTTTGGTTTAACAAAAAAGATTGATGAAATTAAAATTTCATTAAGAATATATATATGAATTAACGAAACACTTGTAGACTTACAGACAAAGTTACTTGTGTTTTGAAGGTAAAATCTATATTTTAACTGCTCCTATTTTCTTACCTCCCCTCTGACCCTACCCCATTTTGTTATAAGTACATATAAAGTAATTAAAAGGATATATACAAATTATATTACTTTTTTGATATTGATATTTAGTTGATTTGAACTATTTGTTGTGCTGCTTATTTTTGTTGATGAAGATTTTATGAAATGATTTCTTTTTTGTGTTAGGTATGCCTTTTGCTTTTTAAGTAAGATGCCTCATAAACTAAACCATTCCATGAGAAACATTTTTCACATATAATATCTTATGTATCCATAAGGGAAATTTTATTTTTTTACTTTTTATTTATTTTTTCTTTAGAAAAAAATTGCATAATGTCCAACTTGCTCATAGTTGTTGAAGGAAAAATGATTGAAGTTTATGTTATTTTCAGCTCATTGAAGAAAGTACTTTTTTACTTTCATCATGTGTCGGTTAGAGGGGAAAGTCAGGTAATAAATGGATTTCCTGGATCCGCCCATGACATAATTACTTTTTCTCATAACATCAAACCACAAGATTTCGGCTCTGAATATAAGTAAAGAGCACATGTATAAATTCATTTCCATTTGCATCATCACTTTTAAGACAGCAGGTTCAGGATATATGCTTAGTGTCCAGATTAGATACAGAGGTCTAGAGACAAGAATTGCCCTTCAAACAAATTTCAGGTTTAGGACTTTATGCAGTATTAGAAGTCTGTGATTGATTACTGATGTGATGGATAGTACCTCCCACCCATAATACACAAAAATGTTAGACCAAATACAAATTTTGCTGCTGGTAAGCACCTAACATGTTTATATTGTATGAGACTGTGTATGGTTGCTTGATGTTTGTGATAAAGTTTTTTGTAGCTTTGGATAATTTTTTAAGGATTAACGATGTATCACTGTTTTAGAAATGAAAAATTAATCTAAGGCACATTAAATGCCATTAATTTCTCACTGCCAAGCAACTGACATTTATTAAGGGAATATAAAATTATGAACATATAGTGTATGAATATCATCGCACTCTAGACTTTTTGTGATTAGGCTAGAAGTGGAAAAATGTTTTTAATAAGCACTGCTGACAGATCTGATGAAAGACTGCATTTTATAATGGAAGACTGTTTACCCATTAGTTTTTAAGTCAGTATGAAATTATTATTTTTCTTTCATATTTCTCCTCTGTAGCCATATTCTAATTCCAAGCCCATATTGTGATCTGCTACATATTTAAGAACTGGATATTGTTATTCAAAGAACAGATTTCCTATTTCTTTGCCTTTCATTATGTCACATATTTTTCTGTATTTCTTTGGATGCAGTTTCCCCCTGCATCCCTACTTTTCTCTGCATACACTTTTATTTCCAAAGATGCTCAAAGCAAGCTGCAGCTTTCCCCATGGGAAAGCTAAACCAATAAGCAAAATTTCCTTGTAATTGTTGGGAGAATTATTTTGTCAGTCTTTATCATTAAAAATTGCAGAGATGGATAGTAGCTTAAATATTTAAAGAGGATCTTGTATGTACCACTCCTCTTTGAATGTATGAAATAGCATGTGCAATATAGTTAGCTTATTATTCCTAATAGGTTCTGCTTTATCATATAGATTAAGTATTTTATTTTATGACTGCTTTTTTCTGTGCAGCGAGTAGCACCAGGAAGAGATAAGGAATGGCTCTTTCACTCATATCCACTTGCTGTTATGTATAATGCACTGAAACCAGAGCCCCCTGTCCACACCCAAGCCCCATAGACATTTCTTTGGTTTCTTCTGACATCCTCATATGCCCTGTTTCATCCCATTGACAGCATATAACCCTCTGTATATCACATCCCTCCAACTTGCTCTTTCTCATGCATGCCTCACATTCACCTGCATGTTCATTTCCCAAGCTCTCAAAGTGTCTTTCACTCCAACTCACCACATCCTTTTTGGTTTTCCATTCTCTTTGTTCTCTCCTTGCCTGACATGCTTAACATCTTAGTCAGCCTCTCCTCACTCATATTTTGCATATGTCCATACCACATGAGCACACCTTTTTCAGTTCTCTTATACTTATTTTTGTTAGTTCCAGATGTCTCTTACCCTGTCATTTCTTATTCAGTCAACTCTCCTCTTACCATACAGTGTCCACAGAAATATCATTTCCAACATATCAACCCTCTTCTGCACATTACCTTTGTTATTACTGGACAGTACCATCGGGCAGGCCCATCTTTGCCCTCACAGACAGCAGTCTTCCTTTCTGCACACACTTCATCTCCCATGGTTCCATCAGTTGCCATGTCCACTATCAGATATCTAAATCATTTGGCATTCTCCATGTTCTTGTCCATTCAAAATCACACTGCAACTGATCTGTACCTTTACTCTGCTGAACTTGATAACCTTACTTATTTAATTCTCAACTTCCTTCTTTCACACACTTTTCCAGACTCAGAAACCAGCTTCTGCAATTTTTTCTTGAATTTGCCTCCAGAGCAGTGTAATCAGCAAACCACAGTAACTGACCCCTCTCCAGCCACCACACACACACACACACACACACACACACACACACACACACACACACACACACATTTACAGCAGACCACAGACTTGTCCTCTTCTCTAAGGCCCTTGCATTTACCTCCCTCACTATCCCATCTATAAACAATTTAAACAGCCATGGTGACAACACACACCACTGCAGACCCACCTTCACCCTCTCTCCTCCTTTTCATATACATGCTTTACTTTCTTGATAGAAACTCCTCACTGCCTCAAGTAACTTGTCACCCTCACCATATATTTGTAACACCTTCCTCAAAACATCTCTATCAACTCTATCATATGCTCTCTCCAGATCCATAATTGCTTCACAGAGACCTGTTTTTCAAGATATTCTCAAACAAATTCTTCAAAGTGACCACTTTATTCACACATCCTCGACCTTTATATTTCAAACATTCACTTTTCCCCCTCTTGATTTTATACAGTGGCACAAAATAGGTGTTTTGACAATCCTCACGTACCTTAACGAGCCATACATACATTAAAAATCATGAATAACCGATCAGCAAAATGGTTACCTCCTTTCTTGAGTTCATCATCTGCAATCCCAGTCACTCCAACCACCTTCCCACTCTTTATTTAATGCAAGGTTTTCACTGCCTTTTCTCTTTTCAACAAAACAATCCATGGATTTAATCTCTGCTTCACCTTGTCCTTACCACCCTCAACTGATGTTCCCTTTTGTTCTCTTGTTTTCCTTCTGTTTTTAACCTTTTTTTCCAAAACACTTTCTTGTTCTTAAAGTTTCACCCCTTGCACTTTTCCATTGACCTGCTGCTTTCTCTTGCACATCATCCAGTCACATGCACATGCATTACATCCTTACAGGTACAGGTAGAGTATCTGGCAGGTTGAAAATCTACTTAAAGGTGTAGTGTACTTTATGAAAGCAATAATTCACAATCACAGAAAAGTAACATTGAATATGGGTGTAGAAATTGAAGTGCTTCACAGAAGAGGAACATTTGTGATCCCAGTGAGGCTAGCATAGACATCGGTTGAAAACACTGATGATGTGGTAAATTTTATTTTACTTGCAGTTTTTGTACACATTTCCTTCTTTAAGCACTTACCTGATACATTACCTGATAAATATTTAGATACTCATAAAAATATTACCAATAATATGTGGTACAGTACAGTGAATGGAGGAGCTAACAAGATGGGGAGGCAAGCAAGACAGAGAGGCAAGTGCTGATAGCAAAACCTAAATTGTACTTTGTAAATAACATGGGGTGTATTATTTTTGTATATATTCATTTGATGCAGTTCTTATCAGCAGGTTCTTACCTTCATCATGAACTAATATAGATTCTCATTATCAGAAAAATTATTGTAGAAGTGGGTTGGAGAAACGAGAGTTATATGAAATATGAACTCTTGGATTTAGGGTAATTGCATTTGTTACAATCAATTTATACATGGTTAACAATATCGTAGTTGTATGTCTCTAATTTTCTATGTTATTCTTTTCAGTAGGTTCTTGCCTAGTGCATCAATTAAAAACTAGGTGTTTGCAAAAAATAGTATAGCCAAAATGGTTCAAGTGCTCAGGTTTGATGTATACTTTCCCTGGACAGATGTTCATGATAGTACCCACCTTACTTAATTATCCTGATAACAGGAGTCTTTTGGTTCCAAACATATTGATTGACAGATATTCTAAATGTAGTAACCGTATTGCTGTGTCTCTTTTCTTTCACAAACAACTTTAGCTCTTCATTCCACCAATAGCTACCCTTTCTCACCCGCCAACAACCCATCTTCCAGATGCTGTGTACTTCTCTGGCTCATGTTATCACTGCTTCCTTAAGTATCTCCCATTCCTCTTCCACACCCCTAGTTTCATTTACTCTAACCTTTTGCCATTCTTCACATTATCTCTAATGGTATTTCCCTAAGTTTACTCACTTACACCACCCTCTTCTCACCCATATCATTTTTGCTCTTCATAAAGCCTTTATAAGCTTTTGCCATTGCCTTGGCCAAAAAGTAATTGAATATTCCACCAGCTGCCCCTCCCGACACATTTACATCTAAAAGTATCTCTAGTATGCCCATCAATTGATATATAATCCATTTATTGCCAATTGCAATATACCCTACTCACTCACACATACTTGTTTCTTTATTATACTTTGTCGCTGTCTCCTGCGTTAGCGAGGTAGCGCAAGGAAACAGACGAAAGAATGGCCCAACCCACCCACATACACATGTTTATACATGTATGCCCTTTTATATTTTAAACCAGGTATTTCCAATTACCAATATTTCTTCAGCATACAACTCCACAAGCTTTTCACCATTTTTGCTCAAAACACTAGGTACCCATACCACTTAGTTGTACCCTCAACTTCCATACCATAGTACCCACTCATACTTTTAGATTGCCCATACCTTACATCTTTGTTGATGCACTCAATTAACTCTCCCAAAACACTCACCCCTCTTCTTCAATCCTCTCAATACCAGTTGCATGAACACTAACAGTCACTCACCTCTCATAATTCACTTTCGTTTTTACCAACATGGTTTAAAGCAAAATTTTTGCAGTTATCTTCTGAAATGTAGTTAAATTTTTGCATTTTTATAAGGGAATATGCTCATTTGCATTGCTATAAACTTTGTTACAATTTTTTTTGTGTGTGTAGTTGCTTAATCATTTATCTTATTCATAGGCCACATTTAGTATGTTTTCAAGACTTGTGACTGACTGCTACATAATCTGGATGATTCTCTCAAGGGTGTACAGATATTAGTTTATGAGATGTATTCAACTTTAGTGTCTCTTAAATGCCTAGATTATGACTAGTCATAATATAGTATATTCGTTCTCACAATGAAATACAAGTGTAGTCCACAGCTACCAAAAAGGTTTTTACATCCCATGCAGTTTGATGGCCCTCCTCCAACCAAGAAATGGCTACAGTGTTCAGTAAGGTGCTGTCCCAATGTGGTGGCTGACTGAAACCTTGTGCTTAAAGATTGATGCATTCAATTGACCACTACCATCCATTTAGTGATTCATTTATCTCTTCCTTCTCTTTTTACTTTCTTTTCACCTATTCAAGTTATTTATGGATATTTTGATGTCAAGATATGCTGTGCAAGTGTGTATTATGTATTATAATGCATAAATAAAGATGAATAATGATGATATACAGTTCTTTGGCATGCTCTAAATAAATTGGCATATGGGGCTGCTCAGCATCCATTTAGATCCAAAGCTTTAATTTCTGTTTGCACCTTTAACAATTCATTCATCATTGTGAGTGAGAGTTGTGTATTATAATGCATAAATAAAGATATAACAAATAATGTTTTTGATGAGTACTTATTAATTGGCAGCATGGTATAGTGTTGCTCATTGTCCCTTTAAATGCAGCTATTTTCTTTTCATGCTCTTTACAATATGTTCATCTTTTTGGGTGTACGGAGCAAGATATCTTACACTAGAGTAAGTTTATGTTATCCTACAGGAATAACCATGACTAATTGATTTTCATATTTCTTTATCTCCCTGCATTGCCTGCTGTTTGATATTATTTGTAAGAAATATTGATGCCAGATATGGAGACTAAGGTTTTGCCTTAATAAAAAAGGAATGTAAAAGGACCGAATGCCATTTTCATGTTTTACTGGAAAATGACACTTTCTCTTACTAACTTGGTACACTGTCTCTGTTTTAACCACTCTTATCATGATACCATAGCTTTGATATCTTTCACTTCTTTACTGGGTGTACTTAACACTTGATCATGAAACATTTGCCTCACTCCATTTATCATTCTTCTGTTATTGCCATAAGCTTTGAGGGAATAAGTAAGGTGTTTCATCATTGAATATAACAAACCTCTCTGCACTTATCAGACACATCTCCATTTATTGCTCTCCATAATGTTTAGGTCAGATTGCCTTCCTCTTCACCATCTTTGGTAAAATTGCTGCTTCATTAACTTATGGAAATGACAAACAAGAATGAATAGAAAAAGAAATAAAAAGGAGTATTCCTATCATTTCATTATTTTGGTAAGTTTCTCACTCAAACTTTCATTTTTAAAACACTAACTCTACTAAGTTTTTTTTGGCATATGTGTCCACTATTTATCATGGAAGCAAGGTAGCAACAGGAGCAGGTGACCTCACTTTAGAAAAGACCCATATTTCTGTTCCTTCTTTTGGAAAGTAATGCAGGAGAGAAGGATTTCCATTTCCTTGCTGACACCTCTCATTGTCACCTTCTGCAACATGCATGCAAGACTTGGGCAGTTTTCTTTTTCTCCCATGCTTGGGGTAATTGTATTTGCACGCTATCAGTTTTCTTCACGCTCCCAAATTCCTTCATCATTTGTAACCCCATTGTTGATTCTGGTAGCAGCACAGTATTCTCAGTAGAAATATAGGGAACAATTTTAAAAAAGTGTCTGAGAAATGTGTAGGGACTGGCTGCAATCGATGCTTTCCTTTCTTTGCAGCAGCAGTTGGGTCCACAGTTTTATTTACTTTTTTTTTTCATTTCCCAGCTTGGATGCTTCATCAATTTAGGTATTCCTTCATCGGCATTGGGTCTCACTCAATACTGAGATTCCTATGTCGTGTAAGGCTGTCTCTCCATAGTCTTCCCTGCAGACCATTCTCTTTTGAGGATGGCAGGCTTCTGGATACCTCCCTAACTTGGATGCTGGTGATGCAGGTGTGATCCAGGAAGAGCAACTCATCATTACATGTCATTTTGATATACCTACGACACAGTACATTTTCACTGTACCTACGGAACTGACCCTTTTACCTTGGGCCATTCTTGACATTGCCCTAGCATGAATAGACGACTGGTACAAGGTGTCACTTCTCCCTGAAGTTAGTATTTGAGAGGGATAAGCGTGTTGTTCTCCAGAGTGTACCACTCTCACTCAGGCTTGTAAAGTAAAATGTTACAATTACTTCGAACGGTTTTGGTATAGGGATTCAAAGAAGGAGGAGACCACTTCAGCCCATTTCACTAGAAAGTTTTTATTTTTAGGGAAGTTGTGAACGCAGTGACGAACATTATCGTAAATTCCAACATGGAGGGGTGGCTTTGACATACCCACATCTTTCTCAAGGTTTGTTAAAGGAGTTAGTTTTGCGAGGGAGAGGCTTTTTACCATTATGGAACTCCTTGGATTAACCTCTTTTTACAACCCCTTTACTTTTTTCCGAGGTTTCCCCCCATACAATTGATGTAGCGGTTTTTGGATTGTGGGGGAATCACTGGTATTTACTTTTTTCTTTTAGTTCGCGAGTTCTCCCAACGACCCCCATTGTAGAAGTCTCACATTTCCCTTGCTCACTGATCGAACCCTCACAAGGTAACGATTTTTGAGCTTATGAAATCAATTTCTTCCCATAAGGGAGGCTCGTAAGCAAGCTTCCTCAATCCCTCCTAACCTTCCTTTCTCTCTAAATGTCTATTTTTTGTTCCTACATATCGTTAATACCGCGTGTTTAGTCCTACTGCTTTGAGTTCAAGACACGGCAATCCTAAGGATGCAATGGAAGGGTCAACTTTGAAATACTGCCTGGTGTTTCTCAAAGGGAGTGGGTTTGTAGTCACTACCCAGAGCGTCATTAGTTACAAATAACTATAGCTCGAAAACTAGTACTATGTAAGACCGAGGCATAAGACGACTTTAACCTATCAGTAAAGATCCACGCACGTGAGGTAATTGTGGACGTTAACTGGAGACTGAAATCAAAACCAATGCAGTTTGATATTGTGAAACATAGGAATACACTTGACCAAGGAACCTGGAGGTTGTAATCAGGTCGTGACTCTACCAATCCTCTCCTGATATGACCGAGTGTATGGCTGTTGCTGCCATCTCCTTGCAACTTAGTTCCATTGCACCATACGTGTGTGCATGCATGTTATGTGTGTGCTAATACTGTTCATACATATGTTGATAGGGAGCTTGCGTGCACTCAAATCGGTGGCGTGTATGAGTTTGTAATGAACAAACGTTTTCACGCCTATATGTATATAAAATTTGGTGAGTATTGGCATTTGTGTATCTAACCGTAGGGTTTGTTAGGCGTTCTGAGCTTGTCAGAGCTCATTATTATGCAACATCAGTATATATCAAGAGTAAGGTCTTGCGTGCAGACTTTGCCAAAACCTACACGCGCGTCATCCCATTCACCATTTGAATATTTTCTTTTTTTATGTGTTTTTTTTATGTGCAATTATTTTGTGATTGACATACACAACTGACAATGGCTGGATTTGGGGGGAGTTTCTGTTCATCTCTTGTGATTTTCGCCGTGTTGGCGTGATTGTACCTTGCGTCATTACGTTCTAGCGACCACAACATGGCAGCCTTTATGGGCGAGTAGCCTTCTGGTTATTGAAGTTATGATTGGCCTCGACTATTCGGAAGGACAACTAACGACGAAATTGCGGTGATTAAGTTGATTCTTTGCGAGGAGAATTGCTGTAGGTTATCCAGTGTATGTGTGTTCCACAGGGTTAACTGGGCAAGACGCTTGGGTGAGTGGAGCAGTAGTACAGGGAGAAACGAGCTAAATAAGTGTATATAAGAGTAACAGGGAGTATATAGACAAGGGTGTATTAAGGACACCAGAGGATGAGTGGTGAATTGGTCGTATATGAGATAGTGTAAATTTGCAAGGGTGTGCAGAGAGGGTTAGGGTGTGTGCGAGTGTGCAAGGTAAGGGCCCATAATCACTTGTGTCAGAAATTTTCAAAGAAGTGTAAGTTGAATGTTTTGTGTATATCCTAACCCTGAGGACGAGAATCATACTCAACAACATCTTTCTGTTTGTGTATATCAACTATAGACTTTGCATTACCACAATTTGCAGTAGGCCGTCCGCTCTGAATTGATGTTCTTGTAGATTATACACTGCACTTACATTTATAAAAAGAGAGGAACAAAGACATACTTTTTTCAGTCTCATTTACGAATGTTCCGTATTGATTGATGATTATAAGATGTAATACCATGGGTGTAATTATAAAGACGAGTGAAAACTACGTGAACAAGAGGTATCTGTGCGTAAAGTTAGGGCGTATTTAGGCTAAGATGATGGTACTACTTTGTTCTATTTACCCATGAACTAGTGGTAAAATAAAACTATGAGGACTCTATATCCAATTGGATTCCAAAGAACGCCAGTCATCGTTTTGTCTGTGACCCCGGTCCCTTCTGGTGTTCTAGTCTCAGGAGGATAAGCTGGTACTTCCTGCTGGTGTGGACGATACACTGGGTTTCCCCGTGACCCATCCAGTGGTAGCACCAGTAATAAGGTAACCTCTTTACCAACAACAGGTTACCATTCATCAGTTTGTGAGTAAATCATACAGACACACAAACAGGCTGAAGTGACAGGCATACAGTTAGGTACTCATAGACAGACAAGTGACACACACACACACACATATTCAGGAACTTATCGAAACCGAAACCTAGGAAAAGGATGTCAGTATGAAGAAAAGGGTTGTGCCTGGAGGATGCCAGACAAATCGAACTCTTACACCAGCTCCAGGAATATCTGTGTTGGGATTAGACACGAAGGGCTTACAGAATCAGGAGAACCCAAATCTCGCCAGAATTCAAGGCTCCCTTTCCCAGGATTCATTCATAGACTAAACAGTATGACGACTTTAGTACTTGAAAGGGCCACGTTCGTTAACAGCCACTATTGAAAATTTCTTGAATTTCATTCTGTGGAAAAAGGAACGATACAATGTTTGTTTCAGTTAGATTAACTGTTATATGGTTTATTTTTTTCTACTCGTATGAAATTCCATAACGACGTGGTTCAGATTTCTCAACAGTGGCTTCCGTTTTCTTAAAGGAGTCATGGTATGTAACTAGGCAGTTTTACTTCATATAACAGGCTGTTTTGGAGACGTGTATACATAGGGAACCTATAGAATCAGTAATACAAGCGGGCGGGTGACAAATGAACATTATTCTTATCTTTACATTATATATTCAAAGCATAATTTCATTCCGTCTTGAAGTTATGCTATTTCCATGAAAAAGCTGAAGAACACACCAGTTTACCGTAATGCTTCCAGACCCGTCATTAGACTTACAAAAATATTTTCATCCATATCAGCTCTCGTATGGCTACTGCTGTTACCCTGCAGTTAAGCTATGAACTGTATCTCCAGAGATAGTGACTGCTTTTTTACCATTCTTATTACCTTCTTTTTTATGCCTTAGGTTTAGCGTGACCAAATGCTTTGACGGGAAAAGTGACTGTCAGCGAAATACTGTACGTACATTCCTTAGTATAGATTGTTGTGTGAGTCGTGTGTGATATTTGAGATGCGTTGGAAATGTATTGGAGGTAATGATTTAAAATTACCTGAAAATAGTAATGATTAAGCTCAATACTTCTCTTCAGAACTAGAACACAGATCCACTTCTCTGTTAACGAACTATGAACAGTTTAGACAACTGTATCAGTAACGAACTGGGGTACTTCAGTCCAGTGTTCTGCCTATGGAACATTTAAGTCACACAGAACTTGCAAACACTTAAGGAAAAAATATTTTTTTCATACACCAGTGGAATCGAGACATATTCTGAAAAATTCCCCGTAAAAAAAGACACCATCTCATCGCCTCGATCACTGTAGCAGTCTTCCCTTCAAAGCATAATACATCGATTGGGTGAATGGAATAGATAAAACAGGTCAACCAGGTTTGGAAGGATCTATAACCATGGCACGAAACCCTGCGCCATCAACACGAACGGACCGGAATCAGAGAGAATATATTCGTGGAATACGTGACTGTTTCTCATAAGCGTGGATGATACGTTCAAATCTTTTACACAAAGCGGCCAAAAATATGCTGTGCGGACATTTACAGCATTTACAAGGACGAAATCAAACGATTATTGGGTTAAAGGGATATTCTCGTGAATACACAAGTTACGTAAAAAAAAAGAAAAAAAGAATACTTGCTAAGTTGAAATGGTTTATAGAGCCTTTCGCATAGTTGTACAATATTGCTATCCATTTACATTGCCGCAAAACACACACACACACACACACACATGGGAATCTGTCGCCGTTCTACATCATAAGAACTGAGAGAGGTGGACTACTTGCTGACAGATGTTGGAATTGCATTCAAGTGTACGGGTAAAGCAATGTTGGCCAAGTTATTCACAGCTTTTATCAGGCCAAAAAAATAGGATTACGCCTCTCAAATCTGGATACCGCATCCAAAAGAAGCACAGATCTCTCCCAAAAGAAGCACAGATATCTGATTGAGAAGGTCCAGAGAAGAGCAGCTAACATGTTACCTGAATGAAGAGGACTAGGTTACAGTGAGACACTGGGCTACAAAACTGTGTCCCCCCATGGAGGAGAGAAGAGAGATGGGTGATTAAGTTTCTAGATCAGTTGGTTAGCGTCGGCTGTGAACAGAAGCAGAAGTTGCTTTAGAGAGAACGTAAACACGTAATGCATTAGTTTAAGGGAGTTGGAGGGTTGGTACTACGTTCTAATCACAACTCGAAGTAGAAATTTAAGGGTGTGTTTGTATTCTTGAATGTCTATAGATTTTTTTTCATATATTTTGAGCATAACAAGGTTGATTTACATATACTTTCCCAAGGTATAAGTACACTAGGCTGAATATTTTGCGCATAACAGGGTTGGTTAAATATACTTCCCCAAGGTTTAAGTACACTAGGCTGAATATTTGCACATAACAAGGTTAGTTTTACATATACGTTCCCAAGGTTTAAGTACACTAGGCTGAATATTTTGCGCGTAACAAAGTTGGTTTACATATACTTTCCTAAGGTATAAGTACACTAGGCTGAATATTTTTGTCCATAAAGCTGTATACGCCATTCGTGCTCTTTGAAGTATTGTGTACTTGAATGCTGTTTACCTCTGCATACAGTTCTGTATACGATCAAGACCGTATATAGATCGATATTTTTCACTTTCCTCTGCTGAAACCTATTGATTACACACTTTCATGCATATTGAAACTTGGGAGTTAGAATATGAAATGAAATATTTACGAAAAAAAAAAAAATAGAATATGTTGGAGGCAAATAGAATTGGTACAGTAACTAAAATTATCGTCACAAAGTAGTAGATATGTTGTGTAAGAATGTTAAGGTTAGGCTCATATAATAGATGACAAAAAGAATCTTTGTCCATTAACATCCAAAGAAGAAAAAAAAAATTGCAAATTACTTATTATAGTCGTACCTAACAGCATATCAATTTTCTGTAATTATAAATTGCATCGTTTTCTATGGTTCTGGACTCGCAGGCCGTTAGATAGCGCTACGGACGTGTTACCCTCACGGCGCCACAGTTACCACAATAGAAATATGCTGAAGTTACTCTTTCTTAGTATACTTTCCCTCGCCACACTCTCGAGTTACCACTCCGGCCGATCACAGAACAGTTCTAACTTGACCGGTGTGACTAAGTGCGACGGAAAAAAAATGATAAATACTCAAGAAATTGACGCAGAAAGTTAGTAGAATGGAATATAATCATTGTTGTTGTGAGTTGTGCAGTGAATAGTGTATGTAGAACAAAGGTTTTGCCATTAATATGGAAATTACGTACAATGTTATGGTTGGTATGCTAAACTACTGAACAAAATTGACAACACTATAATGGGGGTTAGCTAACATAGTGTTATCTTACATTAACCAGTGTTATCTTACGCAGCCAGAGGATATATTACCTTGAGAAAAAGTGTTATGTATGCAGCACGGGCGCTATTATGTAAACAAGTCTTTATTTTTACATGAACAAGCGACATTCGTATGTCAACAAGCGTTTCGCTTATCTTAACAAGCTGTTACACCTAGGAA
This sequence comes from Panulirus ornatus, assembly GCF_036320965.1. NCBI lineage: Eukaryota > Metazoa > Arthropoda > Malacostraca > Decapoda > Palinuridae > Panulirus > Panulirus ornatus. Next base: position 9,970,410 of record NC_092243.1, on the reverse strand, counting down.
GTGATTATATTACGTCAATTCAGTGTTATCCTTAGACTCAAGTGATTTGTTTGTGACAACAAAAGTGTTACTTATAGCAGGAAAAGAGTTAATCTTTTTTTTAACAAGTGTTATTCTTTAACAAAAGTTTGTATTACGTCAGTGAGATTGTTAATGGTATGTACGCCATTGTGTGTGTGTGTGTGTGTGTGTGTGTGTGTGATGCAGTCCGAGGCTCACGCTGCTGCAACCACCTGGAAGTTTATTACTTGTTTATCGCTAGTTTAAACTAGTTTCAGCCATTTCTGGTCATCTTAGACAAGATTAATCTTACGTCGTGTTATGCTTACGTCAACAAGTGTTAATCTTCCGTCAGTAAATAATCTTACAGTATGAAAAAAAATTGGTGATCTTACGTCAACATTGTGTTGATCATGTTACTCTTTTAAGTCACTGACGTAAAATGGCTACGACTAGTTACTGTCAAATACAAGAGCAAATATTAAACTATAATATTTTGTAAAGTTTGTCGAAGGTTGAACATTTGAATGGTTCATAAAAGAATATAATTGTCATAATCGAAATGTGAAGTTGATAAACATGTTAGACATTTTAAAAGGGATCATAAAAGTATAATTTTCATAATAAAGATGTTAAGTTGATAAACATGTTAAAGATTTAAATGGTTCATAAAACTATACCATGAAAATGTTAAGTTGTTAAAACATGTTAGGCATTTAAATGGTTCATAGAATTGTATGATTGTCATGATATAAATGTGGAGTTGATAAACATGTTAGACATTTAAATGGCTCATAAAAGAGTATCATTATCATAAGATTTTTGTTGATAAGAGTATAATTGTCATAATTAAAATGTTAAATTGGTGGACATGTCAAACATTTATATGGTTCATAAAAGAATACAGTTATCACAATGATGTTAAATTGATAAACATGTTAAACATTTAAATGGCTCATGAAAGAGTATAATTGTCGTCACATTTAAATGGTTCATAAAAGAGTACAGGTATCACAATGATGTTAAGTTGATAAACATGTTAAACAATTTGAATGGCTCATGAAAGAGTATGATTATTATAATGTATATATGTTAAGTTCATCAACATGACAGACATTTCATTGGCATGTAAAATAGTTTAAATGTCATAAAGAAACTATTATGTTGATAATAAATACATGTCATGTTTCAGTATTGCTCGGGTGGAGTTTGATTTGGCTGGCTCAGGGTTAACAAAAAAGAAAAAAAATATCAAGAACCCAACTTAAGCTAACCAAGTCTAGTTTAGTTGGCATAAAAAAATGTGAAATTATTTATTTCGAGTTTCCGGAGAAATGTTGTAAGAGAGCCTGATAATTGTAACCTAGCCTTCCACATGCAGTGTCTGACTCTAATATGAGAATGGGATTCGACTTATTCTTGAAAAGTTAGTGCAATTATCGAGATTCTTGACTGAAATTCGAAAGTTCGTAAAAAAAAAAAAGAATTTTTCATTTTTTTTTCGTTCAAAATTAGCCCAAGTGGGTTAAGTTAGGTTGGGTCCTTGAGTCTTTTTTTTTTTTTTTTAACTGAAATTGGATTAAGCGTCCTTAGCTGAACAGCTTAACGTACCCCACCCGTAGAGTATAATCTACTTCAGCTTATTTTGCACGATAGATTAGTTTTTCTTTGTTTGAATCTATCGACATTTTATATATATATGGATCTCGAAGAGTGATTCTACTTATGTTCTATGGGGATATGTCAATTATCCGACATCTAACGCACAAGGAATATACATTACCTTTTAAGATGGTGCAAGGAAAGTTGATAATTTCGAAAGTTAGATGATGACTGAAAGTTTTAAGACTTTAAGTACTGTACGAGCTGAAAATCACGAATATTGTGGAAAAGTAGCAAGAGGTCGCTAAGTGTTTGCACGAGTTCCATTAACAAGCATGAGTTAGAATTTTAATCTTCCCAGACAACTTATGGAGACATCTGGCAGCTCTGGTGTTTGTTTACTACAGCAGTTTCCTAATTATTTTTACTTTAACTGGATCACAATTGGTAGAGTAAATAGTTATTTCCAGTTTCGTTTAATTGGTGTTAAGATAACTATGTGTGAAGGACGTTAATTTTTATCATCTGCGTTATTAATGTCAGAATCATTAGCGTCTATATGATACTCTCATACGATGTACGATAATTATCATCCACGAAAATAACATGATTTACATTTCCTCTACTTCTTTATTACTTTTGGAATTCATGATTTTAAGAAGCCTTCAACTGAACATATTCATTCTGCGATTACCTCGTGCATACATGTACATGGTTTACGAAAAGCATGAAAGATCATAGAGACGTTTCAGTCCACCAATCAGCGCCTGGTACTGGGAAGAAAAAGACATTATCGTTCACTATTTTTTTCACCTCTGACCTGTAAACAAATATGAGAAGACTGCCAGATGTCTCCTCCATACGTGTACATTGGAATCTCGAACGCATCTGGACACGTATAGAAACAGCGACTGGCAACAAGATGTGAGAGATGAGTTGAAATCAGCGAAGGACATCTGGTGTCGTAAGGTTAGTGTGAAAGAAAAATTTATATAAGCATTTAAATCTTATCTAAATATTTCTCTTTGTTACATTTAGGTAAATAGTGAGTATTTTATGTGTTTTTTTTTTATATTGTCGTCTTGCCATGAGTGTGTGCCTTGCACTTACGGAGGAAATTCACAAAAGTCTTGGCCAAATGCACATTAGTTTTCAGGACCGTCTGTGAGTTGGTGTCGAATCGAGAATTTATCGCTTGTTTCCCCCCCTCGGCCGGTGGGTTAGCAGGACCCGTTGCCCCCGGTGGTGGTGACGCAGACTGGCGCTGTCGGGTTCGTTATAGATGGTGTCCTTTGCAAAGGGGGTAATGTGAAGGATATTTATATTTCCAGCAAGAGTGGAGGAATGACGGTGTGTGTGTGTGTGTGTGTGTGTGTGTGTGTGTGTGCACACGGTGGAACAGACGAGAGAGGGTGATGGGGATTGTAAGGGGAGGATACAGAACAAGGCTATGTCGTTCGACCATTGGTCGAAAATCATTTCCGTATTAACATACCTATGTAGTGAGAGGTGCCATTAGTACCCGCCGTGCCTGGAAAAACAACAAGAAACAAACAAAAACCAGACGCTATTCACACATGACAAATAACGAAGGATTTTGAGCAAAGCTCGAATATATATATATATATATATATATATATATATATATATATATATATATATATATATATATATATATATATATATATATTGTTTTTAGTATATGAGATGCAGCTTTACCTGACGACCTTACGCTAACGCTAGCTTAACACACCTTCAGCTGGTTGTCAGGGAGTGAAGGAGTGACCTAATCATCTGTGACCTAGTTATATCGTCTTGTTTAGCCCTTACTGCACTCTAGTTTGACCTTTGAGGTCATCTGACGGTCAGGTATCCCAGCATGTCTTTCGATGTATGTTCTCTTGAATTGTCTCACCATCTTAAGTTAATTCTTCGAATTGACATATGTTCGCTCCTTTCCCGCGTTAGCCTGGTAGCGCCAGGAGCGGACGAGGAACGGCCTCATTCGCTCACATCCCTTCTCTGTCCGTCATGTATAACGTACTCAAGCCAAAGTCCCGTATCCACCACCAGGCCTCTCAGATCTTTCGGTGATTTCCCCTGACCGCAAATTTATGTTCTGGTTCAGTCCAGTGACATCACGTCGCCCCATGCATAGCACATCCTTCCAAAACGCTCTATCCCATGCACGCCTCACGCACTCATGTATATGTTAAATCCTAATTTTATGTATTTACACACACACACACACACACACACACACACAGACACACACACACACAGACATACACACACACAGACATACACACACGCACATACTCACACACCTGACACAGGCCTGAGTGTTAGTCACTGCACACAGCGATGTTGGGTAATGGTGTCCTAATTCCCCTCCGTCCAAGAATCACGAGCGCTTGAGAGAAGCAATCCAATTAAACAAGAAGGATTTCACCATCAGTGTGTGTGTGTGTGTGTGTGTGTGTGTGTGTGTGTGTGTGTGTGTGTGTCTCCTCCATTCTCTCTCTCTCTCTCTCTCTCTCTCTCTCTCTGCAGAACACAGGAGGAAAGAGAGAGAGAGAGAGAGAGAGAGAGAGAGAGAGAGAGAGAGAGAGAGAGAGAGAGAGAGAGAGAGAGAGAGAGGAAAGAAAAGAAAACGAGAAGAAATCATTTGCCTCCATTACGAATCAAGGGGGACGACGAGTCGTGGAGGAACTTACGGTGGGAATGAGGTCGTTAGCATCCTTTCGAGGCTCTGTCACATGACGTGGTAGTGGAGGAGGATGTGTGGAGATGGCCACTCCTGCCATGTGGATTGTGGCACACCTGGAGAGGGGGATGAAGGAGGTAGGTGGGTGAGTGGTTGGATGTGGGATACAGGTGGGTGGAGGCGGGATGTGGAATACAGGAGGGTGGAGGTGGGGTGTGGAATACAGGGGGGTGGAGGTGGGGTGTGGAATACAGGAGGGTTGTGGCGGGATGTGGAATACAGGAGGGTGGAGGCGGGATATGGAACACAGGTGGCTGGAGGCGGGATGTGGAATACAGGAGGGTGGAGGCGGGAGTGTCTTGGACAATCGCATGTTTACCAAATGGCGTCCTAGCTTCGTCTCTTCGTTGTATATCAACTGACTGTTATATTTCTCTCTTGTGTCTCCCCTGATGATGTGATTATTACACAAAAGTGCACTTGGGAATTTATCGTGTTTCATTTTCCCCGTGGACTCATAGGAATATATATATATATATATATATATATATATATATATATATATATATATATATATATATATATATATATATGACAATACACCACACAAGGGCGTCTCCCAAGGGCCTCCATTAAGTCGGAAACACCCTCCCAGAGCACGGAAGGGCGGCGTTCCCTTCTATCATGTGTAACGTAATGCACACCATCGCGGCACAGACCGTGCGCGCGCGTGCGCGTGCTCGTTCGTTTCTTGAAATGACCCTTGTTACACAAGCTTTCGGTAACTGCCGTGCCACGCGGTGGCGCATGCGCGAGAGAGAACCCCCTCCCAACCCAAGCTTGAGCGTGGTTTTCCATACGACCCCCTGGAGCTTATAGAGCTGTTGTGTCAATAATAGGTGACGTGTGATTGGGTTTATGGAGCACGCGAATCTCACAGTAACAATGCTAATGAGGTTAATGGGTCTTGTCTGTGTGATTTATGGCGCGGTCCTGGGATTGGCCGGTGTGTGTGTGTGTGTGTGTGTGTGTGTGTGTGTGTGTTCGTTCCTCCCATGGTATGTAATTGGGAGGTAAATGGGGAGTGATTCATTCAATATTAGGTCAGCACTGTTGTCATGATTCTTATACTAGTAGATGATGATGTTATCATGATTCTTATACTGGTAGATGATGATGTCATGATTCTTATACTGGTAGATGATGATGTTATCATGATTCTTATACTGGTAGATGATGATGTTATCATGATTCTTATACTGGTAGATGATGATGTTATCATGATTCTTTCACTGGTAGATGATGATGTTATCATGATTCTTATACTGGTAGATGATGATGTTGTCATGATTCTTATACTGGTAGATGATGATGTTATCATGATTCTTATACTGGTAGATGATGTTGTCATGATTCTTATACTGGTAGATGATGATGTTATCATGATTCTTATACTGGTAGATGATGATGTTATCATGATTCTTATACTGGTAGATGATGATGTTATCATGATTCTTATACTGGTAGATGATGATGTTATCATGATTCTTTCACTGGTAGATGATGATGTTATCATGATTCTTATACTGGTAGATGATGTTGTCATGATTCTTATACTGGTAGATGATGATGTTATCATGATTCTTATACTGGTAGATGATGTTGTCATGATTCTTATACTGGTAGATGATGTTGTCATGATTCTTATACTGGTAGATGATGATGTTATCATGATTCTTTCACTGGTAGATGATGATGTTATCATGATTCTTATACTGGTAGATGATGATGTTATCATGATTCTTATACTGGTAGATGATGATGTTGTCATGATTCTTATACTGGTAGATGATGATGTTATCATGATTCTTATACTGGTAGATGATGATGTTATCATGATTCTTATACTGGTAGATGATGATGTTATCATGATTCTTTCACTGGTAGATGATGATGTTATCATGATTCTTATACTGGTAGATGATGTTGTCATGATTCTTATACTGGTAGATGATGATGTTATCATGATTCTTATACTGGTAGATGATGTTGTCATGATTCTTATACTGGTAGATGATGATGTTATCATGATTCTTATACTGGTAGATGATGTTGTCATGATTCTTATACTGGTAGATGATGATGTTATCATGATTCTTTCACTGGTAGATGATGTTATCATGATTCTTATACTGGTTGATGATGATCTCATGATTCTTTCACTGGGGTGTGAAGCGGCACTTCTAGATTCAGAGCTTCAGCTGTCACTTAGTTTCAGGGCTTTAACCTGGGGTGACAGAGAGTGTAGGGGGGTGACAGAGAGTGTAGGAGGGTGACAGAGAGTGTAGGAGGGTGACAGAGAGTGTAGGGGTGTGACAGAGAGTGTAGGAGGGTGACAGACAGTGTAGGGGGGGGGGTGACAGAGAGTGTAGGAGGGTGACAGTCAGTGTAGGGGAGGGTGACAGACAGTGTAGGGGTGTGACAGAGAGTGTAGGAGGGTGACAGACAGTGTAGGGGTGTGACCGACAGTGTAGGGGTGTGACAGACCGTGTAAGGATGTGTGACAGACAGTGTAGGGGTGTGACAGACCGTGTAGGATGGTGACAGAGAGTGTAGGGGGATGACAGACAGTGTAGGGGGTGACAGACAGTGCAGGAGGGTGACAGACAGTGTAGGGGTGTGACAGACCGTGTAAGGGTGTGTGACAGACAGTGTAGGAGGGTGATAGAGAGTGTAAGAGGGTGATAGACAGTGTAAGAGGGTGACAGACAGTGTAGGGGGGTGACAGACAGTGTAGGGGGATGACAGACAGTGTAGGGGGATGACAGACAGTGTAGGGGGATGACAGACAGTGTAGGGGGATGACAGACAGTGTAGGGGGATGACAGACAGTGTAGGGGTGTGGTAGGGGTGTAGTATAGACCTGTGTTAATCATGACGTTGAAGGTTTTCTCACTCTGGTGTTGACGGCTCTCTTATATGTCCGATACTGGCACACGGGGGTTTTCTTGGCCTGGAGGCACTGTCTTTACTCTCGCCCTCTCCACCACCAGGAGAGAAGTCTCTCTCTCTCTCTCTCTCTCTCTCTCTCTCTCTCTCTCTCTCTCTCTCTCTCTCTCACTACGCCGCGGGAAGGCATACTCACCGCCCCTTCCACCCTCTCCCACGCTCCTCTTAACCCACTTAACCAGTCCCTTAACTCACACTAACCAGTGGCCCCACACTCGCCTTGAGGTATTTTTGCGTTCCTCTCTCTCTCTCTCTCTCTCTCTCTCTCTCTCTCTCTCTCTCTCTCTCTCTCTCTCTCTCTCTCTCTCCCACGCAGTTTCCCTACACCCCCCACGCCTGGCTCCCACACACTCCAATGCTCTCACACCCACGATCTTACAGAGTCCCACACACACACACACACACACACACACACACACACACACACACTGCCCCCTGGGGTGCCATTCAGTTTGACGTCAGGATACGTGCTTAGGATACACACACAATCACGCACACACATTGTATATATATATATATATATATATATATATATATATATATATATATATATATATATATATATATATATATATATATATATTTCTTTTTTTTAAACTATTCGCCATTTCCCGCGTTAGCAAGGTAGCGTTAAGAACAGAGGACTGGGCCTTTTTTGGAATATCCTCACCTGACCCCACTCTGTTCCTTCTTTTGGAAAATTAAAAAAAAAAAAAAAAACGAGAGGGGAGGATTTCCAGCCCCCCGCTCCCTCCCCTTTTAGTCGCCTTCTACGACACGCAGGAATACGTGGGAATACATACATACATATACATACACATACACCGAGAAGGAGATGGAAAGAGACTTTTGAGTTATCTGGACCTGGAACTCTGCGGAAGGGTGGGAAGCAGCATGGGATGGTGAGATTGGAGTAATGTGGCATAGAGGGAGCGACGAAATGGAAATGAGCTGTATCAGGGTATATGGGAGTGGTCAGGGGAAACCACACAAGGGTCTGTAGTGAGGGGCTTGGCTGTGGATAGGTGGGGCTCTGGTTTTGATGCATTACACATGACGGGTAGGAGAAGGTGGGTGAGGGGGTAAAGGACGGCCTTTGTGCCCGGCGCGACCTCACTAACGCGGAAAATGATCGTGGTGAAAAATAATGATGATAATGATAATAATGACAATGATAATAATAATAATGATAATAATGATAATAGTAATAATAATCATAATAATAATAATAGAAATAATAAAGATAATAATGATAATGATAATAAATATATTTATCATAATGATGATAATAATAGAAATAATAAAGATAATAATGATAATAATGATAATGATAATAATAATAATAATGATAATAATAGTAATAATAATAATAATGATAATAATGAAAATAATGATAATAATAATAATAATGATAATAATAATAATAATAATAATGATAATGATGATAATGATAATGAAATAATAATAATAATGATAATAATAATAATAATGATAATAATAATAATAATAAAGATGATAATAATAGTAATAATGATATTAATGATGATAATGAATGATATGAACGAATATTTATATATATATATATATATATATATATATATATATATATATATATATATATATATATATATATATATATATTTTTCTTTCTTTCAAACTATTTGCCATTTCCCGCATTAGCGAGGTAGCATTAAGAACAGAGGACTGGGCCTTTGAGGGAATACCCTCACCTGGCCCAATTCTCTGTTCCTTCTTTTGGAAAATTAAAAAAAAACGAGAGGGGAGGATTTCCAGCCCCCCGCTCCCTCCCCTTTTAGTCGCCTTCTACGACACGCAGGGAATACGTGGGAAGTATTCTTTCTCCCCTATCCCCAGGGAATATATATATATATATATATATATATATATATATATATATATAATGTTACCAATCATATTTAGCTAACCCCACAGAGGGTAGCAGTCAACACTAGAAGGCATGGGGGATCCGTCATCAGCCAGTGGGGGCCAAGGAAGGTTAATTATAGATATCAGGTCTAATTTATTTACTAGATTTAAAGGCGAGCGTTTCCGATGGTGTGAGGATAATGCTGACCTTCAGTGGAAGCCACATTCTTAAACGAACAGACCCGTCTGTCTGTCTCTGTGTTGCTGTATTACTGGAGAGATAGATAGATAGATAGATAGATAGATAGATAGATAGATAGATAGAGAGAGAGAGAGAGAGAGTCTAGAATAGCGATTTCATCAAGGGAAACAGATTTAGATAAAGCCATATTGAGAAGTATATATATCTATATCTGTATCTACCTATCTATCTATCTATCTATCTATCTAATGTATCTATGTATATATATATATATATATATATATATATATATATATATATATATATATATATATATATATATATATATATATATGAAGGTGAAATCTGAACTCGGTAGGAGTTTAAATGATTTGATCTTAACATGAATTTTTCAACACTTGCAGCGCTACATGTTTCACGGAGGCAATCCGCCTCTCAATTAATTCATAAAAAAGTTTTTGAATCCCGACCCCAACACACAAACACCGTCCTGTCACCGCCATGCCGAGGTATACACTGGCCTGGATGTTGGAGCGGGAAAGTTTGGGGCTGGGTGGGTGTGGGGTAATGAGGTGCCGTGCGGGGAGGTTGGCTTGGGTAACGAGGTGTGTGTTCACCTACTTTTCTTATGCTTTCGTTTCTTGATCATTCTTTCGTAACGAGTTGTTTGATAATAGGAGGTGCTTTAAAGTTACTTAGGGGTGTCAAAGTAAAGGTCTTAGCATTGGCAATTAAGACAGATTCAATGGCGTTATGGGTAGCATAATCACATGGGTATAATGTGATTGGGTTATTAAGGTATCCAGGGTGCTCGTATTATTCCCAGTGCTTAACGACCGCAGTACTGTGGTCGCCTCTGCGTACTGAATGGCCGTGCCAATAGCATCTCTCACTTACTGTTTTACCGGTCGGGCCAATGTATATATATATCCCCTGGGGATAGGGGAGAAAGAATACTTCCCACGTATTCCCTGCGTGTCGTAGAAGGCGACTAAAAGGGAAGGGAGCGGGGGGCTGGAAATCCTCCCCTCTCCTTTTTTTTTTTCCAAAGGAAGGAACAGAGAAGGGGGCTGGATGAGGATGTTTCCTCAGAGGTCCACTCCTCTGTTCTTAACGCTACCTCGCTGACGCGGGAAATGGCGAATAGTATGAAAGAAAAGATATATATATATATATATATATATATATATATATATATATATATATATATATATATATATATATATATATATATTGGAAAGGATCACAATTTTGCGCGTGATCAAGATATTCCCTGATGATGTGATTATTACACGAAAGTGCACTTGGGAACTTTTCGTGTTTCATTTTCCCCGTGGACTCATAGGAATATATATATATATATATATATATATATATATATATATATATATATATATATATATATATATATATATATATGTATATACATATATTTATACATCTTTGCATGCCTTACATTGGGCGACGTAAGCAATGCCAATTTTCTGGTAATGTGGCCTAACTTTTCATTAAGGTCTTACTGATAGTGTTGTTGTATTGCCCTTCCAAACTTTTCAGAAGAAACACAACACCTTCAGATTTTGGGAAGTATATTTTGTGATTATCATACAGGGTTTTCGTGATAGAGTGGGCGATGTGGTTAAGGCCAAAATGTTCATGTTCTTGCAAGGTTAAATTGTGATGTTCTGAAGTATCAGATGAGGTTTGGAAAGGCTTTTAGATGGGAATTGCGTTTTTTTTTTTTTTTTTTGCACTGCTGAATTTGAACCAGGTTGCTGCTCCTCATACCGAGATGCTGCGGAGTTTCAGTTTATGAGATGAATATACATACATTCATCGCGAAAGGGAGGGAAGGAATGCGAGCCGGAGTAATAATCTATGTGGAATCATCGGCGTAGGAGTAAATAGCTAGAGGGTCGAGTAGAGATCACTTATGGAAAATCGAAAGGGAGCAGGCGAGAGGATAGAACTCTGAGGGACACTATTGTCGAGATGATAGCTAGGAAAAGTCGCTCCATCATCGACTGGTCCCAAATGAGTGGCGACAGAGAACAGAGAGATCGGAGAACAGAGAGAATAGAGAGAATAGAGAACAGAGAGACGCAGAGAAACCAAAAAGGAAGAAAATCTAGGGAGGAAAGACCTTATGCCAAACTCCGTCAGATGCTTTGGAAATATGTCAAAGTCCACGAGAAGAGATTGACCCAAAATCCCTGAGAGAGAGGAGGAGGAGGACCAGAAGTGATTGAGTCACTTAAGAGAGAAGGTCACCAGCAGACTTCAGGGGTTGCAAGAGTCATTTTGGTCATTTGAAAGAAGGGAGTGAGATTATAAGTGTTTAAGATAGCTGGAGTTACAGAGAGATTAAAAAGAAGTGGAGGTAACGTAGGTGAGAGCCATAAAGCGAGAGTTGAAAGGTTTAGAATGGTCTCCTTTTTTGGACTGCACTGAAACACTCTCCAAGAAATGAAGGTCTGGTTTTTATCTTTTTTATATATAAAGAGATGAATAGGCGAGCAAGGATAAGAGCGAGCTTAACGCCACAGTCCCTCAGGACACGAGAATGTATGCATGCCACCCAGACCATACTTCTTGCCCACTTGTATTTAAAAGAGTACTCGAAAAACCTTGTGCAGGGATAATGTAGGAGATGGCATGAAATATGTGGGAGGAGGTGAGTGGATTGGTAAGCATTAGATGCCCAATTTATCCAACGTTTGAGAATAATAATGAGCCGAAGCGAAGGCTTTATCACTTGGAAATGACGAGGAAGGGTTGAATTGTTGGAAAGCTGTTGGAATTCCTTTCGGTTAGGGATTAAAAAGATGTGTCTGTAGAAGGAATCAAACCAGCACACATTCAGGTTATGAATGTGCGATTGACTCTACAAACACCAGCTCTGTAATGACTCCAAACAGAAATGAACGTAGAGTTCGATTCAAGAGACGGGGAGAGTATTATGACCCGATACGTCCCGTCCCTGATGCGACAAGCATTAGAAGCATTAGAACAAAAGAGATCAAACCACGACTTAGGGGATAAAGTTGTAGCATAACAAAGGAATTCGGGCTTTACCCCTACCAACATGACCTCTGCTATACGGTCAGCACAGCTGGAGGTATCCCGGCCAGCGAAGCAGTACGCGTCCTAAGGAAAGTTGATAAAGGAACTCCGTCTAGGAAGACTACTGAGCGCTCCCTGAAATAGCGAACTTGGCGCTTCGAGAGGCGAACGGGAGGTGGATGTTCCAAGTCGGAGTTGATGGAGATAAGACTGTGGAGGAATGGCTGTGATGATCGGGAACTCTTGCGGAGGAAGGTGGATGTGTTGGAAATTAAATGTTTGGGGACTATATATGGCGTGAGGTAGTTTGGTTGAATAAGTAATAATTGTGCGTGAGAGAGGTGTTATTAGAAGGGTGTGGCTGAGAGAGGTGATGATGTGCTGATATGGTTTGGACAGATGGAGATGATGAGCGAGGAGAGGTTAACAAAGAGGATGAGTTTGTCAGAGGTGGAAGGGACTTGGTAATAAATTAGAACATACTGGAGATGGAAGGATGGAGTGTAAAAATTCTGAGCGGTCGGGGGCCAGAAAATTAAGGAGGATGAGAGGCGTGCACAGGATAGAGTGAACTGGAGCGACCTGGTGTATAGGGGTCACCGTGCTGTCAGTCGACTGAACTTGAGATGTGAAACAGCCGAGGAAAACCATAGAAAGGTCTGTGGGGCTGTATGTAGATAGGGAGATGTGGTTTCGGTGCATTACACATGACAGCCAGAGAATGGATGTGAGTAAGTGAAGTCTTTCTAATTTCTGTACCTGCCTCTACTTGGCCATCGCGGGAAACGGTAAAGAAGTATGAAAGATATATCTTTCTTTCTTTCAAACTATTCGCCATTTCCCGCATTAGCGAGGTAGCGTTAAGAACAGAGGCCTGGGCCTTTGAGGGAATACCCTCACCTGGCCCAATTCTCTGTTCCTTCTTTGGAAAATCAAAAAAAATGAGAGGGGAGGATTTCCAGCCCCCCGCTCCCTCCCCTTTTAGTCGCCTTCTACGACACGCAGGGAATACGTGGGAAGTATTCTTTCTCCCCTATCCCCAGGCAAAAAATGAAAGATATATATATATATATATATATATATATATATATATATATATATATGTATATATATATATATATATATATATATATATATATATATATATATATATATATATATATATATATATATATATATATATTGGATAGGGGAGAAAGAATACTTCCCACGTATTCCCTGCGTGTCGTAGAAGGCGACTAAAAGGGAAGGGAGCGGGGGCTGGAAATCCTCCCCTCTCGTTTTTCTTTTTTTTTTTTAATTTTCCAAAAGAAGGAACAGAGAAGAGGTCCAGGTGAGGATATTCCCTCAAAGGCCCAGTCCTCTGTTCTTAACGCTACCTCGCTATCGCGGGAAATAGCGAATAGTATGAAAAAAAAGAAAAAATATATAAGGCCATCACCCCATATGCAAGGTAGCTATGTGAGGAGAGAGAGAGAGAGAGAGAGAGAGAGAGAGAGAGAGAGAGAGAGAGAGAGAGAGAGAGAGAGAGATTCATGTCAACGACTCGCATGTTCCTCACCGATAAGAAATGTAACTGATCACACTTACATGGCTGTCACCAACTTCTCGTACGGGAGGAGTAGCTCATCCCTCACTTTCCAGGGCTGTAGAAGAGTCAAGTACAAGAGTACATCAGCGATCACACACACGATCCTCGCTCAGATTTAATCGCCAGGTTGAGTCAGAATCACCGGCGGACTTTCCCCACCTTATTGATGCGCGCTGCACACGAGATGGGCCCACCCCCATTACGTGTCCTGCTTTCAGTCACGTCAAAGGTCTATCATTCATTTTGGAAATCGCCGTCGCCAATCGGCTCACAAGCATAGCCACCATTCACAGCGAAGTCGCACCTTTAGCACCATCCGTTCTCCTGCACACACACAGTCGTTTAGATCTCCCTCCTGGAAGGCCT
>NC_092243.1:9928483-9945983 GCF_036320965.1 Panulirus ornatus | reverse complement strand
TATGTATTTATATATGTATTTAGGTATATATTGGAAAGGATCACAATTTTGCGCGTGATCAAGATGAGTCCACGGGGAAAATGAATCACGATAAGTTCCCAAGTGCACTTTCGTGTAATAATCACATCATCAGGGGAGACACAAGAGAGAAATATAACAGTCAGTTGATATACATCTAAGAGACGAAGCTAGGACGCCATTTGGTAAACATGTGATTGTCCATAGGAATATTTAGGTATATATGTATGCAATATGCGTGTAGGAATATTTAGGTACATATGTATGCAATATGCGTGTAGGAATATTTAGGTATATATGTATGCAATATGCGTGTAGGAATATTTAGGTATATATGTATGCAATATGCGTGTAGGAATATTTAGGTATATATGTATGCAATATGCGTGTAGGCTTTGTAAGGGAAACAGGGAGATAATTGCATACTACTCACCACGCTGAGGGTCAGCGTTGACCTATCGCAGAAACCTCCACGCTGAGGGTCAGCGTTGACCTATCGCAGAAACCTCCACGCTGAGGGTCAGCGTTGACCTGTGACAGAAACCTCCACGCTGAGGGTCAGCGTTGACCTGTGACAGAAACCTCCACGGTGAGGGTCAGCGTTGACCACGCAGCAGATAAGCCTCTCCACGCTGAGCTAGGGAGGGGAAGGTCAATATGTACTCATACTTCTGGAGGGTTAATTTTGATCTACCAGCCTATGAGGGCAAGCCCTTGGGAGGCGGGGTAGGGCTGTGATCAAACCGACTGTGAGGGGCGGCGTCAGGAGGAGGAGGAGGAGGAGAAGGAGGCTACTACTGGCACGAGGGGGCCAGAAACACCCAACACATTCCTCTTAGACTTAATTTCCCACCCTAGGAAGCCGGTAAACAGCCGACCACACCGGGTTATTTAGCCGCCAGAATATTTGCTTAGGGGGGGAGGTGGTATGTGGATGGGGTAGGGTAGGGAGCAGGGGTGGGTGGGGAGGGTGGGGGAGGATATTTGGATGGAGGGGGAGGTGGGTCTTAGGGTGGGTGGGTGGTGATGGTGGGTTGAGGAGGGAAGGGGATGAAACGTTAATTTTGAAAGATTACGAATATATTAAAGTCTGTATAGTGACGCCGGGAGGGTGTGTGTGTGTGTGTGTGTGTGTGTGTGTGTGTGTGTGTGTGTGTGTGTGTGTGTATGTCTCCTCGTTGATTGTGTTGATGGTGTAATACGTATGTGTTCCTGACGTATCTCTGATGTCTTGTTCATGTGTGTTGCTACAGTGTTACAAGCGCATTCTACATTACGTTCCCTGTGTGTTGCTGCTCTTCTTCGTGGTGTGTTGTTGTTGTGTTGCTGATGTGATCCTGTGGTTCTGCCATACCTCGTTCCTGATGTGGTGTTACTAGTGTGTTTCTTGGGGCGTCATTAAGGCGACCTGTCCTGGTGTGTTTCCTACGAGCATCCACCGTGTTGCTAGGTAGATCCTTGTGTTTCGATCAAAGTGTTCGTCATGAATTTCGACTGCCTTCCTAACGTGCTTGTTATATGTTCCTAGGGTCGTTTTTCATTGTGTTGCTGGTTGGGTTGTCTTTGTTAGAGGTTTGTTGGAGTGTGTTTCTTTTTTGTGTTGATCTCGCATGTAGTGTTGGAGGGAACACAAGGATGTATGATTCTCATGTCCTAGATTGTGGACAGTCTCAGTTCTCATTCATGGCCTCATGGCGACGGTATATATATATATATATATATATTATCCCTGGGGATAGGGGAGAAAGAATACTTCCCATGTATTCCCTGCGTGTCGTAGAAGGCGACTAAAAGGGGAGGGAGGAAGGGGGGGGGGGGGGCAGGAAATCCTCCCCCTCCATTGTCACTTCTCCAAAAGAAGTGAACACAGAATAGAGGCACGTGAGGATTTATTTTTTTTTTCTTTACCTCAAAGGACCAGTCATCTGTCCTTGACGCTACCTCGCTGACGCGGGAGGTGGCGAATATGTACGAAAAAAAAAAATATATATGTATATAATTTACGTCCTGATGTTACTCCACGATTAGGTTTCCAGTGGCTCCTGCAGCTCCAAAGCTGCGCTTCACTCAGTCGTAGTGACAGGTAGGCTCCTCTGTAGGGAAATTCATTTTTGAATAGGCTGTCCTCTGTTTCGACAACTGACAGTGATATATATATATATATATATATATATATATATATATATATATATATATATATATACATATATATATATATATATATATATATATATATATATATATATATATATATATATATATATATATATGTGTGTGTGTGGGACTCTTGCTTCAAACGTTCCGTGTGTGCCTTTTTGAGTTTGACTAGGTTAACACAGTTTCTTGAACACCTCGATAACATATCTGTTCTCTTCCTCGATATATTGCCGAGGCGTTCAAGACGTTGTGTTCCCCTGAAAGTTTATTAGTTTAACTCAAGAAGGCCCATAAGTTCACAGAAAGGCGCAGAGGGAATGTTGGGAGCAGGGGACAGTGGAAAATAATGCGAGAGAGGGAAGGCCTCAGCTGTACCTAGAGATGTTTACAGAAGACGGGAACGACCATTGGGAGTTCGTCTGGACTGGAAGTCGGTGGTGTGCGGCGTCCAGCAAGGTGAAGTAATGCCCTGCGGGAGGGAGATACAGAGAGTCTTGTGGTTTAGTACCTTACTCAGTCTCTTTGAAGAAGGCGACATCGTAAGCCGAACCGTTAAAAGAGTAAAGCTCAGAAGCTCTCAACCTGTGTGTGTACTCACCATCCTAATACACACACACACACACACACACACACACACACACACACACACACACATACTGTCCAGTCTTACAGAGGATGAATATACTTGAGTCGTGTCCCAAGCTTTCGTCAGTAATGTTAGACATTAGTCAAAGGTACTAATCACAAAGATGCAAATGGGGAGGTGATAGCAAGTCGCGATGAAGTGAGGAGGGAGATGGAGTGAGTATTTTGAAGGACTGTTGAATGTATTTGATGATAGAGTGGACAGATGTAGGATGTTTGGGTTGGGTGGCGTGCGAAGTAGTGAGGAAGTCAGAGAGAATGGTCTGGCGAAGTAAGGAAGTCAGGGAGATTGGTCTGGCGTAGTGAGGAAGTCAGGGAGAATGGTCTGGCGAAGTGAGGAAGTCAGGGAGATTGGTCTGGCGAAGTGAGGAAGTCAGGGGGAATGGCCTGGCGAAGTGAGGAAGTCAGGGAGAATGGTCTGGCGAAGTGAGGAAGTCAGGGAGATTGGTCTGGCGAAGAGAGAAGAGTTGGTGAAAGCCTTTACGTAGTATTACATGTGGCAAGGCGAGAAAAGTGGATGGTATTGATGTTGAATTTATTAAGAAAGGGGATGACTGTGTGTGCATTGGTTTGTAAGGATAATCAGTATATGTATGGGTCATGGTGAAGCGCCCAAGGATTGGTGGGATGCATGTTTTTAGTGCCAAATTTATAAAGGCAAGGGGGGGTAAAGGAGAGTGTTCTAACAACAGAGGTACAAGTTTGTTGATTGTACGTGGAAAATTGCATGGGAGGGTATTGATTGAGAGGGTGAAGGCATGTACAGAGCATCAGACTGGGGAGGGACAGTGTAGTTTTAGAAGTGGTAGAGGACGTGTGGATCAGGTGTTTGCTTTAAAGAAAGTATGTGAGAAATACTTAGAGAAACAGACGGATTTGTATGTGGCATGTATGGATCTGGAGAAGACGTATGATAGGGTCGGTAGAGATGCCTCGTGGAAGGTTTTAAGAATGTACGGTGTAGGAGGAAAGCTACTAGAAATAGTAAGTTTTTATGAAGGGTGTAAGGCTTGTGTGCGAGTAGGAAGGGAGGAGAGTGAATGGTTTCAAGTGAAGATTGGTTTCCTGCGGGGGTGTGTGATGTCCCCATGATTGTTTAATTTGTTTATGGATAGGGTGGCTAGGGAGGTAAATGCGAGACTTGAAGAGAGTGGCGAGAGTCTACTAGGGATGAGAGGACCCGGGAAGTGAGTCAGTTATTGTTCACTGATGATACAGTGCTGGTGGCTGATTCGAGTGAGCAACTGCAGAAGTTACTGACTGCGTTTGGAAGTGAGTGATTGAAGGAAGTTGAGAGTAAATGTGAATGACATCACAGTTATTAGGTTTAGCGGGGTAGCGGGACAGGATAATTGGGTGTGAGTTTGAATGGAGAAAAACTGCAGGAAATGAAGCATTTTAGTTATCGGGGAGTGGACGTGGCAACGAAGGAACCATGAAGCGGAAATGAAAATCATAGGGTGGGGAGGGGGGCGAAGGTTCTGGGAGCGATGAAGAATGTTATCTGTGAGGGCAAAAGTAGGTGTATTTGAAGGTATATGCATAAGTAGTTCTACCACTATCATATGAATGCGAGGCGTGGGCTATATAGATAATGTTGTGCGAAGGAGGGTAGATGTGTTGGAAATGAAATGTTTGAGGACAATATGTTGTGTAAGGTGGTTGGATCGAGGAGATAATGAAAGATGTGTGATAATGATAAGAGTGTGGTCGAGAGAGCTGAAGAGGGTGTGCGGAAATGATTTCGACATAGGGATAGAATGAATGAGGAAAGTTTGACAAAGAGGATATGTGTGTCAGAAGTGGAGGGAACAAGGAGAAGCGGCAGACCAAATTGGAGGTGGAATGATGGAGCATAAAGAATTTTAGGTGATCGATGCCTGAACATACAGGAGGATGAAAGGCGTGCTCGGAATAGAATGAATTGGAATGACGTGGTATACCGGGATCGACATCGTCATTGGACTCCACCAGGGCATGTGAAGCGTCTGGGGTAAACCATGGAAAGGTCTGTAAGACGCCTGGATGTGGAAAGGGATCTGTGGTTTCGGTGCATTATACATGACAGCTAGAGACTGAGAGTGCGCGGATGTGGTCTTTCTTCGTCTGTTCGTGGCGCTACCTCGCTGACGCGAGAAACGCCAATCAAGTATATATATATATATATATATATATATATATATATATATATATATATATATATATATATATATATATATATATAACTCAAAATCGTGAATGATTTCCATAACCTGGGCATTGTGTGGGTCGCTTCAGCAGATCGTGAGAACGGGGCTGGCCACAGTTCGCCGCTCATTATCCCTTGTCCAGCACTGACAGCCTGGCCACGGGCACCTCCCGTCACACGGACGTCACGTGCCGCAGCTGCAGGCACACCAGGGGGCTCCAGCAGCAGCAGCAGCAGCGACAGGTAGCGATGCAGCTGCTACTAGATCGGCAGGAGCCTGCTGTACAAGCAGGGACAGTAGTGGCAGCAGAGGAGCAGGAATATAGCAGGTGGCGTGCAGCAGTGGCGGTCATAGCCGACACAGAGGCACAGAGGATCAGCAGGAGCAGAAGTTACAGCAGACGGAACGTGTGAGCAGAAGCAGTAACAAGCAGACAAAGAAGGCAACGGCAGGGGCTGTAGGAAAAGTAGAAGGTAAAAAAAGCGGAAAAGCGGTAGCAGAAGTAGTAAGAACTGGTAGCAGGAAGATGGTAAGGAGGAGACAAAAGCAGGAAGAGCAGCAGGAGGAAGGGCAGCAGCGGTAGCAGGAACAGGAGGAGGAGGAGGAGGAGGAGGAACAGCAGTAGCAGGAATAGCAGGAGGAGGAGCAGGAGGAAGAGCAGCAGGAAGAGAAGCAGCAGCGGTAGCAGGAACAGGAGGAGGAGGAGGAGCAGAAGCAGCAGCAGTTGGAGAAACAGGAGGAGAAGGAGGAGTGGCAGGAGGAGGAGGAGGAGTGGCAGCAGCAGGGAAAGCTCCCTCGCCACCACTCCATCCCTCCTCCGACACGAGTAAACACACACTTACCGCGTCTCCTCCTCCACCCACCGACTTCCACACACTCTGTGCCGCCATCACCCCGGAGAACGCACTCGCTCAGGTGTCACACGCACTCAGATTCAGTAAGCGTATGGCACGTAGGTCTTACGCAACCCCTTGAATATCAGTGATAGCAACGCACTCGTATCTCACACAACCGGTGAGCATTTGTGACCACAACGCACTCAGGTCCCACACAACTCCCTCGGTATCAGTGACCGCGACACACTCAGGTCCTACATAGCCTCTAAATAGCAATAACGCACTCAGATCCCACTCATCTCACCATCACTAGCCACATCGAACTCATTTTCCCACACAACCCTTCACCATCAGTGTCTACAACGCACTTACTTCCCGCACAACGTCTCACCACCAGTGACCACAACATACTCACTTCCCACAAAACCCTTCACCACCAGTGACCACAACACACTCACTTCCCACACAACCCTTCACCATCAGTGACCACAACACACTTCCTACACAACCCTTCACCATCAGTGCCCACAACGCACTCACTTCCCACACAACGCCTCACCACCAGTGACCACAACGCACTCAGGAGTACTCCCGGGCCTCTGCAGAAGCAGCCGGCATCCGTGAGTACACCACCGCACTCATTCACACACCCACACTAACCTCACTCAACCCTCCTCACCACCTGTCCAATACAATACAAGTAGGTTGCACACTAGCCCACCTCACACAGAATGATCGGACGTCCCGAGCCAGGAATTGAAAGCGAATTACCTGAGCCCGCAGTTATGGCCGACGTGCTAATTGATCCTGTTTTAACCCGTTCGCCTTCCTCCGCCTCGCCAGCCTATTACATACACCAGGACTTCATGGACAGTGAGACTACACACACACACACATTGGCCCCAGTGTTTCACCGCTGGTACACGTCGCACTACATCGACGGCTTTTATATCTCTCTTTGCAGACGAGATGTTGTGGATTTACCTTACGTATGCAAGGGAGGGACTACTGTGGGTTAGTAGAACAAGGCAGGGGTTACTCTGGGGTTAGTAGAACAAGGGAGGGGTTACTCTGGGTTGGTAGAATAAGGGAGGGGTTACTCTGGGTTTAGTAGAATAAGGGAGGGGTTACTCTGGGTTGGTAGAATAAGGGAGGGATTACTCTGGGTTAGTAGAACAAGGGAGGGATTATTCTGGGGTTAGTAGAACAAGAGAGGGATTATTCTGGGGTTAGTAGAACAGGTGTTTTAATTCCTCAGTCTTACATTGTATTTTGATTATAAAAGACTTCATTTTCAAAGCTGGATTTATTAGAATACGTATTTATGATAAGTTTTAACACAGATTAATCTACTCTAGTAAAGGTCGAACATTACGTAAAGGTACTTGTCCTTTTTTTTGTGCTACGTCATCTCACCAGCCTCACAGGTGTTGAAACAGTATTTTTGTTCTTCGAGGAAATATATATATTTTTTTCCTCTCTGTTCTTATCTAGTCTGAACCTTATCCAGCCTGGCGGCGGCGTTTGATTGGCTGAGGATGATGCTACGTCAGGCTGGAGGCTTGCGTCCGTCCACGGTCCTCCTTCGGTAGGCTGGAGACTTGCGTCCGTCCACGGTCCTCCTTCGGCAGGCTGGAGACTTGCGTCCGTCCAAGGTCCTCCTTCGGTAGGCTGGAGACTTGCGTCCGTCCAAGGTCCTCCTTCGGTAGGCTGGAGACTTGCGTCCGTCCAAGGTCCGATCTTTGAGCACGAAGGTGCGAGCCTTGGATATGAGGGTTTGGGGTTTTTGGCCAAAAGACCAGACCATCATAGCCAAAGGACGACGTATTCGTCGTGCTCAAAAGTCGCACGGTATGTTTCTCAAGGGTCGTACCGTCGTCTTGCTCAAGGGTCGTACCGTCTTCGTACTCAAAGGTCTTACCGTCTTCGTACTCAAGGGTCGTACCGTCTTCGTACTCGAGGGTCGTACCGTCTTCGTACTCAAGGGTCGTACCGTCTTCGTACTCAAGGGTCGTCCCGTCGTCCTCAAGGTTTAAGGCACTTCAGCAAGAACTCCCCTGGCAGGAGTTTGTCGTGTACCAACCAGTCCGCTTCAGCTCAGCAGTAGCTCGCTAGATAGATGATACAAAGCAGACCATAATGCGCTAACTTTAGCCAACGGGGGCGCTGTGTTCCCGACGAGATTAGACTTGTGTTCATATTCATGACCACATATACATTCCACGCCAATGGCTTTACCTGCCCACACCTGAGAGAGAGAGAGAGAGAGAGAGAGAGAGAGAGAGAGAGAGAGAGAGAGAGAGAGAGAGAGAGAGAGAGAGAGAGAATGTGGTTAGATTCAAGCCATCTGCGCCTCTGGATCCTTCTCAGAGATTTCGATGTTGTGTGTAAGAAACTGTTTGGGATATTGAGAGATTGGTCATCTCGTTGTGTGATCAGTTATACCACTGGTCTGTTGCTGGTCACGATGTATGTATGTATGTATGTATGTATGTATGTACGTATATATCTTTCTATGTCTCTCTCTCTCTCTCTCTCTCTCTCTCTCTCTCTCTCTCTCTATATATATATATATATATATATATATATATATATATATATATATATATATATTATCCCTGGGGATGGGGGAGAAAGAATACTTCCCACGTATTCCCTGCGTGTCGTAGAAGGCGACTAAAAGGGGAGGGAGCGAGGGGCTGAAAATCCTCCCCCTCTCGTTTTTTTTTTTAATTTTCGAAAAGATGGAACAGAGAAGGAGGCCAAGTGAGGACACTCCCTCAAAGGTTCAGTCCTCTGTTCTAAATGATATATATATATATATATATATATATATATATATATATATATATATATATATATATATATATATATATGAGCCTGACTGGGTACTTTAGACCCATCACCAAGAGAACACACTGCATGGGGTCCAGTCATCACCAGGAAACTGTCACGTCAGGGAACGTCTTCCTTCCTCCCCCGTCAGGAGAACATGCCTTCGTCAGGAGGAAGATCACAGACCACTTGCTTTATCAGGCACCCTCGATCTACACCCCATCTTTTATCTTCCTCTACCCCCTCCTCCCCTTCCTTCCCTTCCCTTCCTTCCCTAGGGGAGGAGGAGGAGGAAGAGGAGGAGGAGTATTCTGAGAAGTACTTAATTTCCTAGTTGGGGAGGAGGAGGAAGAAGAGGAGGAGGAGTATTCTGAGAAGTACTGAATTTCCTAGTTGGGGAGGAGGAGGAGGAGGAGGGGGAGGAAGAGGAGGAGGAGTATTCTGAGAAGTACTTAATTCCCTAGTTGGGAAGGAGGAGGAGGAGGAGGAGGAGGAGGAGTATTCTGAGAAGTACTTAATTTCCTAGTTGGGGAGGAGGAGGAGGAGGAGGAGTATTCTGAGAAGTACTTAATTTCCTAGTTGGGGAGGAGGAGGAGGAGGAGGAGTATTCTGAGAAGTACTGAATTTCCTAGTTGGGGAGGAGGAGGAGGAAGAGGAGGAGGAGTATTCTGAGAAGTACTGAATTTCCTAGTTGGGGAGGAGGAGGAGGAGGAGGAGGAGGAGTATTCTGAGAAGTACTTAATTTCCTAGTTGGGGAGGAGGAGGAGGAAGAGGAGGAGGAGTATTCTGAGAAGTACTGAATTTCCTAGTTGGGGAGGAGGAGGAGGAGGAGGAGGAGGAGGAGGAGGAGGAGTATTCTGAGAAGTACTGAATTTCCTAGTTGGGGAGGAGGAGGAGGAAGAGGAGGAGGAGTATTCTGAGAAGTACTGAATTTCCTAGTTGGGGAGGAGGAGGAGGAGGAGGAGGAGGAGTATTCTGAGAAGTACTTAATTTCCTAGTTGGGGAGGAGGAGGAGGAAGAGGAGGAGGAGTATTCTGAGAAGTACTTAATTTCCTAGTTGGGGAGGAGGAGGAGGAAGAGGAGGAGGAGTATTCTGAGAAGTACTGAATTTCCTAGTTGGGGAGGAGGAGGAGGAGGAGGAGTATTCTGAGAAGTACTTAATTTCCTAGTTGGGGAGGAGGAGGAGGAAGAGGAGGAGGAGTATTCTGAGAAGTACTGAATTTCCTAGTTGGGGAGGAGGAGGAGGAGGAGGAGGAGGAGGAGGAGGAGGAGGAGTATTCTGAGAAGTACTGAATTTCCTAGTTGGGGAGGAGGAGGAGGAAGAGGAGGAGGAGTATTCTGAGAAGTACATAATTCCCTGGTTGGGAAGGAGGAAGAGGAGGAGGAGTATTCTGAGAAGTACTTAAGAATGATTTGGACGTGAGTACCTCGCCTTGGCGAGCTGCTGGCTCTCTTCATTTTACATGGACGTCTGAACACCCGGTGGAGACTCGCTGGGTGTCGGGGATATGATGTAGGGAGAGAGAGAGAGAGAGAGAGAGAGAGAGAGAGAGAGAGAGAGAGAGAGAGAGAGAGAGAGAGAGATTTATAAACAGATAGAGAGAGAGACAGATAGATGGATAGATAAATAGATAGATAGATAGATAGAGAGAGAGAGAGAGAGAGAGAGAGAGAGTATATATATATATATATATATATATATATATATATATATATATATATATATATATATATGTATATATTATTTTTTTTTTTATTATACTTTGTCGCTGTCTCCCGCGTTTGCGAGGTAGCATATATATATATATATATATATATATATATATATATATATATATATATATATATATATATATATATATATTTCATTTATATATTTATTATACTTTGTCGCTGTCTCCCGCGTTAGCCTTAGGCATTTGAATAGCCAAAAAGTTTTTTCTATATCTTTTATATGGAAAAATACCCTGTGAAGAATATATAGAACTCCCGTCCTTGAACGTAAAAAAAAATTGAAAATAAAAATGAGTTAAAGAATAGAAATAAAATGAGTAAAAAAATGAAAATATGAATGAGTAAAAAAATATAGGTAAAAATGAGAGTAAGAAAATGAGTAAAAGAATAAGATAAAAATGAGAGTAAAAATAAAAATGAGAAGAGCGTAGAAAAATAATTATAGAAATGAGAGTAAACTTAAAAATAAAAGGAGCGTAAAGAAATAAGAATTAGAATGAGTATAAAATAAAATTAAAAATGAGAGTAAGAAAATGAAGATAAAATAAAAAAAAAAGAGAAACTGAGGGATTTTCGGTGACCCCAAGTGAACCTAATTTTTAGCCAGGCTCGAGAAACTTTTTCGGCTCAAAGTTTCTAGATTCGAGAACGTGAATTTCGTGGAGTGAAGAACGAAATATAATGAAAAAGAAAAAAAAAAATAAATTTAAGTTTTACTCCTGCAGTAGCTCTTCCACACCCACCACACTAACACACATTAAAAGGTCTCCACTGCTGGGTCGACCATTTAATTACACACGTCAAAAGGTCTATGCTAGTGGCCAGGTCAACCATTTAATTACCGTATTCCTTAAAAGGCAATTTTTTTTCTGATTTCTTTTTTTAAACGGAATTTTTCTGTGGCAAAGACATTTTTAGGTCAATATTTTTTTTTTTAGTCGATTTTGATTTTTTTCATGTAAAAAATTTGGATGGACGTCATGTATGTCTGTTGTCAATATATATATATATATATATATATATATATATATATATATATATATATATATATATATATATATATATTGAGGATATTCCCTCAAAGGCCCAGTCCTCTGTTCTAAACGCTACCTCGCTAACGCGGGAAATGGCGAATAGTTTGAAAGAAAAGAAAGAATACCTATATATTTTTTTTTTGTATCCGACGGTCAAATAGATTTTGTTTTTGTCTTTTGTTTTTCAAGGTATGGATTGTTTTCCTTAATCCTCTGAGCACGACGGTACGATCCTTGTGTACGACTGTACGATTATTGTGTTCGACGGTACGACCCTTGTGTGCGACGGTACGATCCTTGTGTTCGATGGTACGATCCTTGTGTACGACTGTACGATTATTGTGTTCGACGGTACGACCCTTGTGTGCGACGGTACGATCCTTGTGTTCGACGATGCGACCCTTGTGTGCGACGGTGCGATCCTTGTGTACGACGGTACAATTCTTGTGTACAACGGTACGATTCTGTGTACGACGGTGCGACCCTTGTGTACGACGATACGATCTCTGTGTTCGACGGTGCGATCCTTGTGTACAACGGTACGATCCTTGTGTACAACGGTACGATCCTTGTGTACAACGGTGCGATCCTTGTGTGCGACGGTGCGATCCACCTTAGATTATATGATTATATTGCCCCACCACCTCAGATTACATGATTATATTGGCTCACTACCTTAGATTATATAATCATATTGCCCCACCACCTTGGATTATATCATTATATTTCCCACCACCTCAGATTATATAATTATATTGCCCCACCACCTCGGATTATATAATTATATTGCCCCACCGCCTAAGATTATATAATTATATTGGCCCACCGCCTTGGATTATATAATTATATTTCCCACCGCCCAAGATTATATAATTATATTGCCCCACCACCTCGGATTATATAATTATATTGCCCCACCGCTTAAGATTATATAATTATATTGGCCCATCACCTTGGATTATATAATTATATTTCCCACCGCCCAAGATTATATAATTATATTGCCCCATCGCCTTAGAAAATATAAAATATTGCCCCATCGCCTTAGATTATATAGAATATTGCCTCACCCACCCCTATGTATGGGTCATGTCTCCCCACCTACTTTCTGCCTCGCCCTGCGAGATCTCGCTACACTACACTACACCCCACATCCGCCCCGCCCCGCCCCGCTCCCGCCCCGTTCCCGCCCCAGCCCGTGCTGTAGTGCGGCCTCACGGTAAAATGATGGCTGCTGACACGCCGAACATCTGGTCGATAACGTCTGACGGTGCTGCTGACTTCATGAGGGGAGAGAGAGAGAGAGAGAGAGAGAGAGAGAGAGAGAGAGAGAGAGAGAGAGAGAGAGAGAGAGAGAGAGAAGGGAAGGGTGTACGTTGGGGAGGTGAAGGGGAGGAGAAGGAGGATCCGGGGTGAAGGTTGGGTGAGGGGATGGTGATCTGGGGGGGGGTATGGGGATGGGGAGAGAGAGAGAGAGAGAGAGAGAGAGAGAGAGAGAGAGAGGTTTAGCCAGGCGGGGAGATGTAGGGAAAAGGGGCGGGGAAAGGCGTGCAGTACAATGTCAGACTCTTTTTTGGATGTAGATAGATAGATAGATGGATGGATCGATAGATAGATAGATAGATAGATAGATAGATGGATAGATAGACTGACAAATAGATAGATAGATAGATAGATAGATAGATAGATAGATAGATAGATAGAGAGAGAGAGAGAGAGAGAGAGAGAGAGAGAGAGAGAGAGAGAGAGAGAGACTCAAGAGTCCAGGGCCCGGCCTGGTGTTGCATGCACTACACACACACACACTCACACTCAATACTTTGGTGAATAGTAATGGTGCTGCAACACTCAGATTCTGGGTTTCCAACATTCATATATATATATATATATATATATATATATATATATATATATATATATATATATATCTATATCCTATCCCAACCCAACCGCATCATCAGTAAACATTTGACGGTCATCCATCGTGCTCAAGGGTCGACCGTCGTGCTCAAGGGTCGTACCGTCGTGTTCAAGGGTCGTACCGTCGTGCTCAAGGGTCCTACCGTCGTGCTCAAGGGTCGTACCGTCGTGCTGAAGGATCGTACCGTCGTGGCCAAGGGTCGTACCGTCGTGCTCAAGGGTCGTACCGTCGTGGCCAAGGGTCGTACCGTCGTGCTCAAGGGTCGTATCGTCTTCCTGTATATATTCTTCTTAACATGGAAAGCCAGAGTGAGATGAACGTGCTATACTGTCACCCGCAATCCACTTCGGGCCAGTAGAGATGGTGGATTTTCCCACTGGAAAGCCATTGTGTCTTTACCTTCAGGAACAGTTAAGACACATAGATGCACTCTATGTACATGTGAGCAATATTCGTGGATAAGTGTTCCATCGTTGAATAGAACACTAGGTAAGTGTTTAATAGAACACTAGGTGAGTGTCTCATAGAACACTAGGTGAGTGTTTAATAGAACACTAGGTGAGTATTTAATAGAACGCTAGGTGAGTATTCAATAGAACGCTAAGTGAGTATTTAATAGAACGCTAGGTGAGTATTTAATAGAACGCTAAGTGAGTATTTAATAGAACGCTAGGTGAGTATTTAATAGAACACTAGGTGAGTATTTAATAGAACGCTAGGTGAGTATTTAATAGAACGCTAGGTGAGTATTTAATAGAACGCTAGGTGAGTATTTAATAGAAGAGTAGGTGAGTGTTTGATAGAACACATTCTTCCACACTTTGCAGGTTCTGATCCACACCTTGCCTCACCCTGCAAGATACCCCCACACCTTGCCTCACCCTGCAGGTAGCCCCCACACCTTGCCTCACCCTGCAGGTAGCCCCTCACACCCTGCCTCACCCTGCAGGTAGCCCCTCACACCCTGCCTCACCCTGCAGGTCTCCTGTGCACCCTGCCTCACCCTGCAGGTAGCCCCCCACACCTTGCCTCACCCTGCAAGATACCCCCCACACCTTGCCTCACCCTGCAAGATACCCCCACACCCTGCCTCACCCTGCAGGTAGCCCCTCACACCCTGCCTCACCCTGCAGGTCTCCTGTGCACCCTGCCTCACCCTGCAGGTAGCCCCCCACACCCTGCCTCACCCTGCAAGATACCCCCACACCCTGCCTCACCCTGCAGGTAGCCCCCACACCCTGCCTCACCCTGCAGGTCTCCTGTGCACCCTGGGGTGGGGTAGGTGGCTGGTGGGAGCCATAAATCAAGTCAGGCGGGGATGGTGGGGCGCGCCCAGTGAGTGGTTTAAGGTTAATCACACCTCCTCACACTGGGTTATGGATGACTGTATCCCTGCCTGGCTCACCCTGCCTGGCTCACCCTGCCTGGCTCACCTGCTTGGCTCACTTGCCTGGCTCCCCCTGCCTGGCTTTACCTGCCTGGCTCACCTGCTTGGCTTCCCTTGCCTGGCTCACTTACTTGGCTCCCCCTTGCCTGGCTCCCCCTGCCTGGCTCACCTGCTTGGCTCACCTTGCCTGGCTCCCCCTACCTGGCTCACCTACTTGGCTCCCCCATGCCTGGCTCACCTGCTTGCCTCCCCCTGCCTGCTCCCCCTGCCTGGCTCACCTACTTGGCTCCCCCTGCCTGGTCCCCCTGCCTGGCTCACCTACCTGGCTCCCCCTGCCTGGCTCACCTGCCTGGCTCACCTACTTGGCTCCCCCTGCCTGCTCCTCCTACTTGGCTCCCCCTTGCCTGGCTCCCCCTTGCATGGCTACCCTCACGTAGCTCCCCTGACCTGGCTCCCCTACTTAGCTCCTCCCCTACCTAGCTAGTAACCTCTCCCCTTAAAAGATGAACGTAATTTCCGGATATACAACTCAGTCGTGCAGAGGTTCCCTCGCTGCAATGAGGATGCAGAAGGTTCGTACTGCCTCACGACGATGACTTGCTTCGAAGACACTGAAGAAAGAAAGAAAGAAGTGGTTCTCTAGTGGGCCCCTCAAGGACCATAGATAGTGAAAGTTCAGTCCCCACTGTAGTGAGAGCTTCTGTCCCCCACTGTAGCGACAGATTCTGAAGCCTCTGTAGCGAAGGCAGTGAGGTCATTCTTCTAAACACTTGTGTAGACGACCCCAGCTCCAATACAACCATGTAGTAACACCGTCTCGTTTTTGAGCTTCGAAATTTCATGAGGTTGAGAGTCTCAAAATGCCCCTAACTCACCCACATCAACTCACAGAAAAAAAAAGTATTGGAGTTACCTTAACCCGCCAGAAATATAGTGTATATATCATCACCTGAGGATAAATACTTTATAATATAAATACGAAGGTTAATACTTTTGACTTGTTCTTTGTTTGAATGCGAAGGATAATACTTTTGACTTGTTCTTTATGCGAATACGAAGGTTAATACTTTTGACTTGTTCTTTATGTAAATACGAAGGTTAATACTTTTGACTTGTTCTTTATGTAAATACGAAGGTTAATACTTTTGACTTGTTCTTTATGTAAATACGAAGGTTAATACTTTTGACTTGTTCTTTATGTAAATACGAAGGTTAATACTTTTGACTTGTTCTTTATGTAAATACGAAGGTTAATACTTTTGACTTGTTCTTTATGTAAATACGAAGGATAATACTTTTGACTTGTTCTTTATGTAAATACGAAGGTTAATACTTTTGACTTGTTCTTTATGTAAATACGAAGGTTAATACTTTTGACTTGTTCTTTATGTAAATACGAAGGTTAATACTTTTGACTTGTTCTTTATGCGAATACGAAGGATAATGCTTTTGACTTGTCCTTCATCTACATATAATAACTATTCATATATCTTCAGAAAATACAGGAGACTATGCAAATTAAGTCCAAAGAGAATACATACCTTTAGTCATTGTCATGGAATACATATATGTTATAGGAACACTGTCCAACTTGCAGTATACAAGGAGAAACGTCTTTAGCAAAGTAATCTTTGAAACCCTTCGAGGTGGAGTGGACAACAAACAGAGAGAGAGAGAGAGAGAGAGAGAGAGAGAGAGAGAGAGAGAGAGAGAGAGAGAGAGAGAGAGAGAGCTGTTCTGGACACTAGGGGTGCTGGTGGGGTTGTGAAGGCTGTAGCATTAAGAAACAGTTGGATGTATCAGCTCGTCACTGGCAGAGCCTGGTCTGTTAGACGCAGCTGTTGGGTTAGGGAATAGTTCAGGATGTCAACGTAAGCTGTTTGTATGGCGTCCTTGTTTGATAAGAATGTAAGCTGTGTTGTGGTATGGGATAAAAATTTTTTTTTTTTTTTTTTTTTTTTATACTTTGTCGCTGTCTCCCGCGTTTGCGAGGTAGCGCAAGGAAACAGACGAAAGAAATGGCCCAACCCCCCCCCCCCCATACACATGTACATACACACGTCCAGACACGCAAATATACATACCTACACAGCTTTCCATGGTTTACCCCAGACGCTTCACATGCCTTGCTTCAATCCACTGACAGCACGTCAACCCCTGTATACCACATGACTCCAATTCACTCTATTTCTTGCCCTCCTTTCACCCTCCTGCATGTTCAGGCCCCGATCACACAAAATCTTTTTCACTCCATCTTTCCACCTCCAATTTGGTCTCCCTCTTCTCCTCGTTCCCTCCACCTCCGACACATATATCCTCTTGGTCAATCTCTCCTCACTCATTCTCTCCATGTGCCCAAACCATTTCAAAACACCCTCTTCTGCTCTCTCGACCACGCTCTTTTTATTTCCACACATCTCTCTTACCCTTACGTTACTTACTCGATCAAACCACCTCACACCACACATTGTCCTCAAACATCTCATTTCCAGCACATCCATCCTCCTGCGCACATCTCTATCCATAGCCCACGCCTCGCAACCATACAGCATTGTTGGAACCACTATTCCCTCAAACATACCCATTTTTGATTTCCGAGATAATGTTCTCGACTTCCACACATTTTTCAAGGCTCCCAAAATTTTCGCCCCCTCCCCCACCCTATGATCCACTTCCGCTTCCATGGTTCCATCCGCTGACAGATCCACTCCCAGATATCTAAAACACTTCACTTCCTCCAGTTT
>NC_092243.1:9880983-9925983 GCF_036320965.1 Panulirus ornatus | reverse complement strand
CCTCACCACTACCTCCTCCTCCTCCTCCTCATCACTACCTCCTCCTCCTCCTCTTCCCCTCCACACTCCCTGACCACAATAAACACACACGCCCTCCTCCTCCTCCTCACCACCACCTCCTCCTCCTCTTCCTCTTTCCCTACACACTCCCTGACCATAATAAACACACACGCTCTCTTCCTCCTCCTCACCACCACCACCTCCTCCTCCTCCTCCACACTCCCTGACCACAATAAAGGCTTGTGGACTCGCAGAGGTGCCGGGGTGTGTCTCACCTCTCCTTCAGGAAGAGCACGGTGAGGCTCAAGGTCGGCTAGGGGAGGAGGAGGCAGAGGCATGACCTTTGCCGGAGGTGGTATATGTCGTACAGGGAGAGACTCAGTCACTCACTTCTACCGCGTTGGTTACGAAGGATTGTGTCACAATGGTCGCGCCACACACAGCTGGGTAAAAAAAAAAAGGTGAGGAGTTCGAGATATTGTGGGTCGGGTCGGTCCTCCTCCTCGTCGCCGATCGTATGTAAGGTGCCTGTGGGTCATGATGCTCTCTGGCTGAGGGAGAGGTGCCGTTCGGATGAAGAGGACGTCTTGTTCTCCGTCGTCGGGGGGCGCCGCGCTGCTTCTTCTTTGTATTCAGGGTCGCAGTCGCTCTCGGGGGGGATCCTAATTGGTCTTCCGAAGTTCTCGGCGCGTTGTGCTGTCGCCCTTGTTGATGAACACGACAAGGGGGGGGGGTGTCAACTTGAGCACGACGGTACGGCCCTCGAGCATGACGGTACGGTCCTTGAGCATGACGGTACGATCCTTGTGCACGACGGAACGGCCCTCAAGTACGACGGAACGGCCCTCGAGCACTTCGGTTCGGCCCTCGAGCTTGACGGTACGTTCCTTGAGCACGACGGTACGACCCTTGAGCACGACGGAACGGCCCTCGATCACGACGGTACAACCCTTGACCACGACGGTACGATCCATGGGGGTATGATGACCCCGGCCTTTGACCTAAACCCTGAGGGAACAGAGCACGGAACAGACCATGAATATCTTGATGAAGAGAGTTAGAAAAGAAAAAAATAAAAACCAAACTAAGGAGCTGGAAAGAAACATGTATCTAATTTTTCTGTGAGAGAGACTTAAACTCTGGTTCCAAAAGAGCTTTCAAGAAATCTTAGACCACCGCAAGGTACAGCCAGCGCTATGAACAAGGAGGTAGATAAGTAGGAAATAAGTCTAGGGTCATTATAGCCCCTCTTGGGGGGGCGCCGGGGGGGGGGGCTCTCTACCCTAGCGGGGGTATCCTAAACTATGGGAGATCATGGCGAGAGAGAGAGAGAGAGAGAGAGAGAGAGAGAGAGAGAGAGAGAGAGAGAGAGAGAGAGAGAGAGAGAGACAGAAAGAAAAAAACCGGAGTGTGGGTTTTGGGCGAGCTATAAGGTTATGATGAAGGATGGGGGCATCTTAAGTGGTGGTTAGAATGGGGGGTGTGGCCGAACCATCTACAGTAGGGACCCTGCTATGGGGGGGTGGGGGGGGGGAAGGCACTCTGAAGTGGGGAAGACGACTATACAGCTAGCGTGTAGGCAGTTCCAGGATGTTGACGGAGATGGCGCCACCTGCTGTAGATATGGTGTAGACGGAGGTGGGAAAACAACCCCCCCCCCCCTCACACGTCTTAATGTCGTGTGTGTCTTTCTTTTTTTCGTAAATCTACCGTCGCTAACGAGAGGTTTCCTCTCGACCTCCTTAACCCTGTCGAGCAAAATACGTACCTCTCGACCTCCTCAACCCTGTCTAGCAAAATACGTACCACTCGACCTCCTTAACCCTGTCTAGCAAAATACGTACCACTCGACCTCCTCAACCCTGTCTAGCAAAATACGCACCACTCGACCTCCTCAACCCTGTCTAGCAAAATACGTACCACTCGACCTCCTCAACCCTGTCTAGCAAAATACGCACCACTCGACCTCCTCAACCCTGTCGAGCAAAATACGCTGCACTGGTTACTTGGGCTGTTTCTAATCGCTGCTTTAGCAGGATTTGTTTACATAACCTCACCAAGCATGGTGTGTGTGTGTATGTCAGACGGACTGCAGGAGTTGCTGTTTTCTGTGTAGAATATTACGTTTTTGACTGTCAAATCTTTATTTTAGATCTTCTTACTCATGGTTCAGTTGCCTTTCCAGTGGAACTGCTGCACCTGTATGTATAATCATCTACCATTTCTTGCCTTGATGATATCCCCTCTCTCGTGAGAGACTGTGAGCAAGACATATCGTGATGGCCTGTGTACAAATCGTGGTAGATAAATCCCTTCAGTCTGTGTTATACTCCAAGGTATAATGAAGGCAAATAGATGGGGCCATACACGCTGCAAATACAAGGTGCCTGTCAATGCCCTACGATAAATAAAAAATAAATGAAAAGATAATCTTAACCCTGTAAATGTCAGAGATAATTTCAACTCGGTAAATGTCAAAGATAAAGAAAAAATGGTGAATGAATCCATGTCTCAGGCTTTACGCCTTTCCTTGGAGTATGGCTGAGTGGGAAAGTTGACGACTGTGGGTCTGGGGAAAGAAGGCAGAGCAGCTGATGTTTGCTGATGACGCGGTGGTGGTGGTGGTGCTGCTGTGCCAGTTCGGTGATGGGACGAAATCTAACGAAAGTTGCAGTGTTTGTTTGTATTCTTGTAGTGATGGGTGGTGTCCAGAGCGTCAGTGGCAGAATGGGATTTGAGTATGTCTGGGGAGTGTGGTTTCTGATGGGTGCATGTCTGGTGGGTTGGGGCTTATAAGTCTAAAGTAGATGATTTGGGCTGGTTAAACAAAGGGCAAATAGTGTTGATATAAAGGGACAGTCGGACGTCGTTATTTAACCCAAAACGAAGAAGAAGAAGAAGAAGAAGAAGAAGAAGAAGAAGAAGAAGAAAGAAGGGGAGGAGGATAAGGAGTAGGAGGAGGAGGAGGAGGAAGAAGAAGAAGAAGAAGAAGAAGAAGAAGAAGAAGAAGAAGAAGAGGAAGGAGAAGAAGAAGAAGAAGAAGAAGAAGAAGAAGAAAGAGAGAGAGAGAGAGAGAGAGAGAGAGAGAGAGAGAGAGAGAGAGAGAGAGAGAGAGAGAGGGAAAAAATATGAAAAGAAGTGGGAACAATGTGGTCTTTCGAGATATGAGAACAATGAGTGGAGTTTATATGAGGGAGGCGGGAGAGCTTAGCGGGGTGAGGCGGAACCACCCAGGTAGTGAGGCAAGAGGAGTGAGGGCAGTGAACGTGGGGTGGAAATCACCCAACCCGAAAACAGCGTTGGCTTTTACTGTGGCGCAGATGTTGTGGCCACATTAGCGCCTCCACATGTTGGAGGTGGGGGGGGGGGCTCTCCACATGCTTGGGGGTGGGGGACATCCACATGGTGATGCCTCCAGATGCTGGGGGGTGTCCACATGCCGTGGGGTGTCCACATGCTGGGGGATGTCCACATGCTGTGGGGATCCCCACATGGTAGTGTCTCCACATGCTGTGGGTGTCTACATGTTGTGGGATCTCCACATGGTAGTGCATCCACATGCTGGGGTGCCTCCACATGCTGGAAGGGCCTCCACATGGTAGTGCCTCCACATGCTGGGGGTGTCCACATGCTGGGGATGTCCACATGGTAGTGCCTCCACATGCTGGGGGTGTCCACATGCTGGGGTGCCTCCACATGCTGGGGGCCTCCACATGCTAGGGTGCCTCCACATGCCGGGGTGCCTCCACATGCTGGGGTGCCTCCACATGCTGGGGGGGCCTCCACATGCTGGGGTTGCCTCCACGTGCTAGGGGTGTCCAAATGCCAGGGTGCCTCCATATGTTAGGGGTCTCCACGTGCTGGGGTGCCTCCACATGCTAGGGTGCCTCCACGTGCTTGGGATGGCTCCACTTGCTGGGGGACTTCCACATGCTGGGGCCTCTACACTACTAAATTCGAACCTATCAAAACAATATAAGAAAATCAGATTATATTTCAGGGACTCGTGTGTGAACTTGAATGTACCCTTTGCATGAATAAGAGTAGATTCTTCATTTTTGACTGATGTAGAGTTCCTGGTGATGTAGATTCTTCATTCACGTAAGGTCCTCGCTAATGTAAAGTCTCCACAAAGGTAAAGTCTTTATCAATGTGAAATCTTCTCCGATGTAAAGTCTTTCCGAATGTGAGTCTTCCCTAATGTAAAGTCTCCACCAGCGTAAAGTCTAAACTGACGTAAAGTCTACACTAATATATAGGCCCCACTGAAGGAAACTCTTCACGAATGTAAAAGTCTCCAATGAGGTAAAATCTCTGTTCATGTAAAGTCTTCGATAATGTTAATTTCCACTAAGGTAGTCTCCACCGAAGTAAAGTCTCGCCCTCATACAAAGTTTCCACGTATGTAGAGTCTTCCACTCATCCGGAGACTCCACAAATGGAAAGTCCCCTGCAGTGGAGGGCGCCCACCCGTCAGCCTCCAGCACTAAAAGACGCCTCCAGGATCTTGTACACTTCAGCAGGGGGGTCTTGTCAGCAAGGGATCCAACACCACAGCCATCGATTTCTAATACCACAGTCAGATCTTTGTGTCCCTCTGTGTGTGTGTGTGTGTGTGTGTGTGTGTGTGTGTGTGTGTGTGTGTGTGTGTGTGTGGCAGTGGGCCCAGCCTCCGTGGGGCATTCAATCTCCGTCATAGTTCTCGACTCTTATGTGAAGGCTATGGGGGCCCCCTCCAGGTCCTCTTGTGTGGCACCTTTTCCCCCTCCCGCAGGTTCCCTTATCTTCGTCGACCCCCTTTCTTCCCCCTCTAGGTCCCCGTGTATTCTTCGTCCCTCTCCTCTTGCACAGGTTCTTGTCTCGCCCTTTTCCATCCTCAAGGTTCTCTTGCGTGGGCCTTGTCCCTTATTCTGAATCCCATTTGACTTCAATCCCCCTTTTCCTTCTTTCAGGCCCTCTTGTCTTCGTCCCTCTTCCTTTCCCAGTTCCTCATCCCTTTGTTTTCACCCCTTTCTCGTCTTCAAGGTCTTTTTGTCTTCACCCCTTTCCCGTCATAGAAGTCCCCTTGTCTCGCTCCTTTTCCAGGCTTCCCTGTCCTCCCTATTTCCTTCCCAGGTCCCTTTGTCTCATTCCCTCACTTCCCCCAGGCCCTCTTGCCTCATCAGCAACGCTAGGGTCTTGAAGTCTCTCGTGTTCTCATAGGGTTGGGTCATTCCTTCCTTCCATGCATACATTGTAACAGTTCCTATACGATTGCTAAATCATCGACCCCTCACGATCTTAATTCAGATAACATCATAAACATCATGTGAAGCGCCTGCAGAAAGTGGCTGTATGAAAAGCATTCTTTTGTATGCATACCGAGTGAGGAAGTGGTATAGCACATCACTGACAGCATAGCGTACTGTCTATGACAATGATTATTATCGGTCAGCCATCAAGGTGATCTGGAATGATGCAGGAGGGGGACGTGTCTCAGAAGAATAGCCTCGCACTTTTAGTCAAGTTACCCTCTCAAAGACCTCGAAATTTCTACACTAGCTAGCTGACTATTTTGATGTAGTACAAGGCATGTTTAAGCACTCACTGTGGAAGACATTTTACGTATATACGTGGATAGATTCGAGACTTACCCACACTGTTACGGGTAGAAACACAGTAT
Source organism: Panulirus ornatus (assembly GCF_036320965.1). NCBI lineage: Eukaryota > Metazoa > Arthropoda > Malacostraca > Decapoda > Palinuridae > Panulirus > Panulirus ornatus. The sequence goes on along the minus strand of NC_092243.1, from coordinate 9,920,321 downwards.
TACAGAGACACCAAACCACATCACTACAAAAAAGGTGAGCAGATTTGTCGTCCTTTCTTTCCACTGAAAAATCGAAGCTTCTGTGGATGTATCCGAGCCATACGTCTGTGATAAAGAGCTAAAAGCTAAAAGTCTCACGGACTTAGCCGCCCACTAGCTGTAGAGCATGTAGCTTTTTCCACGGTAAGTAACTGTGCAGCATAAATTGAGTCTTGCCGCCACCCAGGTCCTACCAACCTACATCATTTGGCGGAAGTTTAACGCCAAAAATAATCTAGCAACACATCCCTAGGGAGAGGGGGAGAGAGAGAGAAAGAGAATACTACCCCACGTAGCTCCTGCGTGTTGTAGAAGGCGACAGAAGATGAAGAAGGAGACAGGAACAGAAGATGACGAAGGAGGAGGAGAAGGAGAAGTAGTAGTAGAAGAAGAAGAAGAAGAAGAAGAAGAAGAAGAAGAAGAAGAAGGAGAAGAATAAGAATAAGGAGAAGAACAAGAATGAGAAGAAGAAGAAGAAGAAGAAGAAGAAGAAGAAGAAGAAGAAGAAGAAACCAACCGAAGAATTTTTCCCTCGAGGGCACAATCGTCTTTATCCTGACGCTCCCTCGCTCAGGTGGGGAAGGGAGAGCAGGTATTGAATGACGCAGGGAATTTCAAAGTTAATGTATGGTGTAGATGGTCATTGTATTCTCTCTTCCTTCATTCATAAACAGGACCAGATCAGGCTTGAACTAGGAATTGGTAGAAATACAAAGGAAAATGAATTCAAAGTACACAAAGCTTAGATGGGACTAACTTAGATAATGATAGCTGAATTAGATACAGTACTCGTCAGCGAAGCCTGTCGCTTCACTTCATTTATCAACACAAACGAGACATATCTCTCTGTAAAATCAATTACCACAGCGTTAATCGCATGATGAATCATTACGAAATAAATCACTTATCTTTAGTACCAACGTTGGAAATAAATCTTTTAAAGCAGATATAGAAAACTTCATTATCTGTTCAGTGATGTATACAGAACCCTTTCGCTGATGATGGCTGATATATATATATATATATATATATATATATATATATATATATATATATATATATATATATATATATACACATATGTATTGCCTATTCTGGATATGCAGCAACTGAAGCTGCATTCTGGATATGAATGAATTCCCTCGTTTGTATGCTTTCAGTAGCGCCTACGGATGTAGATGAATTTATCTCTGGCTCACTGGTTTCATTGACTATCCCATGTACACACGGATATGCCTAGGTACAGTAGATATAGATACTGTTTGATGGATGAGTGCATCTATCCGGCGTTGATGTAATCGCGTCCGACATAAAATTCGCTTCGTTGTATGAATTATATATTCATCACAGTAATTACGTCTGGTTCCATCAGGAGTTTCAACGCATCTGTGTTTATATAGAAATTGGAACATCATAGAACATTCGTCTGGGGAGGCAAATTAAAGAAACACAGTCACTAGAGTTATATCATTTCAAAACACTTTGGAAATGATGTACGACGAAGAGATCCGGGGTTGTGGAAGAAGTCTGGGAGAATGTAAGTGAGGGGAGAGTGATGATGTGGACGATGAAGGGGACCGACCTAATTTACCTGTGTGTGAGTTCTTACACGAACGGGATTTGGCCAAAATGTGTTTCCTTTAGGAATTCTGAATCAATCCCTTGCGTTTATAATTTCTTCTGATGGTGATGATGAAGTCTTTCCATCCTTTCTGCTGGGCCCTTATATATATATATATATATATATATATATATATATATATATATATATATATATATATATATATATATATATATATATATAACCTAGCCTAAGACATTTACTCATTTCATCGACCAGTTCTCTAGGGGAGGATGAACAGCTGGGTGGACTGTGGGCCACCTGCTGCAACCAGGACTTTGATATATATTTATGTTTACTATAAACATCTTCAAACTCCATTAGGTTCATTTCAGCCCATTTTTTTCTCTAGACTGTATCCAAGTCTTTTATCTTATATCTTATTTTGTATTTTCTGATTTTATTTATTTTACTCTTGTATGGCCGGCAAAACCCCTGACTTTACCTTTCTTTAATTTATCCATCAATATCTGGTATCATTATCTTCAAGACATTTTAGGTGGCATATCTTGATAAAACACCGTCACACATGGTTCTGTTTCATGCTGCTTTGAGTTCGCTCTTGGTTCCAAACTCTTTGATTCATCTCTCAGTCTTATCCTTAATGTTCTTCTTGGTTTACAATTCTCTCTGGTATACTATAGTAGTTTACTTTGTCAGATGTGTCCATTCTCTGAACTTGTATGACAACTTCATTCATGTTGATGTGATGAGATAAGTAATTGGGTTTGCGTAGTTTTTTTTTCCCATGTACAAATCCATGTTAACATTCGTCCATATGATTGTTCTTGGTCAGATGTTTCTGTGTTTTCAATCATCACTCAAAGACTTTGATTATAAGAGACGTCAAGTTCAGTGGCTTACATCACCCTTGCTTTAACGTAGATCCTCCTCTCTGCATTTGTTTTACGTAAACCATTGTTGTTGTGAACGTCTGCAAGTTCGGTTCCCTTCACACTCAACCCTCGTCAGTTAACACCATCATTGTTGACATTTTTTACTTCCGTTTTCTCTTGCTAGATGGCAGTGGTCCCACCTGGCTCTGGTAACGCGTTCTCTCTCTTTAAGCTTATCAGTTACTGTGTTTTTTTCCCATCGTTTTCCCAATATCTCTCAATACCTTTGATTGCATTGTCATCACGTTGATTGAAAGGGTCATCAGCTAATTCCTTCTTTTGCATTAGAAAGTGAATTCTGATATGTGTTGTTCAGATGATAGCGTCATCCATATTTCCCGGGGTTATTTTCGAACTTTTTCCTTGTCTTTCAAAGGTCTGATCTTTGATTTCTTACCTCTGGGTTCCCAGCCTTATTTTGTATGATTTCATTTTCATTTTCTCCTTTTATTTATAGGATTTCATAATGATTTCAGCATCATGCTGAACTATTTCTTTTTTCTTCATCAATATCTTTTTCTGCCTTCTTCAGTCAGGGCTATTTTTTTTCCTCTACCCGTTTTCTTTAATTCATCAACTGTTTTCTCTCGTTGGGTAATTTTACGTTTTGAACTATTTTTCGTTTTTTGTTGCTTTAATCCAGCTGATGATCGAGCCGTCATCATATTTTTACCATCTTCTCGTAGCATACTTTTGGCGTTTGCCTTAATATCACTGGTTTTAAAATTGCTTCACTCCCAGTCTCTAGTGTGAGTTCTTCATGTTCTTCATCTTCAGTTGCTCTGTCACTTTCAACACTGTATATCCACATAGCGTTCTGTATTTCCACATAGCGTCCTGTATTTCCACATAGCGTCCTGTATTTCCACTAGCGTTCTGTATTTCCTCATAGCGTCCTGTATTTCCACAGCGTCCTGTATTTCCACACAGAGTCCTCTGTCTCCACATAGCGTCCTGTATCTCCACATAGCGTCGTGTATTTCCACACAGCGTCCTGTATTTCCACACAGCGTCCTGTATTTCCACACAGCGTCCTGTATCTCCACATAGCGTCCTGTATTTCATTTCTGCGCCGCTGTAATCTGGGTGGCTGACATGTTCCCTCTTCTATTCGAGATGACTTTCATGTCGATATATCTGCAGGATTACGGGCTTTTTTCATTTCTTTCTTTCTTTCTTTCTTTCTTTCTTTGCCAAACGATCATTTATTTCTATTGACACTTTTCCCCGTGCTTAAACTCTGTGTGTGTGTTTTCCTGACCTCTCCCAGTTTCACGAGTGAACCATCTACCCTGCAGATGGTTGAGGTCCTTTGTATGATGTCTATCGTATGATGTCTATCGTATGATGTCTATCGTATGATGTCTATCGTGTTGTTTCGTCTTATCGGTCCCCGAGTTTACCTGTATACATCTCGCACTGTATGAATTATTACGCTTTTTCTGTATTGACATTATTTTTCTTTTTTTTATCTAGCTTGTTACAGTATTCATGATATTTGATCAGTCTTGTTATTTCTTTCTCCCGACTGGAAACTGCCTCTGAATTAATTATTGCGTTATTAGTACACGGAAGTTCATTTTCCATTTACTCTTTCCAGTATGATATATATATATATATATATATATATATATATATATATATATATATATATATATATATATATATATATATATATTTTTTTTTTTTCTCTCTCTCTTTCATTAACCATTCTGATTCTAGGAGATTTTTCATCGTTATTTTGCAATTGCATATTTTCCTATATCAATTTCAACCATGGAGATAGATAGATAGGGAGAGAGAGAGAGAGAGAGAGAGAGAGGGAGAGAGAGAGAGAGAGAGAGAGAGAGAGAGAGAGAGATGCGGTGGTGCTGAAAGTCGGTGGACTGGGAAGCTCCCGTCATCTCGTCTTCTCCTGTACCAAGTGGATTGTTTGAATGACATTACCAGCCAGCTGATTACATCACCAGGTTATAAACTAATGGTCTCTTGAAGCTAGGTAGAGGAGGTGTTGGATTACTGAGTACATGACGTACATATATGTTCCACTCAGGTGTTGAGGACTGGTTTATATTCCACTCAGGGGTTGAGGACTGGTTTATATTCCACTCAGGTGTTGAGGACTGGTTTATATTCCACTCAGGTGTTGAGGACTGGTCTATATTCCACTCAGGTGTTGAGGACTGGTTTATGTTCCACTCAGGTGTTGAGGACTGGTTTATATTCCACTCAGGGGTTGAGGACTGGTTTATATTCCACTCAGGGGTTGAGGACTTCTTTATATTCCACTCAGGGGTTGAGGACTGGTTTATATTCCACTCAGGGGTTGAGGACTGGTTTATATTCCACTCAGGGGTTGAGGACTGGTTTATATTCCACTCAGGGGTTGAGGACTTCTTTATATTCCACTCAGGGGTTGAGGACTGGTTTATGTTCCACTCAGGTGTTGAGGACTGGTTTATGTTCCACTCAGGTGTTGAGGACTGGTTTATATTCCACTCAGGGGTTGAGGACTTCTTTATATTCCACTCAGGTGTTGAGGACTGGTTTATATTTCACTCAGGGGTTGAGGACTTCTTTATATTCCACTCAGGGGTTGAGGACTGGTTTATATTCCACTCAGGTGTTGAGGACTGGTTTATATTCCACTCAGGGGTTGAGGACTGGTTTATATTCCACTCAGATACCGACGAATCTTCTGCTTTCCTCTCTGTTGCTGAGGATTTAGCAGCTTCGTCCTCGGCCACTTGGAGGGGAAAGAAAAGGGCATAGTTGGATGGCATGATGTACTGTGATGTGAAGTTTCCTAGTTCGATCCCCTTGACGAAATGAGAAAAAAGCAAATTACATCTCCATCCAGAATGTCTTAGATATTACAGCTTATGTTATAGAACCTTCAACAGACCATTTCCTTAAACCAAAATAACCCCTAGATACACATCATGGACATTTGGAAGGAAAACGATAATGAACCTAGCCCACTGTGTCTCGATATATTTTCAGTTCAGGTCTTGTGAAATGTGTCTTTTAGGAAGATCACAGCTATTCACGACCACAAAAGTCATCGCCAGGGACACCACGAATGTTGATGATGGTAGAGACGATTAATGTTGTCCCCCCAACACCTGCAGGTTTCACTACCACTTACTCAAACTTTCCACTGCTTGTATCCCTGACGTCCATTCCCACACATGACCACCCAACCCTCCACCCTCCTCCTTCTTCTTCCCCTCAAGTTTGTGCCCTGTGTAGGCTCCATCAGCGAGGCCAGGACGTGACCTGGTTTCTCCCCCCCCCTGGGGAGGAAGCGAGCGAGTGTGCGACGACCCCCACCCACCCACTCCACTTCCCCTTCGGGATAGGACCTGCCTCCCTGCTCGAAGCCCCCATTCAGTATGCCTTCCTTGGCATGGCAGCCAGGTCATGGGGGGGCAGAGAGAGAGGTCTTGCCAAAGGATATAACCATCGTCTCACGTGGTAACCCAACCGAACGCCCATCCGTTCCCAAGGGCGTCGCACCCCAGCCGAACGCCCATCCGTTCCCAAGGGCGTCGTACCCCAGCCGAACGCCACCGGTTCCCAAGGGCGTCGTGCCCCAGCCGAACGCCATCGGTTCCCAAGGGCGTCGTACCCCAGCCGAACGCCACCGGTTCCCAAGGGCGTCGTACCCCAGCCGAACGCCACCGGTTCCCAAGGGCGTCGTACCTCCCGTTCAGGATAGTAACCTCCGCCTGACGGATCTACTGGGACGCAGGAGCTAACAACGTCTGGTGTAGTTGACCCTCCCTTACAACGTCTGGTGTAGTTGACCCACCTTCCTCTCTCCCCACTTCCCCTTCCCTTAACCCTTTTCCATTACCCCCTTCCATCGTGATCTGGTGGTGCTGCGCTGGGCTTCGGACGAGGTGGAGGTGGAGGTGGAGGTGGAGGAAGAGGTGGAGGAGGTGACGCTCGCCCTCTTGATCAGTTCTCTGCATGTGAGAGGAGAGAGGAACACGTCGTCGTCGTGGCCTGGGTGGAATATAGCTGGTCGTTGACGCTAGTTTATGTGCACATCTGTACACGCACACAGACACACACACACACACACACACACACACACACACACACACACACACACACAGACGGGCACACTAGATAACTAGATGTGCCTAGAAACTTAAGTATATTACTATTTACACAGACAGGCACACTAGAGAACTAGATGTACCTAGAAACTTAGGTATATTACTCTTTACACAGACGGGCACACTAGAAAACTAGATGTAACTAGAAACCTAAGTATATTACTGCATAAATTCATAGAAAACTAGATGTACCGAGAAACTTAAGTATATTACTGCATAAACTCATAGAAAACTAGATGTACCGAGAAACTTAAGTATATTACTGCATAAACTCATAGAAAACTAGATGTACCGAGAAACCTGAGTATATTACTGCATAAACTCATAGAAAACTAGATGTAACTAGAAACCTAAGTATATTACTGCATATACTCATAGAAAACACACATTTTGGTTTTGAGGGTCTTTATGGATTTCTGACCTTAACGAGCACTTCAGCCAAGGTGAGGGTCGGGGAGAGACCAATGTACAAGCGAGGGTCCCAGGTTAGCACTTTGTTGCTCCTATGGTAATGGAAGAACGGTGAAGATATTCTGTCTCTCCCAGGACGAACGAACGAAACAACCTCCGCTGTATCATGACGAAGTCATATAGAAACCCGGATACATCTTTCTCTATTTGTCCCAGTTCGCGTTCGAAAACTGTTTCGTTAACAAGACTTAAAAAAGGACAGGCCCTTCCCCACTCACGGATTTCAGAGTTAAATGATGTCTTTTTTTTTTTCTTTCCTGCGAGAGAGAGAGAGAGAGAGAGAGAGAGAGAGAGAGAGAGAGAGAGAGAGAGAGAGAGATAGATAGATAGATAGATAGATAGAGATAGATAGATAGATAGATAGATAGATAGATAGATAGATAGAGAGAGAGAGAGAGAGAGAGAGAGAGAGAGAGAGAGAGAGAGAGAGAGAGAGAGAATATCCCTTGCTTGCCTGCCAACACTACACGGGAGTGGCGGAGGGAGGGAGGAAGGAAGGAGGCGGAGAGAGAGGGAGGAGGGGAGGGGCAATAAATTTCCATCTTGCTGTGTGAAGGGTAAAGTAGAAAAGGTTGAAGCCATGGAGCAGGGAGCCTAGCCTTGCCTAGCCTAGCCTAGCCTAGCCTAGCCTAGCCAGGATGGAATATTTCATATATATATTTTCGTTTTCTTTTTTCTTTTTTTATTTTTTATCCTCAACCCCTTGAGAACTCGATTGTTGTGACCCTTGGGTATGAAGGCGTGGTCATATTGACCTTTTAAGGGTCGTGGTTCCAGGAGCAGGTCAACGTACCCAAGGGGTCGTATTGTTGTACTCTAGGGTCGTCTCGTCGTGTTCAAGGGTCGTACCATCGTACTTAAGGGTCGTATCGTCATGTTCAAGGGTCGTCCCATCGTACTCAAGGGTCGTGTCGTCGTGTTCAAGGGTCGTACCATCGTACTCAGGGATCGTCTCGTCGTATTCAAGGGTCGTACCGTCGTACTCAAGGGTCGTACCATCGTGTTCAAGGGTAGTACCGTCGTACTCTAGGGTCGTCTCGTCGTGTTCAAGGGTCGTACCGTCGTACTCAAGGGTCGTATCGTCGTGTTCAAGGGTCGTACTATCGTACTCAAGGGTCGTATCGTCGTGTTCAAGGGTCGTACCATCGTACTCAAGGGTCGTATCGTCGTGTTCATGGGTCGTACCGTCGTACTCAAGGGTCGTATCGTCGTGTTCAAGGGTCGTACCGTCGTACTCAAGGGTCGTATCGTCGTGTTCAAGGGTCGTCCCATCGTACTCAAGGGTCGTCTCGTCGTGTTCAAGGGTCGTACTATCTTCTTCCTATGATTTTCTCTTATATTCGTTCATTCTATTCATTGATCTATCATCTTTTTGTTTCGCCCTTATTTCTTCCTTATTGGTTGGTATTAATCACCTTATTACTAATTTCTTCCTTCAAGGTTGGTATTAATCGTCTGATTAGTCGTCTTATAATCTCATGGATTATTTTTTTTTTTTCACGTTTACCTCCACGTTATCATCTTCCATGTTACCCAGACCATTATCACCTTCGGTTTCTGTGTCATGATCGGATTACATTCATTTTCACAATGTATCATGATCAAATTACATTCATTTTCACCATGTATCATGATCAAATTACATTCATTTTCACCATGTATCATGATCAAATTACATTCATTTTCACCATGTATCATGATCAAATTACATTCATTTTCACCATGTATCATGATCAGATTACATTCATTTTCACCATGTATCATGATCAAATTACATTCATTTTCACCATGTATCATGATCAGATTACATTCATTTTCACCATGTATCATGATCAGATTACATTCATTTTCACCATGTATCATGATCAGATTACATTCATTTTCACCATGTATCATGATCAGATTACATTCATTTTCACCATGTATCATGATCAAATTACATTCATTTTCACATCTAGATTTGATAAGTCTTTGGAATGCTGTCTTTCGTATGCTGGTCCATTATTCCTATTCTTAGCCTCTTGTGTGTCTCCTAGGAGATTGGCTTAGATAGATAGATAGATAGATAGAGAGAGAGAGAGAGAGAGAGAGAGAGAGAGAGAGAGAGAGAGAGAGAGAGAGAGAAGTAACTTATGTAAGCCGAGTTTGAACTTTATCATATATATATATATATATATATATATATATATATATATATATATATATATATATATATATTTATTTCTTTTTTCTTTTTTCTGGTCATTCAAATTATGTAGCCTTATGAACCAATCCATTTGTATATTGTACGTAACGAGGTGATTGTACGTTCATTGCTCATAACACTGATGCAACGTAATGTACATAGAAATGATTAGGTTAATCAGTTAGATGTGTGTTTACTGCACATATGAATTTCTATATTAGTCTACATATGTCGTCGGCTTATGTACAAGGATTAGCCAGACATCTGTTTACTATATGATACATGAGAAGTGCACATGCGTACATTAGCTTATAAATAATTGAATCTATGCAGGAAAAAAGAAATTGGAATATAGAATATAGAAATGTATATTGTATAGCTAAAGACAGAGAGAACTCAGAACTTACTCTGTGTATGGGATGCGTGTATATATTTCTCTTTCATGTATATTACGAAAGGATATTTAACTATGCCTATATACGTAGGGGGAACTATATAGATATGACTATATACATTTGACTTCCTTGAGTTATTTATATAATGTTCCAAATACCTTTATGGGCTAGTGTGTGTGTGTGTGTGTGTGTGTGTGTGTGTGTGTGTGTGTGTGTGTGTGTGTGTGTGTGATGTGGTAGAGGGAGGTAATAGTACAGTTTTACTGACAGAGAACTCACAGAGGACTCACAAGGACTCACAAGGCCTCACAAGGACTCTCAAAGGCTCATATGTTCACACAAAGGCTCATGAGTTCACACAAAGGATACGCAAGGGCTCACAAGGACTCATAGAAACTCACAAGGATTCTCAAAAGCTCAGAGGGGGGTTTTCAAAGAGTCGCAAGGGCTGCTAAAGACTCTCAGGGACTCAAAAAGACTCTCCAGGACTCACAAGGACTCATAAGGGAAGAATACGCTGTATATTGAACATACACGTATACATATGAATACATGTATGTACAGATCATACACGACATGTAGGCGGGCAACATATGTGGGTAATGTATGACTGCATTTTGATGTATAAATTGTATTATGAAATCCCTTAAGGCAAGATCACGTGAATTATAGAATACACCATAGGATGGATACACTCATACATTAGATCGTATAGAGGTATGTATACAAGCGCACAAACACGCGCACGAACCTACACTATACAAACACACAGACATACATACACATATACATACACACGCCCAAGCACGTTGTCTCTGTTTGATTATCCTATAACTAATCTCTCTTCCCTCTCCATTTATCTATCCTCTAACTGTCTGTTTGTCTGTCCATATATCTATCTGTCTGCCTACCCATCTATCTATCAGTCAATATATCTATCTAGCTGTGGTCAGCCAGGGTCACAACGCAGGGCAGAACAATTCCCCCCACCCCCTGAGCCAATCGGATCGTGCGTGCGTCCGGAGCGTCCAGTCATAGTGCAGCAAATCCATGACGTCACAGCGGCTGCATTACCATCTGCCATACAGTGCTGGACCGCAAATTTATTTCCCACTACGGGCGTGAACAGAATCGTTATTTTCCATGGCGCGAGGTTACAATTGGCTTTGGTTAGACGGGCGTGATGAAACGTGTCATTCATTTCCACTTTTAGTAGGGAATAACATTAGTATTAAATAAAATGTAAATGTTGCCACACGCAACCGTGTTTAGGCCATAAGAAATCCCTTTGGCCTATTTAGTAGCTTACGTTTGGTGGTTGTAATGCTAATACCTCAGGTTATATTCTCAAAATGACGTTTAAGGCTGTTGTTACTTGTAGTAAACAGGGAAGATATGTTCGTCGGAACTTCTGTGGCGTGTACGTCACCAGGCTGTATGACGTCAGGGATTTGCCGCGCTGTCATTGGTCGGTTAAAAACATATGATTAATATGTCACTTGTAGTGATGATGATTATAATATTAATGATATTATAATCACCATTATTATTATTATTATTATTATTATTACTATCATTATTATCATTATTATTATTATTATTATTATTATCAACAATTGATGATGAAACTAACGATATTGATAATAATGATAATTATGATAATGATAGTAGTGATGATAATGATAATGACAATGATAATGATATCAATCAAAGTAATAGCAATAATCCCCCTACCACCATCACCACCATTACTGCCATTACTACTACTACTACTACTACCACCACTACTACTATCACATTACTACTACTACTACTACTACTACTACTACTACTACTACTGCTGCTACTACCACTACCATTACTACTACTACTGCCACTATTACTACTATTATTATTACTACTACTACTACTACCACCACCACTACCACTACAACTGCTGCTACGACCATTACTACTACTACGACCACTACTACTACTATTACGACCACTACTGCTACTACTACTACCCTCTACGACTACTGCTACCACCACCTCTACTTCTACTACTACTACTACTACTACTACTACTACTGCTACTACTACTACTACTACTACTACTACTACTACTGCTACTGCTACTACTACTACTACTACTGCTACTACTACTACTACTACTACTACTGCTACTACTACTACTACTACTACTGCTACTACTACTACTACTACTACTACTACTACTGCTACTACTACTACTACTACTACTACTACTACTGCTACTACTACTACTACTACTACTACTACTACTACTGCTACTACTACTACTACTACTACTGCTACTACTACTACTACTACTACTGCTACTACTACTACTACTACTACTACTGCTACTACTACTACTACTACTACTACTACTGCTGCTACTACTACTACTACTACTACTACTACTACTACTACTACTACTACTACTGCTACTACTACTACTACTACTACTACTACTACTACTACTGTTACTACGACCACCACTACTACTGCTCCTACGACTACCACTTCTAGGGAGGCAAGACTAAGAGAAACAAGGGTAGTAAAAGTGGCCACGTCTGCGGTCGCCTGGGGTGTAATTTCCTGGGTCATAATTAAGTTGGACGATGGTCGTGCATTCTGGCCCTGGGTGTGATCTGTGAAACGACCCCTCGTAAAATAGAATATAATCCTGGATATGATGGCGCAGCAGCAGCAGCAGGGAGGGGTCGTCGTCGTCGTACCATCACCCCCACACACCCCAGCCGCACCGCAACCTCCCCCTCTCCTGGTTAGCTGGTCGTCCCTGGTTGGTTGGTTGGTTAGCTGGCTGGTCGTCCTGGTTGGTTGGTTGGTTGGCTGGTCGTCCTTGGTTGGTTGGTTAGCTGGTCGTCCTTGGTTGGTTGGCTGGTCGTCCTTGGTTGGTTGGTTGGTTGATCTTCTTTGGTTGTTCTCAGAGGGTCGTTCTTGGTTGGGTCGTTGTTTTCGGATGGTCGTTAAGGACTGGTTGTTTTCGACTGGTCGTTCTTAGTTGGTTGGTCGTTCTCCGCTGGTCGTCCTTGGCTATGTCGTTCTCAGCTTGTCATCTGTGTCTGGTCGTTCTTGGATGGTTGATTAATGACCGGTTCGACCTGATTGGTCGTTCTTAGCCCGTCACTCTTGGACGGTCACTACCAGGTTGGTCGTTCTCTCCTACCCAGTCGTTCTCGGCTGGTCGTTCTTGGATTGGGTCGCTGGATCTGGCCTGCAGAAGCCGAAAACCGCATAGGTCTGCGCGTTCGAACCCCCCGCGGATTATCATCGCTCGCTGGCCAAGTCAGGGGGTTTAGGAAGGTTTCTCACGTGCTTATATTACGTTAACCATTCGTCATGTAATTACCATGTGTAATTACCTCGTCTGCGGGGTGGGTGGTGGGGGGTGTGATTGGGTGGGCGGGCGGTTTGTGGGGGTGATTGAGTGGGCGGGCCTTAGGGGGGGGTTGGGGGTTTCCAGTACGGGAAATGATGGTGATTATTTTAAAAGAAAATTAGGTACTCTGCATTGCCTCGGGGTCGCACACATCTCCCTTAAAAGTTTTGGGCAAGTTGACCTCCTAGTCAAGAGGGTCTCTGGCGATATAGGTCGCCAGGAGTAACAAGAGAAGTTCGCTGGCTGGAGTGGTCGCCGGGAGAACAACAAAAGTTCCTGGGTGGAGTGATGGCCTGAGGACGATCAGTGGTTTGCTGGCTAGAGTGATAGCCAGGAGGACAGGAGGAGTTCGCTGGATAGAGTACTCGGTCGCCAGGAGAACAAGAGAAGTCTACTGGCTAGAGTGATCGACAGGAGAATGTGTTCCGTGGCTAGAGGTTCGTCGGCTAAAGTGATCAGCAACAGAACCAAAGATGTTCTGTGGCCAGAGAGATCGCTGGGAGAACAAGAGAGGTTCGCTGGCTTAGAGTGATCGCCAGGAGAACGAGAGACGTTCGCTGGCTTGGAGTGATCGCCAGGAGAACGAGAGAGGTTCGCTGGCTTAGAGTGATCGCCAGGTGAACGAGAGACGTTCGCTGGCTTAGAGTGATCGCCAGGTGAACGAGAGACGTTCGCTGGCTTAGAGTGATCGCCACGGAAGATCAGAACGTTCGGTCGTTGGCCACAGGGATCGCCAGGAGAACAAACAAACGCTCCAGAGTCAGGGCGAATCAAGTTCTCTCCAGCTGGATGAAGGCGCATAAGAAAGAACACTTCACTGTTCTGAACATGTCGTTCAGAATGAACAAATCCCCCCCCCCCTCTCACTCTACATTTAATACCTCCATTATTGATCCTGCAGAGGAGATATATATATATATATATATACATGTCGGTAGAGTTATGCAACACGGATTGACGTCAAGTTGCAAGAAAGCCTGTCTGATATTGAAGCTTACGTAGGATATAACTATGAGCTAGATTACCAAAATAATAGTCCGTATTTTGTATCCCCAGAATAATAGTCCATATTTTGTATCCCTTTTTTTTTTTCTTTCGTCTTTTTTTTTTTTCTCTCTGCTTTTGCGTTGATATAATCTTGGTTTAGCGCGGGTTCCGCTCGTACGGTAATAACAACAACAACATGCCACCGTTTTTGATCTGGTCTGTCTCTACACACACGCGCCACAGGACACGAGGGTCTCCACGCCTCGTCGCGTCGTCCCGAGACGAGGACGCGCTGCGCAGAGGGAGTTGAGGGGGGGGGGGGGGTTCTTCCACCCCCCCTCCCCCCTCACCCCCCTGGTGTGGCGTCACGCTTGACTCATGCCTCATAACCCCGCTCCCCTACCCCCTCTTCCCTCCTCCCTTACTATGACGTCACACAACACAATAACTTCAAGTTCCTGGTATGACGTCATGCTGATGTGTTGAATAGCCCCTTGGCTCATAATCTCCTCTGTTTGCTCCTTGATATAGGGTATATAAGAGACGCCGTGAAGCCTATATGATTCATATACGAGTAGATATATGTCTTCAGTCCAGCCTCTCGCTTCCGTTTGTGGCGTGTGTGTGTGTATGTGTGTGTGTGTGTGTGTGTGTGTGTGTGTGTGTGTGTGTGTGTGTGTGTGTGTGTGTATTAGAAGATGATGCCGTACTTGTGTGTGTGTGTGTGTGATATTCGTATACCGACGTGTGTCTCGTGACTTGCCCCTCTGGCCAGTTCATGACCGGAGAGACGAGGTCAGGTCAGGCGGTGGGGGGGGTCGTTCACTTGTTTTTGTTAGGTACAACACTGCTTGACTCGCAGACAACATTTTACACTGATTATCTGCATGATCGTACCCACACACACACACACACACACACACACACACACACACGCACACACATGCGCGTTTTTCTTTTGTAATCACACTTGCTCGCCGTTTTTCGTCGTTATTGGGGATAATGTTTGAAACGGAAATAACAGTCTCATTTGCTCAGTCTACAATCTATTCGTTATGTATGATGCAACGAAATCGTTGCTCCCTTTCTACAATCAAGGTCCACAGACCAGTACTGTGGTTTCTCCTTGTCTGTTTTGTATGCCCTTTCCACAAACAAGGTCCACAGACCAGTACTGTGGTTTCTCCTTGTCTGTTTTGTATGCCCTTTTTAGACCATGGACATTACGTTGCCCCCCCCCCCCCGTATATCACAGTGCTCCAATTCGTTCTATCCCATGTTCTCCTTTCATCCCTCTGAATACAAAGTCCACCATACCTCAAAACTTGCCTCTTTATCCTTTCATCTGTTTTTCCTTCCCGTTGCTCTCTCCACTTTTGATGCACATTTCCTCTTGGTCAATCTTTCTCCACTCATCCTCTCCACATATCCAAACCATTTCATCACACCTTAGTCACCTCTCTCGGTGAGGTTACTCCAGTTACCACCCCTCTCTTTTAAGTTGTTGTCCCTCACACAATGGACCTGTCTCACATGTCGTCAGGCATTTGATTTCGAACACGTCCACTCCTTTCCGTTCTTCTGCATTACCCACTTCCCTTTTTTCATTCACTTTCACCTTATAACACTTTTCACTCATCCCCTCTCTCGGTAACTCTCTGTACAAAGTCCTCTTTTTTCCCCAGCTCAATTACTCTAACTTCTTCCTTCCCATCAATGTCAGTTTCTCTTTTCCTAAAACCATAACAAAACTTTCAGAATCACATCCACCAAGAAAAGATGAAACATTCCAATTGCTGCCCCTTCTAAACTTGTTCACATCTAATAACCTCTCCTCTGCTCGCCTGTCAGTTGGTACACATTCCAATAATGGCCCAACGTTGATCCCCCCCCCCCCCCCCCCCCCCCCGATCCCACTTATCCACGAATACTTATGAATGGAATTCTTTCTGAACGAAGTACATTCCTAGACGCCAATCCTTTTTCGGCACGCAGCTCGAGGGGCTTTTGCCATTTCCATTTACACAAGGTACCTCATGCTCTTAATACTCTGAACTGACACGTCACTCGCTTTTGGATTCAAAACCCTCGCCATGAGGACACGATCCCTCGAATCAAAAGTGCTTAAGCACTCACTCAGCTCCTTAAATAACTCCTCTCTCTCTCTTCTTCACTCCTCTCGCAACCAGGTGGTGCATAAGCTATGACATGTACTTTATCTCTCAAGGTCTACTTTCGTCCTCACTCAGTTCAGTGTTGAACTCGCTTTGTTACACTCTTTAACACTCCCGCAACTTCTCCAGTGGAAGTGTCACCTCCCTCTTTGCTTTTGTCTTCACACGAACCCCAGACTTTACTCCACAGAGCCAGAACATCTAGGTTCCTCTCTTCAAACATACTACCTATCTCTCCCTTTTTCTCATCCATGTTTACATCCACGTACATTCAAACAACCTAGCTTGGGGCCTTCGAGGAAGGATCCTCACTTGGCTCATTATATTTGTTCCTGCTTTTGGAAAGTGCTACTACAAGGAGGGGAGGGCTTCCGAACCTCCTCTTAAGTCTACGTCCCTCTTGCGACACATAGGAGATACGTGGATGATTTTCTTACTTCCTTGTCCCCAGAGGTAAAGGAAACTTGTAATTTGGGTTGAAGAGACGTGTGAATGACGTGTTGTCAGGTGTTATGTGAGAGATGGAGGAAGCGTTTGTGTTTGTGGATCGAGGTCTAGGAGCCCACGGGTACATGATGCAGAGAGGTAGGCCAGCAACCTGGGCCAGGGAGTGGAAACGTGACAGCCACTGCGGCGGGGTTGGTTGGCCCATCCATCACACTCTTGTCGCTAATCCTCCCTAACACACAGGCGATGGTGTTATTCTAGTCGATCCCTCCTTAGAAGGGGTTCTGGAACCTTTTTTCTTGATCGATCCTTCACAGGCATTTGTTACCCCGATTGTCTCTCCCACGTTACGACTTCACTTGCCAAAGTATCGGTCGCGTTTGAGCTAAAGCTACGTTAAGGTGTCGACGACACCCACACGTAACTGGCCTTCCTCCCCCCTCCATGTATCGACGGACCCCGACAAACTCCCTCCCACCCAACAGACCTCCTCGTACGTGTCTCCCAGCTCGCCTGGGTGGGAGAGAGAGAGGGGTTTGGGGGTGGATCTCCCGGGGTATGTGGACTTAATACTATTTTCTGGTCACGAAAGAATCTCTAACATTAATCCCGGGTCTCTGATGGGCTGGCGAGGATGAGGCCAGGGATTGGCGGCCAGGTGGGAGGGACGAGCGGATGAGGGGGGGATGATGACGACGAGAGTAGAGAGAGAGAGAGAGAGAGAGAGAGAGAGAGAGAGAGAGAGAGAGAGAGAGAGAGAGAGAGAGAGAGAGAGAGAGAGAGAGAGGTGGAGGGATATTTTTACAGCTCCTTTTTTTGAGGTATATTTTCATCCAGGTAAAAGACGACAGGCGTAAACAACTAACTGGCTGTTAAGACACTCCTGCCTCTCTCTCTCTCTCTCTCTCTCTCTCTCTCTCTCTCTCTCTCTCTCTCTCTCGGCCCTGACCAACGTTAAGTTTACTTCCAGCGAGGCAGACGTTACACCGTCAGGGGGGCGCCAACCGTCGTCTGTCCCCAGGCCTCACCAAGAGCAGTGAGGGACTAGTGCCACTTCGCTCTTGGGAAAAAATCAACCCTGGATTACGTTATGTCAGTTTGAAAGTCGATTCTCTTTTTAAGTTACTGGGGTCGTCTGGAGTGGTTTAGTCGCGAGCATGTGACAGCCCCTTGAGCACGATGGTACGACCCTTGAGCACGATGGTACGACCCTTGAACACGATAATACGACCCTTGAACACGATGGTTCGTCCCTTGAGCACAATGATACGACCCTTGAACACGATAATACGACCCTTGAACACGATGGTTCGTCCCTTGAGCACAATGATACGACCCTTGAGCACGATGGGACGACCATTAGATACAGTGGATAAAACCCTCGACTTCAAGGGGCGCGGCCCTTGAGTACGACGACGACACGGCCCTTGGGGTGTGGGATGGTGGTTGGTGGGTCCTACACGATTGTCCTGGCCTCTTACCCCTCTCACAACAGGACCTGGAACAGGTATGATACCAGCCCTGGAAACTGAACGTGTCAGTCATTCACACAAGCCTGGAACGTATCTGGGCCATCCATCTGGTCAACTGGTTACCTTATGTGTGTTGTACCCACAAGGGTATGGGGCCGAGTTCAGACAGAAACCTTTTCATGATTGTTTTTCTTTTTTGCTATTTTTTTTTTTGTCGTATCGTGTCTGAAATCACATCTTGGGTTTTGGGAGAGCGTCATTAAATAGCTGTTTTTTATATATATATAAATAACCTCGAGAAAATATCACGGGATAAAGTAGGCGAAAGTTTTAGATAAGAGAAAATTACGGCGATAATAACATGATGGATTGATCCGATAATTGCTTTGGGGGAGTTCCTTGTTTTTTTTTTCCTTTTAGCACCTTGCGTAATCTAGCCTTAGAGCAAAACACTGTCGGGTCGGAACGCACGCCAGCATACCTGATCAGAATCTAATTCTAACAGGATTAACACCTAACCATTTCTTGTACCATATACATTCTTCTATTTCTAGACCAAACAAGCCATTTTTTTTTTTCGATTTTGGGTGGGGTTTTTGGGTTGTGGTTGTGGAAGAAGAGGAGGAGGAAAAGGAAGCCATCGTGCTTCAAAAATGATTTCTAATAAGTCAGCAACTTTCTTCTTGAAACTTGAGGCTTGCAATCAGCGTCTGGTGAGGAGTAGGAGGAGGAGGAGGAGAGGTGGTATGAACTCGACAACTCCGTGAGCGTAGACAAAAGAGCATCAGGGAGGGAGGCGGCTTGCGCCACGCTGTGCAGGAGCTGACGAAAGAAGAGGATTACTTCCTTCATTATGGAGGACTGCAGATAACGGATACCGGGGCACTGTCCAAAATTTATTACCCTTTTTTTTTTTTGTAATTGCGATGAAAAAAAGTGTAGAGGATAGATATTTATGTTTTTTCTCTACCATCATAATTTCCCTTCCTGTACAACACCGTAATTTGATCGCACATTCAGTATAGTTACTACTTTGATACTTAATGAACTGGAAACGAGTATAGAAAAACCTTATGGATATAAACCCATCCTTCCCTCTGTCTCTGAACCTTATTTACTTTTACATACATCTACAAAAAAGACAGAGAAAATAGATTGATCTACAAAATAACATCAAAAACTCATGAACTGAGTTGGAAAGAAGGGGGACATGAAAGTAACTGGATCAAAAAGCAGATGTGAGGGTCATGGACAGATGTGAGGGTCATGGACAGACGTGAGGGTCATGGACAGATGTGAGGGTCATGGACAGATGTGAGGGTCATGGACAGATGTGAGGGTCATGGACAGATGTGAGGGTCATGGACAGATGTGAGGGTCATTGACAGATGTGAGGGTCATGGACAGATGTGAGGGTCATGGACAGATGTGAGGGTCATGGACAGATGTGGGGGTCATGGATAGATGTGAGGGTCATGGACAGATGTGAGGGTCATGGACAGATGTGAGGGTCATGGACAGATGTGAGGGTCATGGACGGAAATGATAAAGTATTAGAACGTGTTTGTCAGAGAGGGAAGCCCGGGACGGGGCATCACAGTTTTGTCTGACTTAAAAGTTTCACGGGAGAAAATCTACAGGAAACAGGGACGATTTGTAGACCTTATGTGCCGAAGGCCGTCTCTTCCCAGGGAACCTTCACATCTCGCTCTGGAGACGCCAGAAGTTCTGGGTTAAAGGACGAAAGCAGGTTTATATACAACGGTGTGGCGGACGTACATGTAGAAGCGTAGGGGGAATGGTGTCAGTTGAGGGAGGCCCTTGGGAAGGGGGCCTGGGGTCCCCACCACCATTTGTGGTTTAAGGAGGGAAGGCGCCCGACGGGCCGTGGTAAATGTGGCATATGGTTGTCTGTGGTGGGTAGGGTTACCACGTCATGTGTGTGGGTGGATGAGTGTGTGTGTGTGTGTGTGTATGTGTGTGTGAGGGGAGGTGTTGGCGTGTGTGTGTGTGTTGCACCAAATACGTTGGGGGTCGTGGTTGATTCTACCATCTATTCTGAGGTAGGCATCATGGTTGATTCTACCTGTTCTACGGTAGGGATTGTGGTTGATGGTACGATCTTTGTGGGGGAATCGTGCTGGATTGTACTCCACCCCGCTGGGAGGGGATCTTGTCTGATTGTACCACCTCGAGGGAGGGAGGGAGGATGTTGGGTGATTGCACCACCTGCCTCTCTCTCTCTCTCAGTGAGGCTGAGGAGGAGGAGGAGGCGGAGGAGGTGGAGGAGGATGATGAGGCCCAATATGTGTTGTGGTTATAGACCTTATACATATTGAGAGCCTCGTCCAATGCCGTAACTTTCTTGCCTGTAGCTTAGTATTGGACTCCATTTTGGCTTCCCTGGCATCCGTATCAAATGGTTATAGGCTGTGCCAAGGCTCTTACATAGGTTGGGTTGAGCGATCCATGTGGTCAGGTGCGTGTGGTGAGAGACGTGTGGTCAGATCCGTGTGGTCAGATCCGTGTGGTCAGATGCGTGTGGTCAGATACGTGTGGTCAGATGCGTGTGGTCAGATACGTGTGGTTAGATACGTGTGGTCAGATACGTGTGGTCAGATCCGTGTGGTCAGATGCGTGTGGTCAGATACGTGTGGTTAGATACGTGTGGTCAGATGCGTGTGGTCAGATACGTGTGGTCAGATACGTGTGGTCAGATACGTGTGGTCAGATGTGTGTGGTCAGATGTGTGTGGTCAGAGACGTGTGTTTAGATACGTGTGGTCAGATGGGTGTGGTCAGATACGTGTGGTCAGAGACGTGTGGTCAGATACGTGTGGTCAGATACGTGTGGTCAGATACATGTGGTCAGATGCGTGTGGTCAGAGACGTGTGGTCATATAAAGTCCTTACCAAGGTTTATATGGAAAGATAACGTCTTTTGTTGGAAAATATGTTTATATACAGGCCTTCTGTTGAAGGTGTATATAGACAAATCTTGTGTGGCAGGTATATAAACAACTCTTCTGTTGCATATATATATATATATATATATATATATATATATATATATATATATATATATATATATATATATATATATATATGCCAGGTTTCCGTTGGAGATATATACACATGGTTTCTGTTGGAGGTATATATACACACTTCTATAGCTTCAGGTATAGCTTAAGGTATACATATGTGGGTATGCCAGACCTGGTCTCCTACATACGGCCAAGCAAAAATGATATTACCATTGGCGACCATGAACGAGAAATACCAAGTAAATTATGAAGTGGAAATTCGTACATTTTTTTTCTTCTTCAATAAGTCAAAAAATTGAACTGGAAAACAACCACTGGAAAAAACTGTATGGAATTTTTGAAAACCTAAAACACTCTTTATATGTCAAATAGATTTTCTTTTTTTGGTGGGGTTTAAGTAATATACTTAAAGTGATGAAAGTTGTATGTGGGACACTGATGGAAACTGTCGAATGTAACGTGAAGAAATGGAAAGGTGTTTGGACCGGGGAAATGGGACAAGGGAAACCGGGTTTGAGAGAGGTGTAACGTCAGGTTGGGCGAATGTCTGCCGACGTAAACATACCGGATGGAGGGAACTTAGGCTGGCGGATCAGATATACTTGGTAGAGAGAGTGAGTCCCTTGATGTATAAGTGCACTGATGTGGGATGAGGAAGATAAGGGATGAAGTATCTGGTGAAGAACGTCCTCGAATCAAATCGTAATATAATGATTTGATACGGGCTTACCCGTATGCAGTGGTATCGTATATGTAGACAAAGAACATATGAATAGACACCCAGAAATGCCTGTAAATGTCACACACACACACACACACCCACACGTGTGGGTAGGAGACTTCCCCTGAAAAACTTGGGTATCACATTACTTTCCCTCTTGACCCCCCCACATCCCACCTCACCCCCAACCCTTCCTCAGGGCCAAGCTTGACCGAACATCCTCCCCTCCCTCCTCCCCTCCCAACCCCCCCCCCCTCACTTGACAAGACATGATAAAGTAGTTTCCTCCGTCTCCCAAGGACGCTTGACACCCCCAGCTTGTTACAAAACCAGACGGGGTGTCAAATGAAACTGTCAGGTGCGAGTAAATGATTCAGTGTCTTGTGCTCCTAAAGCGTCCTGGTTGCCAGCCAGCTGTCAACGTGTTTCGTGAGGATTTCATACGAATTTTTCGGGTCGTCTTGTGTTCGTCCAGGCTCAGTCTTGAGATGGTGGGTGCCCCACACACCGGTCTTCTTCTTTCTTCCTCTTTTTCTTCTTTTTCTTCTTCGTCGTAGTCGTCGTCGTCGTCGTCGTCGTCGTCGTCCTCCTCCTCCTCCTCCTCCTCCTCCTCCTCCTACTACTACTACTACTGCTACTTCTTCTTTTCTTCTTCTTCTTCTTCTTCTTCTTCTTCTTCTTCTTCTTCTTCGTCGTCCTCCTACTCCTCCTCCTCCTCCTACTACTACTACTACTTCTTCTTCTTCTTCTTCTTCTTCTTCTTCTTCTTCTTCTTCTTCTTCTTCTTATTATTATTATTATTATTATTATTATTATTATTATTATTATTATTATTATTATTATTATTATTATTTTTCTTCTTCTTTTTCTTCTTCTTCTTCGTTGTCGTCCTCGTCCTCCTCCTCTTCCTCCTCCTACTACTACTACTACTTCTTCTTCTTCTTCTTCTTCTTCTTCTTCTTCTTCTTCTTCTTGTTATTATTATTATTATTTTTCTTCTTCTTTTTCTTCTTCTTTTTCTTCTTCTTCTTCGTTGTCGTCCTCGTCCTCCTCCTCCTCCTCTTCCTCCTCTTCCTCCTCTTCCTCCTACTACTACTACTACTACTACTTCTTCTTCTTCTTCTTCTTCTTCTTCTTGTGGCAGTTTGCAAGTTGGATGTGAAAAATTGTTGACGTTTGCCTCGCTTACGGTAAGTCCGGTATGGTGCTTGAGGATGTAGGGGGGGGGGGGTGGAGATGATGGAGGGTTTAGTGTTGGTGTTGGTGGTGGCGGTGGTGGAGAAGAGAAGATGGAGATGACAGGAGTGTGTGGTGGAGATGGTTGATGGTGGTGATTATTGTGGGTGATGCCAGCAGTGATGGTGATGGTGTCTGGTGGTGTTGGAGGTGATGATGGTCTTAATGTTGGAGATAGTGATGGTGCTCGTGTTGGTGGTGGCTGTGATGGTGCTGTGGATGGTGATAATGATGGCGTCGTGGTGATAGTGATGGTGATAGTAGTGATGGTGATAATACACCACCTGTGTGAAGATAGGTCTCTGGTGTGGACGGTCAAGCTCTGATGGTGATAGTCTTAATGGTTTACCAGAGTCGTACCACAAGTGCCATCATCTCTATGGTGTCAGACCACGGGAGAGCAGGTGCCAGCAACGCCCCTTGCGGAATACAACGCTGACCAACGTCTCAGACAGACAGACAGACAGACAGACAGACACACACACACACACACACACACACACACACATACACACACACGCAACAGCAACATGAATATCTTACATCATTCATACCCCCTCTTGTTTATACAACCGGCCATAGATGACTCAAAAAACGACAATAGATTAGTTAATAATAATAAAAAAATGTATGTACATATACAGCTGTGTGCAGACCAGAATTTACGAGTGTGTGTGTCTCTTGGTGTAAATATGAGTTACTCACACTGACGACCTTACGTCAAGAGAAACTCAACAATTAAGATAGATTCGTGTGTCTACCTCAACCCGTCTTGGCCAAGAACCACTTTTTATACGGCTCTTGTAGCGCCCAGGGAGCCAGCCACGTCCAGACTAGAAAGATTCCAGGTATAAACAAAGGGTGTTGCATCGTGCCTCCGTCTTCGCTGGTGTCCACCTCAGAGGAGCCCAGGTGCTGTGTGAGAGACCTGGGTGGGTAGGTGCTGTTGCAAGGGCGGCCATGACCTGCTGGTGGCGCTGCTGGTGAAGTATGGCATGGCGGCCGAGGGAGGGAGACGAAGCGTGTGTCGCTCACTGTCTATTTCTGTTCGAATCTTTTCTCTTCTTTTTTCGTTTTTTATAAATCCTTCTTGTATTTTCTTTTCCCCTTTTGCTGCCTTTTTCTTTCTTAGCGTTAGGTCCATTTTCTTTACTCTGTTTCCTTTGTTTGTTTTTTTTCTTTCTGTCATTCATCTAATCTCTCTCTCTCTCTCTCTCTCTCTCTCTCTCTCTCTCTCTCTCGCTTTCATTTCTATTGCGCTCTAACTCTGCTTATAGGCAAGTAGGTAAGTAAATAGGTAGGTAAGTAGGTAGGTATGTAAGTAGATAGGTAGGTACGTAGGTAGGTATGTAAGTAGATAGGTAGGTAAGTAGGTAGGTAGGCAGGTAGTAGGTAATTAGATAGATAGGTAGGTAGGTAGATAGGTATGTAGGTAAGTAGATAGATAGGTAAGTAGGTAGGTAGGTAAGTAGGTAGGTAGGTAGGTAAGTATGTAGGTAGGTAGGTAAGTAGGTAGGTACTTTCCTTCTTTCTCCTCACAACTCCTACATGGCCACGCCCTTCAACAGTGCGTCCACAGCGCCGTCAGTAGGAGCCCACATTCTTACCTCCTCCATGTTCCTCCAGTGGACAACACCGCAAGTCTCCAT
Organism: Panulirus ornatus; assembly: GCF_036320965.1. NCBI lineage: Eukaryota > Metazoa > Arthropoda > Malacostraca > Decapoda > Palinuridae > Panulirus > Panulirus ornatus. The sequence goes on along the minus strand of NC_092243.1, from coordinate 9,895,452 downwards.
CCCTCTCCTCCACCTACCAGGCAACACTCCAATCCTTCCCAGTGGACAAGACTCCGTACTTTTTCAGTGGTCAGTTCGCCATAGCCCTTTAGTGGGCATTACTCCAATCCTACCCAGTGGGCAACGTTCATTACCCTTTACTGGTGAGCAACACTCCAAGCCTTCCCAGTGGACAACACTCACTACCCCTCACTAATGGGCAACACTCCAAGGCTTCCCAGTGGGCAACACTTAATAACCCCTCACTAGTGGGCAACACGCCAAGGCTTCCCAGTGGGAAACACTTATTACCCCTCACTAGTGGGCAACACTTAATACCCCTCGCTAGTGGGCAACACTCAATACCCCCTCACTAGTGGGCAGCAAATACTCAATACCCCCTCACTAGTAGGCAACACTCAGTACTCCCTCACTAGTGGGCAACCCTGCAGTCCTTCTCAGTGGGCATCACTCAATACCCGCTCACTAGTGGACAACACTCCAATCCTTCCCAGTGGGGAACACTCAATACCTCCCTCCCCCTCACATTGCCCACTCCAATCCTTCCCAGTGGGCAACACTCAATACTCCCCCCCCCCTCACATTGCCCACTCCAATCCTTCCCAGTGGGCAACACTCAATACCCCCCCTCCCCTTCACATTGCCCACTCCAATCCTTCCCAGTGGGAAACACTCAATACCCCCCTCCCCCTCACATTGCCCACTCCAATCCTTCCCAGTGGGCAACACTCAATACCCCCCCCCCCTTACTAGTGGGCAACACTTCAGTCCTTCCCAGTGGGCAACGCTCAATACCCCCCCCTTACTAGTGGGCAACACTTCAGTCCTTCCCAGTGGGCAACACTCAATACCCCCCCCTTACTAGTGGGCAACACTTCAGTCCTTCCCAGTGGGCAACGCTCAATACCCCCCCTTACTAGTGGGCAACACTTCAGTCCTTCCCAGTGGGCAACGCTCAATACCCCCCCCCTTAATAGTGGGCAACACTTCAGTCCTTCCCAGTGGGCAACACTCAATACCCCCCCCCCCTCACTAGTGGGCAACACTTCAGTCCTTCCCAGTGGGCAACGCTCAATACCCCCCCCTCCCCCCCCCTCACTAGTGGGCAACACTCCACACCAGCTCTCCCCGTGTTTACAATAGCAAGCCGAGCCGGAGGGGGCGGTGCCGTAGGGACGATTTACGACGCAATTTGCCCCACATTCTGGGCTCTCCGGTATGGCTGTAAACATGACCCTAGTGGGGATTATTTCCCCCTCATGACCACGAGGCAACAACATGGTAAACCTTCTTCAAAACTCCATCCTCAAGTGCAGTACAGAACCAGCTTAACCATATGGCATACACACACACACACACACACACACACACACACACACACACACACACACACACACTCACACACACACACACACACACACACACACACACACGCACATACACACACACACACACACACACACACACACACACACACACATATATATATATATATATATATATATATATATATATATATATATATATATATATATATATATATATATATATTATCCCTGGGGATAGGGGAGAAAGAATACTTCCCACGTATTCCCTGCGTGTCGTAGAAGGCGACTCAAAGGGGAGGGAGCGGGGGGCTGGAAATCTTCCCCTCTCATTATTTTTTTTTCTAATTTTCCAAAAGAAGGAACAGAGAAGGGGGCCAAGTTAGGATATTCCCTCAAAGGCCCATTTCTCTGTTCTTAACGCTACCTCGCTAACGCGGGAAATGGCGAATAGTTTGAAAGAAAAGAAAGATATACACACACACACACACACACATACATAATGGTGTTACCGGACTTTGCCCACAAGAGGTTACACCACCAGTGTAGAGTCGCTGTGGCGAAGAGGCTTTGTCACTGGGAGTAAATTCTCGGCAAAGAATTTTTCACTGCAAAGGAGTCCACATCTTGCTGCTACTGGAGGAAGAGCAGCCTAGGACCCTCTTTCTTAGAAAGAGAGTTGGTGGTAAATATCAGTTAAAGAACATTCATTTTTTAAAGAAAAAATGAATTGGAATGATGTGGTATACAGGGGTCGACGTGCTGTCAATGGACTGAACTAGGAGGGTATGTGAAGCATCCGGGATAAACCATGGAAAGCTCTATGGGGCCCCGGGTGCGGACAGGGAGCTGTGGTTTCGGTACATTGCATATGACAGCTAGAGCGGATGTGTCTACACTGGCATGGCGCTAACAGGATGTACAAGGCTTTGTGCTGGGTTTGGGATTTGAAACTTTATGAATATTTACGCATGATTGGTTGGATTGTCTCCGCGAAACGTGTATTGTGTATTGTAAAGTATTGATAAAGAGAATTAACTGGACTTTTACTAAAGTGCGATTTCACCTTCATCAGTGTCATCAGTAGATACACTTGAATGTGACGCATTCACAGGCGGCCCAGGGTCGAGTGCATGGGTTCGAATCCAAGTTGCGGCAGTCGGTCCATAGTCAACCCAGCTGTTCATCCTACCTTAGGGTGGTCGATAAACTGGGTACCTGGCATAGGCCAACATACATGAACTTGCATATTGTGATGACAGATAAATTCCCAAGTGTACTTTCGTGTAATAATCATATCATCAGGGGAGATACAAAAATGAGATAGAAGACGTAGAACAGTCAAATGATATACAAGGGAGAGACGTAGCTAAGACGTCATTGGTAAACACTACTGTGGCCTCTTGCAATATATATATATATATATATATATATATATATATATATATATATATATATATATATCACCAAGTTCATGAATATTGGTTCTAAAATACTCACCATCCGTCCACGCATGAACCTCAGATAAACACACACATGTCCAGTTCAATGAAAGAAATTTCATTATTCTCTCAGCAATGAATATAGAAAAAAAATCTTTTGAAATAAACCTTTTTTTTCCCCTGATATTCACCAAGATATTAAAACGACCCTCTAATTAGCATTCCAGCGTGATTAAAGTGCACTTGAGAAAGGTGAAATTGGAGGTCAACCACATTGAGGTAATGAACAATATATTCACAGTGTCAGGAGGTCACCTGATTGCTCCAATTAATGAGTGGGGGCCAGTTTTAGGTTAATGGGGTTGGTCCTCCTCCCTCTCCCCTATTAATGAGGTGATACATCATCACAATGAGTGAGGGAGGGAGGAGGAGAGGAGAGGTTTAGGGTGTAGGATAATTTTTTTTTTTTCTATCCTGTCACCCCCATAGGACGTGAATCTATTGTTTTCACTGTTATTTTTGTTTTCGTTCTAGTTTGCATTCGTTCACCCTTGCATCTGATCTGACCCTACTTGTCAGGAGGTCAAAGGTAAAGGTGAAGTGAGGACGCATATGCCCTGATCCGTAAAAGGTCAGGTCATAACGGCAAGCGGTGTCGAGGGTGTAGTGAAGATGAAGGTGTAGTGATGATGGCCTTTGACCTGACCCGTAAGTGTAGAGGATGTAGTGAACGTGCACCTAGTCATGATGGGTGGAGGTGGATTTAGGGGTTATAGACTACACAGGAGTACATAGGATATACTACAGATAACAGAAGGCCTCTTGGTCTATGACGTGATAGTGTAGTGAAGATGAGTTTGATGACATCTTTCTCCGTGGCGAACATGATGGTGAGTGATGATAGTGTTGAGGGGGAAGTGCACTGTCTTTCAGTCGTGAATGTAGGCGTTTTCAAGTTTTCTGCCACATCCCACTGCACTTAGAAGCGAGTGGACGAATACCTGTCCCCGACAGCGAAGACCATACAGCTGTGTGGGAATACAGGGTATTAGTAGTGACAAGCTGTATGGAGGAAATGAACGTCTGAGTTATGGGGGTAGAACGCCATGGAAACAGCCGGTCCAAATGTTTACTCTCTCTCTCTCTCTCTCTCTCTCTCTCTCTCTCTCTCTCTCTCTCTCTCTCTCTCTCTCTCTCTCTCCGTTGATAACAGGTCCCCTCCCTCTCCCCAGGTGACATGCAGCCTCTCTTCAGGTGTCATTACAACACGAACACACACACACACACCTGCCTCTGCCTAGTCTCCTGGCTGCCCATCGCTGCTTGTCTGTGTCCTTCAAAAGGTCAAAGAAGCCGATGGAAAAGTTGCAACACAGAACATACACTAACTCAGGCACGGCGAGAGAGAGCATCCGGATTGCTGTTTCGATAGTTTTAGATTTAGATTCTTTATCACGGCTTTACAGTCCTTGAACACGAAGGTATACGGCGCATTGAACACCAATATTCGATTCCATGAACACGAAGAGACGGTCAATGGAACACGAGGGTACGATCATTTTGAAGACGAGAATGAGTATGACCACTTGAACACTTAGGTACGGGCCTTTAAATACAACACGGCTTACACACACACACACACACACACACGCGAAGGCCTTTGAACACAAGGTACGGTCACTTGAACATGAAGGGATGGCCCCTACAAACACAAGGGTGCGGCCCTTTGAACACAACGTCCCAACCCTTGACCAAGGCCCTTGAACATGGTGATACGACCCTTGCGTATGATGGCTTCATCATCATACCCAAGGGTTGCATCATCACCTCATCATACCCAAGGGTTGCATCATCACCTCATCATACCCAAGGGTTGCATCGTCGCATCATCATACCCAGGGTTGCATCATCGCCTTCTGGTCAAAAGGCTTAAGAACGACTTTACGAAAGAGAATGAGAATGTGAACACGCTTTCATCCCCCTTACCATTAACGCACGGTTTATAGACATTCAACGGACCTCAGGTTTATTTCTAGCTGATTCTTAGTTTACTTGTATTGGTAGAAAAAAGAATTCTACTTAGTCTTCATGCACATAGCGTAGCTCCTCCAGGTGCGTCAACTCTGTGCAAGATGTACGATGAAGTTTGAAATCAAGGTTCGTCAACTCTGTGCGATTTGTACGAAAAAGATGAAACTCAAAGTTCGTCAACACTGATTAATATGTACGATTGAGTAGCCGCTACTCCAGGTTCGTCAATTCTGCTTAAAATGTACGACGGAGATGAACTTCCACATCTTTTTTTTCTTTTTGAAATCTTCAAGGAAGTAGAATTGAGAATGCTTCCTAAATCATACATTTTTGTAGTCTTCAAGACTGCAGAATCTACTACATCTTGAGGGACGAAAGGAAATCTGAGTCGTGCACAGAGACAAATTTCGATTAAAAGGATTAGACTGTAATATATTAATATGGAGGTAAAGAGCGCAGCGATAGACAGTTTAAGCGACTCAGAAGCTGTGCATAAGGCTCTCTGTGACTAGACCTTGTTGGGTTGTCCTTGGACTCGCTAGTCACTCACTGACACTCCACTGATGGACGGTTGATGTCCGTACGAATGTCTCATAATCAGTACGCCAGATTCGCGCTGGGAAATAGCGAAATACAAAGAACAATGTTACATGTACTCACGAGTGGTAATCATCCACATTCCTCGTATTCGAGTTCTGATTGTTTACAATCTTTTAAAAGCAAGGGAATTTCTCTCTCTCTCTCTCTCTCTCTCTCTCTCTCTCTCTCTCTCTCTCTCTCTCTATATATATATATATATATATATATATATATATATATATATATATATACAGCTCTACACGAGTCATGTAAATATCATTGTTTTGAAAATCTCTGTGCAAAATACCACATGAAAATGGGCGAGGCTTGAGTGTATGGTACGATGTTTTTTGGGAGAGATGATGCAAGTCTCAGAAGAAAATTCGCACTTTAAAGATTATATATTATATATATATATATATATATATATATATATATATATATATATATATATATTTTTTTTTTTTTTTTTCCAAAACTAAACAGCACACAATTTCAGTGACTTCAAATATTTTCTTTACCCATTAATCTCATTAAACAGCATGATAGTGACAGTGTGTCATAATGATTCGTGGATGGATAAAGATAAAAGTTGACTTTACTGAAATAAAACCCCGCTCTTGCTGAGGAATTATCATACATCTGACATGCAAGAGGATATCATACGCCAGCCATAATTATGGTGCGTTTGGCTGCGTTGGCTCGCGTCCAAATGTCGCGTTCCGACATTGAGAACGGCTAGAGTTGAATTCTTCTTCCCCCCCCCCTCGCTTCCTAATACCACTGTAGACTCCAGATAGCTTGAAAGGCAACCTTAGATTCTTAAGCTCAGTCAGTTCGGAACACATATTCCTCGGATTGAATCCGAATCCCCTTCCAGAGATTACATTTCAAGCGGAAATACATCGCGGTCTGAATCAGTGTGTTGTTGAGTCGAATGAGATGTGGTTCGTTTCATACCTCACCGGTCTGATGATGGCGGTGGTGGTGGTGGCGAGGAGGAAGAGGAGGAGAGGAGCCCTCCTCCTCCTCCTCCTCCTCCTCCAAACGGAGAGTATTTGACCGGTAGTTAACAGATCATTATGAAACATTTATGTTGCAATCTGATCACGTCATCCTCGACTACTTAGATCTGTTTACGTACTCCTCGACTATTTAGATCTGTTCACGTTATCCTCGACTAGTTAGATCTGTTCACGTACTCCTCGACTATTTACATCTGTTCACGTTATCCTCGACTATTTACATCTGTTCACGTACTCCTCGACTATTTACATCTGTTCACGTTATCCTCGACTATTTAGATCTGTTCACGTACTCCTCGACTATTTAGACGAATTTAGTAATTGGTTGTCAAAGACATCATCTGTCACGGTCACGTCTGTCTGTAGTGTCGTGTCTCGGTAGATATCTCTCTGATATCTCTTTTCTTTTTCGAAGTCGTACATTACCCTAGATGGGATAGGTAACTGGTCTGAGGCGTGGATAGATGTCGCCACTACTGGGTAGAGACGCTTGGTGAGGAAGGGGGGACGGCGGATAGAGATGCCAGGTGCCCTACAGTTCCCCCTTCCTTACTGTAGATAAAATTATGATCATAGACACCTTCGTGGACCATCAGGTCTACTGTTATCTCCGTCCTACCCACGTGTCCCCCCACACACATGGATAGTGACTAGCCCTTTCGCGGCGAAGGGGAGACGAGGAGGGACGTCCTCGGTGTGGGGTGTTCGGGAGGAGGAGTAGGGTTTGTGTGTGTTGGGGGCCAGGGGCGGGCGCTGCTAGACCTGGGTGGTGTAAGGATCTTAAGATGTGGTGGGATAGGGTTCAGGAAGGATGGCTAAGGAGGGGTTCCGGGCTAGATGGATGGATGGATGGTCGGTCGTCTTGTCGATGGATGGATGGTCGGTCGTCTTGTGAGCCGGGAAGGCACATTAGGTGCGCACGACATACATACATACATGCCAACACAGACAGACAGACAGACAGACAGATGGAAGCTCTCTCTCTCTCTCTCTCTCTCTCTCTCTCTCTCTCTCTCTCTCACACACACACACACACAAACACACAAACAACATGGAAATAATTCAGTCCACAATTTGTGTCCAGTAATCCGGAGATCCTATCATCTGCCTCGCTAATTCCTCTCCCTCCCCTCTCCCGCCAGCCATTACACCACTCTCCCACGCTCTCCTTCCTCCCTTCCTCTCTCTCTCTCTCTCTCTCTCTCTCTCTCTCTCTCTCTCTCTGTCTCTCTCTCTCTCTCTCTCTCTCTCACTTCATGAAGTCTCCTCAGGTTTTTTTTTCATCTTTTCTTCCGGCGTCTTCTCCATAAAAGCCTCATTCATTCTTGCGTTGTTATTCTCTTTCATGTATATTCTTTCTCGCGGTTTACCGTGTAGTCTCTCTCTCTCTCTTCTCTTCTCTTCTCTTCTTTTCTCTTCTCTTCTCTTCTCTTCTCTTCTCTTCTCTTCTCTCTCTCTCACTCTCTCTCTCTCTCTCTCTCTCTCTCTCTCTCTCTCTCTCTCTCTCTCTCTCTCTCTCTCTCTCTCTCTCTCCACACTCCCCCTCCCTCCTCTCCCACAACTCTCCTTCATTAGCATATCATCCCCCTCCGTATATCTCCCAGACACAATGGCGTGAGAAGGTGTTTGTGGTGAGTTGGTAGGGCATGATGGGCGTAGCGTTAAGTACGGCGCGCCTCTACCACAGTAACCACCACCACCACCCACCACCCTGTTCTATGGCTACGCCTCTGAAAGAAAGAAGAGGTCGTACTCGAGGGCACGACCCTTGCTTGAGGACGACCTTGGAGCACGGGGTGTGGTGTGGTCTTCACCTCTTCTGATCAGGTGAGAGGGGCCAGGTCATCATCGTACCTAAAAGGGTCGTTAAACACCGTCGTGGCTCTCAAGGGTCGTTGGGGTCGTACGCAAGGTCGTAGGGGTCGTGGCCAAGGTCGTAGGGCGTCGTGCCCTAGGGTCGTACCATCGTGATCAGTGGGGTTCCGACAGTGTCACCAGCTGAATATTGAATGTCTTAATCGCTCCTGGGGATGTCAGATCAGTGTGTATTACGTTTATGTGTTAAGGCCAAGCTGTATTTCCAACAGAAATGAAAGGGTCTGAAGTGTAGTATATATGTATAAATGTACACACACACACACACACACACACACACACACACATATATACATACATATACACATACGAAACGTAACGAAGGGTACTTTTTTCCATGTTTCTGGGGAGCAGCAACCCCAGTGTTGTTGTTGGTGTGAGAGGAGGTGACATGGTGTATGTTCTTCCTGGACAACACGGAGGGCAGAGCTTGTCAGACGCGGGAGGAGCAAGAAGTATGCGTCGAGGGGGTTCGGGGGAAAGGGGGGATGTGAGGGAGGGATTCGAGTTTTCCAAACAAGGGTAGCAAGAAGCATAGGAAGCAAGTTATTGCTATGCTGGGTTTTTGTGGCCTCCATTAGGGAAGGTGATGGCCAAGGCGAGGGTGTGTGTGCTGCTGGGCCAGCCTCTAGCACCCGTGGTGGTGGTGGTGCAGTGGCTGGGTAGTGGTGATGGTGATGAGGGTGAGGTATAGTGGTTGTGGTTGGTGATGGTGGGGTAGTGGTGATGGTGATGAGGGTGAGGTATAGTGGTTGTGGTTGGTGATGGTGGGATAGTGGTGATGGTGATGAGGGTGAGGTATAGTGGTTGTGGTTGGTGAAGTGGCTGGGTAGTGGTGATGGTGATGATGGTGAGGTATAGTGGTTGTGGTTGGTGATGGTGGGGTAGTGGTGATGGTGATGAGGGTGAAGTATAGTGGTTGTGGTTGGTGATGGTGGGGTAGTGGTGATGGTGATGAGGGTGAGGTATAGGGGTTGTGGTCGGTGATGGTGGGGTAGTGGTGATGGTGATGAGGGTGAGGTATAGGGGTTGTGGTTGGTGATGGTGGGGTAGTGGTGATGGTGATGAGGTAGTTATATCGTCGAATGGTTCCGGTGATGGTGATGGTGAGAGGTTAACTGTAAAGTCTCGTCGTCAGTTATTTAAAAGAACAGTATCACTGGAGAACATGAGAACAGACTGGTGTATCCGTCAGAAGTTATGAGGTAAAGGAGAACTGACCTCCTTCGGCAGATTCGACGGTGTTATGGCATACAGACAGACGCAACTTCGATACTTCGTCTGGCGTCTAGGAAGCGAATGGTGATGTCTTCGAATCTCCACACTAAGTATTTGATCTCTCCCACCATCACAGACGGCCTTTACAATACCCCAAATGGTCTATTGCTGTTTGTGATCCCTTTGTGTCTATAAGCGGAAGCCAGGGTGTAATATCTGCTTGGGGAAAAAAAACCCCTTCGCCTGCCTGCATCGTGGTGTGTATTTTGAGATCGGGTGAACCAAGCGATCGAGTGGTGATTCAGAGATTTGCTGCTTCGAAGCTCCGAACATCCTTCCTGCGATTTCGGTAAGCACACGAGGCAAGTATAGCTGTGTTCAGTGGCTCGGAGAGAGAGAGAGGGGGGAAGGGAAAAAAAGAGAGAAAAAATATCATCCCCGCATAATTTCATTCTATTCATCGTCGCTCATCAGCTCACCGTCAGTCATTATCTCATCCCGCTCATCACCCAGCTGTAGTGGGCCACTGGGAGGGGGGGTGGGGGGGGTGGGGGGGGGGGTGTAGTGTTCGACAGCCTCGGCCTTCATCCTCCCTCCCCCTCGAGGCAGCCATCGATCCCGTGTGAGTGTTGCTGAGCACCACAGTTTTGTGATCCACTCACGTGCCGTCGTGGTCCTCCCCACAGTTAGACCCACCCGCCCACCGCGGAGGTTGTCTCCCAGCAAGCACGGCGGAGGCAGGGAGGCAAGGAGGAGGCAGGAGCGGCCTCCTCCTCCTCCTCCTCCTCCTCCTCCTCCAACTCCTCATCCTCCTCCTCCTCCCTTCATACACCTCCTCACACACGAGGGATCTTAACCAGACCTTCCTCCTCCTCCACTCCAAGACGACTCTCAGTAAACCCAGGTTTTCTCGTCAGGTCCGGGCCCTGTGTGGCCTCAGAGGCGCCCTTCGCTCGAACTGGACACGGCCGTCGCAACGAGGGCAACAGCACCTCGCTCTCTACCATACGCCCTCACCCACGTCGCATCATCCCACAGTGGAGAGGCTACGCCCTCAGCAGTAAAAGGAGTTATCGTCTGTCACAACCTTCATACTCGGGGCCGTCGAGTTTCGAGGGTCGTATGATCAAGCTTAAGGGTCGTCCCTTCAAGCTCAAGGGTTGTACCTTCAAGCTGAAGGGTCGTACGTTCAAGCTGAAGGGTCGTCCCTTCAAGCTGAAGGGTTGTCCCTTCGAGCCCAAGGGTCGTCCCTTCAAGCTGAAGGGTTGTACCTTCGAGCTCAAGGGTCGTCCCTTCAAGCTGAAGGGTTGTACCTTCAAGCTCAAGGGTTGTACCTTCAAGCTCATGGGTCGTACCTTCAGGCTTAAGGATCCTACCTTCAAGTTCAAGGGTCGTAGCTTCAAGCTCAAGGGTCGTAGCTTCAAGCTCAAGGGTCGCAGCTTCAAGCTCAAGAGTCGTAGCTTCAAGCTCAAGGGTCGTACCTTCAGGCTTAAGGATCCTACCTTCAAGTTCAAGGGTCGTAGCTTCAAGCTCAAGGGTCGTAGCTTCAAGCTCAAGAGTCGTAGCTTCAAGCTCAAGGGTCGTACCTTCAGGCTTAAGGATCCCACCTTCAAGCTCAAGGGTCGTACCTTCAAGTTCAAGCGTCGTGCCTTTAAGCTCAAGGGTCGCACGTTCAAACGCAAGGGCCATATTATCGAGTCGTACTTTCAACCTCAAGGGTCGTACCATCGAGCTCAAGGGCAGTACCGTCGTTCTTGAAGGCTCGTACCGTCGTGCTCAAGAGTCGTACCGTCTTGCTCAAGGGTCGTACCGTCGTGCTCAAAGGTTGTACCGTCGTGATCAAGGGTCGTACCGTCGTGATCAAGGGTCGTACCGTCGTGTTCAAAGGTTGTACCGTCGTGCTCAAAGGGTCGTACCGTCGTGCTCAAAGAGTCGTACCGTCGTGCTCAAGGGTCGTACCTTTACAATTTTTTTCTTTTTAAGGGCAGTATGGGACGAGAGATGTCATACCCATATCTTACAGTACTGACTCCACTGGGATGAAGGCGGAGGGAGGAAGAGGGAAGTGGAGGATAGTGGAGGGTAGTGGAGGGCAGTGAGAACGAGGAATTGTACCAAGCAGAAGGGGGGGAAAGTCTAGAGGTCTCAGCGTCTAAGAGAGAGAGAGAGAGAGAGAGAGAGAGAGAGAGAGAGAGAGAGAGAGAGAGAGAGAGAGAGAGAGAGAGGACACGCTCGCTCAGGGCTGGACATAAGAAAACGAAGGAAGGGGGGGGGAAGGTTCTTGTAGAAAATGGCCATGAGAAGAAAGGCTTTTCCAAAATACATAAAATTCTCGTGCGATAACATCTTTTCACAACATACTTAAAGATCACCCAGAGGAGGAAGCTATAAACTGTGTAAGTTACTCAAAAAAGTATAAGACATCAAAAGTATACAAAAGTCTTTGAAAATACTGTCAGGCTTGAGCAGGGACATGTATCAAACGCCATTGTCAACACAAAGTCAACCACACGATTACCAGGGTAATGTACGAAACGTTTTATTCGAGTACATCCAGAAACTAGGTTTGTGTGTGTGTGTGTGTGTGTGTGTGTGTGTGTGTGGATAAAAGGCGCATGCATATATGCATACAAACCCAGAATTCCCCCCCCCCCGCAGCAATCATGCAAACATGCAAGCATGAATATACGAATGCACACACACCTAGTCAAAATACGCCTATGTATGACTACATGCATACTTACAGACTCACACGTAATCAAACATGCGGATATATATATATATATATATATATATATATATATATATATATATATATATATATATATATATATATATATATATAGGAACAGAGAATTGGGCCAGGTGAGGGTATTCCCTCAAAGGCCCAGTCCTCTGTTCTTAACGCTACCTCGCTAATGCGGGAAATGGCGAATAGTTTGAAAGAAAGAAATTAAGTCTGTGACATTCGTCATATAAGACCAGATAAGCTCAAAGATCACAGAGGAGTCATCTTATATACGATTGGTTTTGGTGTATATCTTGGGCACGACGGTACGACCCTTGAGCACGACGGTACGACCCTTGAGCACGACGGTACGACCCTTGAGCACGACGGTGACGACCCTTGAGCACGACGGTACGACCCTTGAGCACGACGGTGCGACCCTTGAGCACGACGGTACGACCCTTGAACACGACTGTACGACCCTTGAGCACGACGGTGACGACCCTTGGGTATGATAGCCTGACCTTTGACCTACTTCCCCCCAAAACGACTATAAATATCAAACTCTATTACTTAACTATGATAGTGAATGTGTGACCACTTTACCCTCGTCTGTGTTCCTGTTGTGTCATGGCTTACTTTACAAAATTCATGAATTGAAATCATAATATTTCATTCCTACGATAGATTTCTTCTCATGAATACTTTTGCCTATTTCTTTTACAATTGTAGAAAAACGTGAACCACACAATCTACTTTTGCTGTATCGTGTTTCTCTTTTGTGTGTGTGTGTGTGTGTGTGTGTGTGTGTGTGTTGCCTCACGTATAGCATTGTTAGCTTCTTCCCACTGTGGTGAGGTTATGTCTTCTGTTTTTTTTTTTTACTGGTTTTACGTCTGGGGTTATTCAGCCGGTCGTCTGGGACTGTACAGCCGGTCATTTTGGACTATTCAACCGGTCCTCTGGGGCTGTTCAACCTGTCCGTTACCACACGAGATTCTTGCAAGTAATTTATGACAAGTATTTTGCTGGTGCAATTATTTGCTACGGTCTCCATAAATCTCCCGGACTGTTGTCATTACACTGTGTTGCCGTTGGTAATTTAATGTCACTCCCGTGAACATTACGGTACGATACCTGAGCACGAAGGTATGATACCTTGAGCCCGAAGGTATGATACCTGAGCACGAAGGTATGATACCTGAGCACGAAGGTATGATACCTTGAGCACGAAGGTATGATACGTGAGCACGAAGGTATGATACCTGAGCACGAAGGTATGATACCTTGAGCACGAAGGTATGATACGTGAGCACGAAGGTATGATACCTGAGCACGAAGGTATGATACCTGAGCACGAAGGTATGATACGTGAGCACGAAGGTATGATACCTGAGCACGAAGGTATGATACCTTGAGCACGAAGGTATGATACGTGAGCACGAAGGTATGATCCCTTAGCACGACGGTACGACCCTTGAGCACGACGGTACGACCCTTGATCACGACGATACGACCCTTGATCACGACGGTACGACCCTTGAGCACGACGGTACGACCCTTGATCACGACGGTACGACCCTTGACCAGCGATGGGACGACCCAAGAGGACGATCCTGAAGGGTTGAAGACAAAAGACCAAGTCATCATACCCCCTTGCGGGTCGAAGTGCCTCGCTCCTGGGTCTTATATCGTCGTGTTTGGAGGTAGTCCCCCTAATGTTTGAAGGAGTCAACGAGACACGGGGTTTCTTGGAGGGGGGAGGCTGGTTATACCCTTTTCCTCCAAAACTGGTGCTCGAATTATTATTTTTTCAGTGAAGACCGACTCAGGTACAGCATATAGAACCATGATAATAACTCAGTTGTAAAAATATATCCTTCTCTACATCACATAAGTAATCATTTTCTTTTTATTTCAAGCCTTTGAACACTTGATCTTCTTTTGTTTTTTAGCATGTAAAACGTAGACTTTATATGTTACTTTGGTTGCCGATAAAGTATTTAAGTTACTGTAGTCAGACGTGGGGAATTTACTGGAAAAGTGGGATTATATTGTGTCTGTTATCTTACATACGAGATGCTCTTCAGGGCTCAGGTTCCATATCTTACATACGAGAAGCTATTCAGGGCTCAGGTTCCATATCTTACATACGAGATGCTGTTCAGGGCTCAGGTTACATATCTTACATACGAGATGCTATTCAGGGCTCAGGTTCCATATCTTACATACGAGATGCTCTTCAG
>NC_092243.1:9873483-9875983 GCF_036320965.1 Panulirus ornatus | reverse complement strand
TCCCCCCTCTCCCTTGTCAAGAGACAAGCCCCATGGACCTTTCCGTGGTTCCTCTTAACCATTTCATATGCCATGGCTCAACACATTGACTGCACGTCGCCCCCCCTGCACACATCGATCCAGTTTCGTTCCTTCCCGTTCACGCCTCTCACCCTCTCGCATATTCAGGTCCCAGTAACCCAAAGCTTCCTTTAATCCCATCCTTCCATCTCCTGCACGTTTTCCCATCTTCCCCTTGCTCCCTCCATTTCTGATGCATTTCATCACCTTACTAAGCCTCTTTTCACTCATCCTCTCCGTATGTCCAAACCATTTCAGCTCACTCAGCTTACACCTCTCACTCAGACTCTGCACTCGACCACACTTCTCCCTCACACTGCTATTCCTTGCACGATGAACCTTCCTCACACCAAATTTCATCTCCAACACATAAATTCAGTGCTGAATATATGCTTTCACTGCCATTGTACGTGTATATATTCTTTGAATGCTATGCCAGGTATGCTGTCTTTGTTAAGGAACAGGAAAGCACAGAAGAATACATTTTATGTGTACTGACTGTCTATCTACCTATCTGTTTGTCTGTCTATCTGTCTATCTATGTTTAACTATCTCTGTATATATATATATATATATATATATATATATATATATATATATATATATATATATATATATATATATATATGAATTATCTCCTTATCTATCTCTTGGTCTATCTATCTATTCATCTATCTGTGTATATATATATATATATATATATATATATATATATATATATATATATATATATATATATATATATATAGCATTAATGAGATGGCCTTGATTAGGGCCAGTGCCGTCTCAGCTGACATAAAAAAAAGATATATATATATATATATATATATGTATATATATATATATATATATATATATATATATATATATATATATATATATATATATAAATATATATATATATATATATATATATATATATATATATATATATATATATATATATATATATATATATGTGTGTGTGTGTGTGTGTGTGTGTGTAGCGTATCACTAATGTAGATTCTAAATCATTGTCTCTTATATCTACAGGTATGTAGGAGACTTGCTTCCTCTTCTTGTGTCCACTGGCCACCGCGACGTAGAGGTAAGTTCTTCAGAGAAGAATATTCCCACTGCCACAGTCTTGTAAGGGATGCTAAGAGTTTATAGATATTTGGACTTAAGATTTGTTTGAATTTTATTTTATCGTGTATGTATTCCACGCGAAGATTTCTCTGAGAGGGATAGACGATCGATTGTAGTTCTGTCGGGTGATAGATAGTGATGATATGAGGGCGTCTGCCTCACTCATCGAAGTAACATCGAAGTACTAAGGAAGTAAAGCATGGAAGTAACATCGAAGTACTAAGGAAGTAAAACATGGAAGTAACATCGAAGTACTAAGGAAGTAAAGCATGGAAGTAACATCGAAGTACTAAGGAAGTAAAGCATGGAAGTAACATCGAAGTACTAAGGAAGTAAAACATGGAAGTAAAACATCGAAGTACCAAGGAAGTAAAGCATGGAAGTAACATCGAAGTAGCATCGAGATCCCAAAGAAGTATTACCAGGGGTACTATCAGAGTAGCCCTTGGAAAGCAGCTTAGGTCGGTCTTAGGAGTGGCAAGTTATGATGTCCTTTGGGATTATGACCCAAGACGTGACCTCCCAAGGTTGCTGGTGCCTGGTGACCTCTGCAGGGAGGTCACGGATCAAAGGGTCATCAGGCTAGCTTCACTTCCCTCGAGGGGACTTGGCTTGGTGACCTCTGATGTTGGGTTGCAAGTTGTAGGTCATCAACACGGAGCTCCTTGATCCCTCCCAGTTCACGTAGGTACACACACACACACACACACACACACACACACACACACACACACACACACACACACATCTCCATTGCCGTCGGACATCAACAGCCGATGCGTCGCAGAGTCTGGGTATAGATGGGCGAGAACCTGCCACGTAAAGACATAGACATGATACCTACTGCGATAGGGGCTCCTTACCCGGACCTAAGGAACTGGAGGGTATCTCTCTCTCTCTCTCTCTCTCTCTCTCTCTCTCTCTCTCTCTCTCTCTCTCTCTCTCTCTCTCTCTCTCTCTCACCCCCCTTTTTTTTTCTCTCCAGCACATACCAATCCCCGCCCACCCCTCCCTCATCCAACCAATCCCTAAACACAAAATCCCCAGGCCATAATCCCCCATCCCCCTCCTCCCCCTTCCCAACATTTCCAGGTACCACTTCCAGTACGTGATCAAGGACGTCTAATCCCCCTCCCCACCTCTCCACTTCCCTCCCTCCCTCCCTCTCTCCCAGTTTTTGAGATATCTTTTCCACAAACACTGTATGGCTTCGTGTCCACACATCCTGATGTCTCTGTCTTACTAATTTCTTGGTGATGTAAAAACTCCACGTGATATAATGCCTCATAGTTTTTTATCTTTATAATTTGCA
>NC_092243.1:9840983-9868483 GCF_036320965.1 Panulirus ornatus | reverse complement strand
ATATACATATTTAATTTTCCAAAGGAAGGAACAGAGAAGGGGGACGGGTGAGGATATTCCCTCAGAGGCCCAGTCCTCTTTTCTTAACGCTAACTCGCTGGGGCGGGAAATGGCGAATAGTAGTATGAAAGATATATACACACACATATATCTAGAACTGTTATATTGCCTTACCAGTTTCTATTCACACCCTGAATACAGAGGTCTTTAAGGTCGTTGACACATGGCTTCTATCATATCCTGGTAGACACTAACAACCCTCTCCTCCTCCCCCTTGTGCTCGTTACCCATGAACAGGTCACCTCATTTTCAGTCCATGGCACTTGGGCACTACCTCATGAGAATCAATGATTACTTTGCTTATAGGGGGCTGAAAATGACAGGCCAGTGCCAGGGGGCTGAAAATGACAGGCCAGTGCCAGGGGGCTGAAAATGACAGGCCAGTGCCAGGGGGCTGAAAATGACAGGCCAGTGCCAGGGGGCTGAAACTGACAGGCCAGTGCCAGGGGGCTGAAAATGACAGGCCAGTGCCAGGGGGCTGAAACTGACAGGCCAGTGCCAGATGATCATGAGGTAAGACAGAGTGTGTTTCGTCTATATCGGACAGAAATGGCTGTCATATTGATCCTAATCTCATCAGAAAAATATATTATTGATCCTGATATATTGATCCTAATATATTGATCCTAATCTCATCAGACAGAAATGGCTGTCATATTGATCCTAATCTCATCAGACAGAAATGGCTGTCATATTGATCCTAATCTCTCCGGTACAACCAGATGACGGAACAGCGTATACCAGGAAAGGTTATAGTTGTAAAAAAAATAAAAATCATAAAAATAATTGAAAAGAAAAGATAAAGCCTTTACCCGGGTTATTTTTTTTTTAAATGGCCTTTACCGGACGTAATTGGGTATTTCGGGGTGAAAATTCTACTAACTGTCATCCGGCTATTAAAGAAAAATAGGAAGGGGAAAAGAGAGAAAGAAGAAAGGCGAAGTTAACTGAATCTTTGAAAGCGTATAGCGCATGATGGGAGTGTGTGTGTGTGTGTGTGTGTGTGTGTGTGTGTGTGTGTGTGTGTGTGTGTGTGTGTGTGTCCTGCCTTCACAGCCTAACCTTTGACATGTGGGGGAGAGGAAGGGGGGAGAGGGGTGTGTGTGTCATGCCTGTAACTTGACCTCTGACGTGAGGTCATGTCTGTAGCTCGACCTCTGACATGAGAGGAGGGAAGGAGGGGTAGGGGAGGGAAGGGGGGAGGATATGGGGTGTTCGTGCCTTCAGTTGGACGCCTGGTGGTGGTGGTGGGGGGGGGGGGGGTTGTGGGGGGGAGGGGGTTGGGGGAAGGGGGATGGGGTTGGGGGTATGGGGTTGGGGGAAGGGGGAAGGGGGTTTGGGGGGAAGGGGAAGAAGAATTCGTGCCTTGAACCTGACCTGTGTGACACGTAGGCTTCGTGCTTGCTTCAAGCTTGACACCTTTTGACATGGGGTGGCGCTTTTGCGCCGCCTTGAGCTCTTGTCCTCGAACGCGAGACGGATCTCTCTGACACCTGGAGAGAGAGAGAGAGAGAGAGAGAGAGAGAGAGAGAGAGAGAGAGAGAGAGAGAGAGAGAGAGAGACTGCTCGAGACGAGATGTTGCTCGAGACGAGATGTCCTCGAACGCGAGACTGATCTCTGACACCTGGAGAGAGAGAGAGAGAGAGAGAGAGAGAGAGAGAGAGAGAGAGGGAGAGAGAGAGAGAGATGTTGCACTAAAGACGCGGGTGCACACAGTGAGCCCAATACGTTCCTCAGACAGTACTCTGTGTTGATGGGGTTGGTGCTGGAAACGGGGGTGGGTCGTCCTTTTTATGGCTCAAGAAAGGTAAGAACATGATCACTTGTTCAAGTTCATCGTACCCAAGGGTCGTATACCGTCGTGGTCAAGGGTCGTATACCGTCGTGGTCAAGGGTCGTACCGTCGTCGTGGTCAAGGGTCGTGCCGTCGTCGTGCTCAAGGGTCGTACCGCCGTCCTCAAGGATCCACCATCTTACTCAAGGGTCGTACCATCGTACTCAAGGGTCGTACCATCGTACTCAATGGTCGTACCATCGTACTCAAGGGTCGTACCATCGTACTCAAGGGTCGTGCCATCGTACTCAAGGGTCGTACCATCGTACTCAAGGGTCGTACCATTGTGCTCCAGGGTCGTACCGTCGTGCTCAAGGATCCACCATCTTATTCAAGGGTCGTACCATCGTGCTCAAGGGTCGAACCATCGTGCTCAAGGGTCGTGCCATCGTACTCAAGGGTCGTACCATCGTGCTCAAGGGTCGTACCATCGTACTCAAGGGTCGTGCCATCGTACTCAAGGGTCGTATCATCGTACTCAAGGGTCGTACCATTGTGCTCCAGGGTCGTACCGTCGTGCTCAAGGATCCACCATCTTATTCAAGGGTCGTACCATCGTGCTCAAGGGTCGTACCATCGTGCTCAAGGGTCGTACCATCGTGCTCAAGGGTCGTACCATCGTACTCAAGGGTCGTACCATCGTACTCAAGGGTCGTACCATTGTGCTCCAGGGTCGTACCGTCAGCTTTCGGGGGTTAAGAATAGCTCACAGAAGACGTTATTGTATACCCGTCCACAGATCAATATTGGTGGTGGAGGTGGTGGTGGTGGTGAGGTGGTGGTGGTGGAGGTGGAGGTGGTGTGGAGGTGGTGATGGTGGTGGTGGTGGTGGTGGTGTGGAGGTGGTGTGGTGGTGGTGGTGGAGGTGGAGGTGGAGGTGGTGTGGAGGTGGTGTGGTGGTGGTGGTGGAGGTGGAGGTGGTGTGGAGGTGGTGTGGTGGTGGTGGTGGAGGTGGAGGTGGTGCTGTGGTGGTGGGGAGGTGGTAGTGGTGGTGTTGTGGTGGTGGCTGTGTCCTTATTTGAGATGCACTGTGGAGGGAGGGAGTTATTTGTGGAAGAAGAAGAAAAAAAAGATGAATTCATTTGTGCGAGTCTCTCTCTCTCTCTCTCTCTCTCTCTCTCTCTCTCTCTCTCTCTCTCTCTCTCTCTCTCTCTCTCTCTCTCTCGTGTGTGTGTATGTGTGTGTGTGTGTGTGTGTGTGTTTGTGTTGCTCTTCCGTTTCCATAATCGAGAAGCAGTTGTTAGAACAACCATTTGATATAGATAAACATATGCGTTAATCATCAGAGAAAAATGTGGTTTACCTTATGAGCGAATACGCACGGCAAAACCCGGGACACTGACCCCCAACCGTCAATCGTTAACACCAACAGTCACTGTATCGCACTGTCATCCCCACCACACCTTCAGAGACCACTACCAGCTCTGGCGCCTCAAGAAGACCATGGGACTTTGACCCCTAGTCGCTCTCTCGCCCGCACCCACCGGATTGCACTATCTTCCCCCAGACACTGCCACTCGAACACGTACAGAGAGAATCTTAGTAAATATTTGGACCAACACACCTGCAAGGGAATGCAGGTGTGTTGCACCACACACACACACACACACACACACACACACACACACACACACACTTGGTGTTAACCAGGACGACAGCGCGGGCGAGACGCACCTTTTATCAGCGCCCCGACGCTCACCACGACAACGTAATGGCTTCTGACGAAGTGAACAGCGAAGACCAGTAGGTGAGTAGCGGGGGTATGGTGTTCCCAGGTGAGGGGCGCCCTTCCTCCTCCTCCTCCTCAGGCGGCGCCCTAGTAACGCATCGCTTTATTGCTTAGCTTTCCGGTCTGGCGAACGCTGCCAGACACGCGAGAAAGGGATCATATGTAGGTATATATATATATATGGTTTTATATATATATATATATATATATATATATATATATATATATATATATATATATATATATATATATATATATATATCTCATACATGTTTGCCGGTTCCCGAGTGAGCGAGGTAATGTCGAGAACAGATGACTGAGTCTTAGGAGGGAGACGATCCCCACCCCACCTCTCTCGCGTGGCTCCTTGCGCTCCGTTCCATCTTTTGGAAAGTAATATAGCAAGGGAGGATTTCCAGCCACCCCCTCCTCTCCTCTCCCGCCCTTCTTATTCGCCTTCTACGACACGCAAGGAGTACTTGGGCAGTATTCTTTCTCCTCTATCCCCTGGGATTATATATATATATATATATATATATATATATATATATATATATATATATATATATATATATCCTGGCTTGAGACACGACTTGACGTTATATCTTCAAGATAAAGCTCGCCCAAGGAGGGGCCAGTTTGCTGGACGTGCGTCAAGGCTAACGAGAGCTTTCGAACTCGCCAGCGCTCTTGCCATCGGGAGGTCCTCGAGGTGATTGAAGCGCTCCTCTGGTGTGTCTTCAAGAACTTTTTCTTCCCACTATCATACTCTCTCGCAATGGGTAACAGACTCGCGTAACCTTCCAGGTGATGCTTTTGGCTCACAGAACTCACGAAGTTTGGGTCAGGGGTCTCCAGTTATGTCACATCGTCAAGACCTAACTAATCTCTTTGAAGAGCATAGATGCATGTGTTGCCGAAGAGGTCGTCCGTCGAAAATCTTCCGTTCGTTCTTACTCGGTTCGACAGTAACCCTGAGAGGTGGTGAGTGGTTCGTCGAGAAAGGCGTTGCGATCGTCAGAGCACAACGGCACGATAGATGGTATAGTTCGGTCATTAGCCCTCAGACCTTAAGGCCAGACAGTGATTTCCAAAGGGTCGTGACGACATTTCATGGCTTGTTATGGTGAAGTGTGGCGATCACAGGTCACAGATTTTCAGTGTCAGTTGATGATAATCACATCTCTTATTACAAGATGCGTAACAGTAGTCTGTCAGGTGTATCATATTTAGTACTCTATAGTAACCGTCATGACAACTGGGGAGAAAAAAACATGCATTTATTATGGCCATTTTGGGTGAAAGGAAAAATGATGAGTGCGAAAAAAAGAATGATTTTTTTCGTTACAGATCCTTAAGAGATATGTAGCTCCGATTCTCAAAAGTGGAAAGGCTTTAGGAAGAGGGAAAGACATAAGGTGGATGACGGGGGTTCCACAGCTTCACTGTATGAGGAGAGAAGGAGGCACCATAACGGTCGATCCTCGTGTGGCTGATCTCCACAAAGAAACTACAGGAAGCAGCTGCCAGTCGCGTGCCATGGGCACAAGAGGGGCCAGGACGGTAGGTCACGAGAGTGGTGGCCTAAATGATAATTATAGAGCACGGAATGCTATATTATCCCTGGGGATAGGGGAGAAAGAATACTTCCCAGGTATTCTTTGCGTGTCATAGAAGGCGACTAAAAGGGGAGGGGAGCTTGGGTCTGGAAATCCTCCCCCCTCTCGTTTTTAATCTTCCAAGAGAAGGAACAGAGAAGGGGGCCAAGTGAGGATTATCCCCTCTAAGGCTCGGTCCTCTGTTCTTGATGCTACCTCGCTAACACGAGATATAGGGGTATATGTATGAAAAGAAAAAAAGAGAATACTAGATATTGAGCGGGATAGCAACAACCTTTGACGGTTGATTCAAAATGGATCACTTTTCATGGAAGTTATGAATTATAGTAAGACCTCACGACCTCCGGAGATGAAACATCACATAATGAGAGACTTTCTCATGAACAACAACAAGAAGAACAACACCAACAAACAAGCAACCCGATTTTCGAAGGGTTATATTGACAACAAACAACCCGGTTTTCTAAGGGTTATGTTGGGAACAAACAACCAGGTTTTCTAAGGGCTATGTTGGCAACAAACAACCTGGTTTTCTAAGGGCTATGCTGACAACAAACAACCTGGTTTTGTAAGGGTTACGTTGACAACAAACAACCTGGTTTTCTAAGGGTCATGTTGACAACAAACAACCAGGTTTTCTAAGGGTTATGTTGACAACAAACAACCAGGTTTTCTAAGGGCTATGTTGACAACAAACAACCTGGTTTTCTAAGGGCTATGTTGACAACAAACAACCTGGTTTTCTAAGGGTTATGTTGACAACAAACAACCAGGTTTTCTAAGGGTCATGTTGACAACAAACAACCTGGTTTTCTAAGGGTTATGTTGACAACAAACAACCTGGTTTTCTAAGGGTTATGTTGGCAACAAACAACCCGGTTTTCTGAGGGCTATGTTGTCAGATTTTCAACAGCCCTTGAACACCTCCCACTGGAGATGATCCAGACCCGTAGCAGTAGTGGGAATGTCGAAGTGGAGAGAGTGGGATGATAAGAACCCCATCCTCCTCCACCCCATCCTCCTCCCGCATCTTCATGCTCTAAGACCCGTTATAGCCTGTAATGCTGACCTTATATGTTTTACGCTGCTGACCTTATACGTATACGCTGCCTGAATCACTACGGGTCTCCAATTGACCTCCAAGGAAAAGAAAGACTCTTTGCTAAAGAGGAAGAGGAGGAAGTTTTGCAGACGTGAGAGCGGGAGGGAGAGAGGGAGAGAGAATATTGGTTGTGGCCGAGCGTACGTACAACTTCGGGCTGAACTTTGTGTTTTAGGGGGGGTCCCAGAGCCGGGGGGCACCCAAACCTCATTATGCAACTTTAGGCTCTTCTCCCCCCCCCCCCCCCCCCATAACCTCCCCACCCCCCACAACCTCCACCCCCCACAACCTCCAAAGAAAAAAACCCAAAAAAGGTTGCTGAGTAAAAGGTTCATAATTGACTTAGGGGAACGAAACGCGTGTCACAGTTTCTATTGGATGTTCTCGATCATACGTGACACTACGTCAAAACCTCTTTCCTAGTAACTCTTTTAACAAAAAAAGAAAGAAAAACAAAAGAAAAAAAGAATCTCGTTCTGAACTGTGGAAGGGGGAAAAAAAAGGTACAAATAGTAACGACACCAGACAAAAAAAAAGATAATTCGCCTCGAATTTTGTCTCGTGGAAGGAAGAAAAAAAGGACAGAGAGTTGGGACACCAGACCAAAAGAGAGAGAGAGAGAAAAAAAAATTCAGCTCGAATTTTGTCTCATTTGGGAACTTAAACTGACTTTTCTCAGCATCCTGCCGTACTGAGGATGGATGATTATAAGTCCCCATCATCCCACTCAGGATGTGTTATCGCGTAATGGAACAAGTGAACTGGAGTTTGAAATCTGCTGAAGGGAGGCAACAGCTTGAACTTGGAGTTCAGCTGGAGACCTCATTGAAGATCACCTTCGTACTCATCACACCTGCATGGCGTCTTATGTAAGAGGTCATCCACACACACACACACACACACACACTTTATGCTTTTCCTTCACTATCCATTTCCTCAATCACCTTAGAAGATCTTCCACTCATCTTCACCTCATACCCTCTCCTTGACCCTGGCCTCTCGACCCTCATCATGACCATCCTCACATCTTCAGCCTCGAACAGAGTACCCCTCATGCGTTCTCAATCTTTACCCTCCAACTGCACGGCAGTATTCCTCCACAGTCTTCTTCCGTCCTCAGCCTTGAAGACAATATCCCTCAACAGTCCGATCTTTCTCACCCCCTCCAAGCACTATAGTCTTGAGCAGTCTTAATACACGACGCCCTCACGGCTTATAGGCAAGGCAGTCGTACTGTATTTCTCATATCGCGACCGTCCGCGTTTCTCCTCATAACGTGACACTGTCCCTCACTTCAGGCCATTGTGGTCGTCTCGAGAATGTATCTTTCCCATGGTCGCATCGTCTGATTCTAATCTAAGGCTTGAGTATCAGTCCAGTGTTCATGTCAGGAGTGTGGAACGCTGCTGCAGAGGATGGGTATCTATTCATTTATTCCTACTTGCCTGAGGGCATACGTCAGGAAGCGAGCGAGCGAGCGACCTGGTCTTACTTCAAGGACCCCCCCTCCCCTTTTTCCAGGAGTTCCTGCAGCTCAGAGGCTGCGTTGCTTCCAGTAGCAGGGGAGTGGTGGACTCCTTTGAGAAAGCTGGGTACTCCAACCTCTCGGCTATGTTGCCCATAACGTAATATTCTTCAGTCTTTTGATATTCACTATTTGCTGTTAAATTTCACTGAATAGGTTTCTTTTTATTTTTTGAATTTCTAAAATTTCTCATCTTAGATTGAAACTCTTATGTTAATCAGAATATATATTGTGGGAAAGTAAACCACTGCTCTAAGTAAGGGTCGTCATGAAGCACAGGATCAAATCGCAATGTTGTTAGAAAATGTCTGCTTGCCATTGGAAGTAACTGAAGTAACTGAACATATGGGTAAAGCTGTGTTGATAAGTAGTTGATATGGGGGCTGCAGTGACATGGGCAAATGAATGCCCTAATCAAGGCCATCTGATTTGCAACACACACACACACACACACACACACACACACACACACACACACACACACACACACCTGAGCCAGGCACCCAATTTTCAATCTATCCGTAAGGGTGGGTAATGAACAGCTGGGTTGACTGCAGACTGGCTTCTGTGACTAGGATTCGAACCCATGCATTACTTTGAGCAACGCAAACTTCTGCACCACGAAGGTACAAATGAAATTACGTTTATGACTGATAGGCACATAATAGGTGAATATTGCACGAAGGCCAGTAAGCATAGGTTTCCTATAAACTCGTATTGGAAAAGATTCATCCAATTATCTAATTACTACGTTCCAAAATGGGGCATATATTTTTTTCTGCAATTTCAACGTCCAATGTGAACTTCATTACTATATGTTTACAAGCTCAGATGATCTGGAAATAAGAAAGGCTTAAATGCGAGTCATAGAAACAATAAATATTATCATTTACACATTGTTCATGAACCAGAGGCTCAACTGGTCGTGATTAAGACGTTTCAAATCTGGGATCACTTGATAATCTTTTTGTCCTCGGTGGTGAGAGAGTAAAGCAAAGGTTTGACTTTAGTTATTCTATGCATCATTTACTGATAATTAAATCTGGTCGTCTGTTGTCGTAGAAATGCCTCCAGTTTATAAAGTCTACATTCTTAAAAAAATGCTGACAGTTACAATTGATTCCTTCCGTGGGGGTATGGGTGAAGGTTAACTGGATGTCGGTGTTAGCCATCACCCATTTCTTATGATATATAAACTAGTTATCTACGGAAAAGAAAAAGAAAATCTTCGACGATAAATTGATTATTAGTTATATGGGAAAGGGAAGATTAACTGGATGTCAGTGCTTGCCATCACCCATTTCTTATGATATATAAACTAGTTATATTATCTAAGAGAAAGGAAAAGAAAAAGAGAATCTTTGACGATAAATTGATTATTCGTTATATGGGAAGGGGAAGATTAACTAGATGTCAGTGCTTGCCATCACCCATTTCTTATGATATATAAACTAGTTATCTACGGAAAAGAAAAAGAAAAAGAGAATCTTTGACGATAAATTGATTATTCGTTATGGGAAGGGGAAGAGGAAGCGAATGATTTAGATAACTTGTACACAAATGTAAGAACTACTGACAAAAACTAGCTGAACTGGACAGCTATGTTTGTCCATGCTTAGGAAGCCCATACCACAATGCCAGGTTGGGGACGCAAGTCGACCAGGTGAGTCGTCTCTAGAGGTGCCCACGGGTTTCAATATACTTGAATAGCCTGTCTGTGTCATTCTCAAATCTTTAGACTAGACACGGAAATTGGTCGCCTAACACTTTTCTTTTTTTTTTTTTCTTTTGTTGATTCACTTCTGTCACAATGAATATTGGAACTGTTGTCGACAAATGTCTTTGTGGTAAAACGATCCCGTTTTTCCCTTATTAGACCTAGTGACACGAGAGGGTTTTTTTAAAGCAAGAAAATACCACTTACTATGATTACATTTGGATTTAAATGGATTGTGTGAATAGTGTGACCTATATGTCAAGTACCTAAAGGTATTGGTTACAATATATATATATATATATATATATATATATATATATATATATATATATATATATATATATATATGTACATATATATATATATATATGTATATTTTCCTATGAGTCCACGGGGAAATGAAACACGATAAGTTCCCAAGTGCACTTTCATGTAATAATCACATCATCAGGGGAGACACAAGAGAGAAATATAACAGTCAGTTGATATTTCTCTCTTTTGTCTCCCCTGATGATGTGATTATTACACGAAAGTGCACTTAGGAACTTATCGTGTTTCATTTTCCCCGTGGACTCATAGGAATATACTTGATCACGCGCAAAATTGTGATCCTTTCCAATATATATATATATATATATATATATATATATATATATATATATATATATATATATGTATATTGTCTCGCCTGTCACTACAACCTGTGTTGTGTTGTTTCTCCTATCTCTACACCCTGTGTCGTGTTGGGTTGTTGTCTAAACACCCTGTGTAAGGTACGCTATTATGTTATAGTGGTGTTGCTCCATCTTCTACACCCTATAGGGTATACTCCTCAGGCGCCCCTACACGCTACACCCTGATGGAGACCATTCATCAGCGTCTTGCCACACCCCTCTCTACACACCCCCCACTCAACACTCCCGGTGACCTGTGATCTCTCTCGTACACCCTAGTGTGTGTGTGTGTGCCCCCCAGGAGCGATGTACCACAGGGCCTGCATCAACACTTTGTTCATCAAACGGCCGGGGAATTTAATCTGGTTAATGAGTGGCGTTCAGGATGAGAGATCATAATGTCTCCCCAGGGTGTGTTCTCACCTCCCCAGGACAAGGCAACCCCTCTCCCCCAGTCTGGTACCTGCCTCCCCCTCCACCTCTCCACCTCTCTCTCTCTCTCTCTCTCTCTCTCTCTCTCTCTCTCTCTCTCTCTCTCTCTCTCTCTCTCTGGAGGGATTCGAGGGACTTGAGCCCTCCATAAACACAAGATCAAAGGCCGCTACATCTTGCGACACACCACACCCCACCCACCCCCAGCCCAGCCGGTCTTCATGTCTTCCCTCTCAGCCACACTCTGGCGAACAGAGAGATGTGGAGCGATGTTGTCGCCTTGTGAGTGGTGTGATGTCACGTCTCGTGGGCAGGCGGTGCGCGAGGGAGGGATGGAGGGCGGATGAGGGCAGAGATGGAAGGACTAAAGGGGAATGGACAGGATGGGAAGGATTTAAGGTGGGAGGGTAAAACAGGATAGAAGATAGGAAGAGGGACCTACTGATGTCACACAGTATATACTAAATGCCTTAGATCCCACATGATGTCACACAGCGTAGGCCTAATGCCACAAGGGCCCTACATGATGTCACACGGTGTGTACCTGATGCCTTAGATCCCACATGATGTCACACAGTGTATGCCTAATGCCTTAGGTCCGACATGATGTCACACAGTGTATACCTAACGCCTTAGACCCCACATGATGTCACACAGTGTATACCTAATGCCTTAGATCCCACATGATGTCACACAGTGTATACCTAATGCCTTAGATCCCACTTGATGTCACACAGTGTATACCTAATGCCTCAGATCCCACTTAATGTCACACAGTGTATACCTAATGCCTCAGATCCCACTTGATGTCACACAGTGTTTACCTAATGCCTCAGATCCCACTTGATGTCACACAGTGTATACATCATGCCACAAGGGCCCCACATGATGTCACACAGTGTATACCTGATGCCTCAGACCCCACATGATGTCACACAGTGTATACCTCATGCCACAAGGGCCCCACATGATGTCACAATTTACATAAAGCCACAGGTCTCGCATGCTTTACCTAGTGTGTGACAAGGGGGGATGGGGGCGCCCTCCTGATGTCACACACACACGAGAAGCCCACAGGGGGCCCCACGTGATCTCAAACAGGGCCATAAACTGGTCTTACCCACCCTGCTATAAACGTATGGTAACGGGCTAATGAGGGCGATGGAAGGGGGGAAGTCATTAAGAACGCCAACACGTCCCCGTTGTCTAATCACAAGCAACAGAGTTCTCACGAAAGGGGAAAAAAAAAAGAAGATAAAGGAAAAAAAAATGATAATAATAATAGCAATGCCCCAGGTGAAAATACGCGTGAGATATCGTGACGATATTCGCGATAGAAGCCTTTTTTTCCCTTTATTCTCTC
This sequence comes from Panulirus ornatus, assembly GCF_036320965.1. Classification (NCBI taxonomy): domain Eukaryota; kingdom Metazoa; phylum Arthropoda; class Malacostraca; order Decapoda; family Palinuridae; genus Panulirus; species Panulirus ornatus. The sequence goes on along the minus strand of NC_092243.1, from coordinate 9,856,427 downwards.
TCTCTCTCTCTCTCTCTCTCTCTCTCTCTCTCTCTCTCTCTCTCTCTCTCTCTCTCTCTCTCTCTTCCCTGGCGACTAGCCGTCCACGTTCTTCAGCACTGTGGCGGAGGACCGTTTTTGCTCTAACTGGCGTGAATATGATCCTATCGTGAGGGCCGACATGTCAGATGCCAAAGGGGGGAACGCACACACACGCCAGAGGCCGGCCGGGATGGCTGTATGCAAATGAGGGAACATTATAACAATCCCATGGTTCCCACCGTAACTCCCGCCTGCCTGGCCACACGGGTCCCCTGTCACACAAGGGTGTGTGTGGGGGTGTGTGTGTGTGTGGGAGGGTGGGTAGTGGTGGTACTCCTCCTCCTCTTCCTCCTGCTCCTGCTGCTGCTCCTCCTTCTCCTCCTCCTCCTCCTCCTCCTCCTCCTCCTCCTCCTCCTCCTCCTCCTCCTGCTCCTCCTCCTCCTCCTACTCCTTCTCCTTCTCCTCTCCTCCTCCTCCTCCTCCTCCTCCTCCTCCTCCTCCTGCTGCTGGTGCTGCTGACGGTGGCTTCCCTCCTTCGGGTACTTTTCGCGACTCCTGAGGTTGCGAGACACCGTGCGGCTCGCCTGGATGTCTAATCTATTTTCCTTTTTTGATCAACAGTTGCTGTCTTCAAGACACAAAACGCTTACGTCCATTTCATAAGCGTAATCGAAATCATTATTCACGTATTTATTTTTCTTTTTTTTCATGAAGGCTTCAGATAGGTGAAAAAAGTCTCATCGAAGTCGGGGTTTGTATCGAAATATTTATGTAAAGAAAATGGGTTTCAGAGGGAGAGAGAAATCAAGAAAGAAGATGGGAAGATCAAAAAAAAAGAAGACGGGGAAAATAGTCTAAGAATTCTGGAGGTGGAGGAAGGTAGTAGCTGTCGCTGTACAGACACCAGAGCTCACAAGACCTGGGTATGGATGACAGGTGTGGTTCCTCAGGGCTCGTGGCTGGCACCGCCACCAAACGTTTACGATCCACGGAAATGAATACGCCATACGTAGCGGAGTCACACCTGGTCATGTTTGCTGATGATGCCAAGATTATGACAGAGGGACGAAGGACCAGGGACTGCGACATACGACGAAGAGACCTGGAGAAGATGCGCAGAGGGACGAAGGACCAGGGACTGCGACATACGACGAAGAGACCTGGAGAAGATGCGCAGAGGGTCGAAGGACCAGGGACTGCGAAATACTGAGAAGAGACCTGGAGAAGATGCGCGAGCGGTTGGGTACAATGAGGAATGGAAATCTGACCTCCGGGGAAGGGATTCTAAAGCAACCATGACGGTGAGTGCCACATCTTAGGGAGACGACTGAGTATAAGAGTCATATAACGTGAATGGAACCAGGGAGTCGACACCACACCGTCACTTGAGCAGGGTGCGAGAAGGATCGATCGCGAGGGAAGGGAAAAAATCGTGTTCTGGTCACCGTGGAAAATCGCCTTTGAAGTATACGATCAGTGAGGTGGATGGGAAGACCGTACATGATGCACGTATCCCCGACCTTAGACCCAGGTATGCCACGGTCGTCCCCACACGAGAGGCCATAGAGGAAACTCCGGCAAGAGGGACCAGAGGAATGAAACAAGAATGATACCGGGGACTGGAAGGAATGAACTACGAAGACAGGAGGGAGTCCCCCTCACTCCGCCCCGCAGCGAAAGAAGGAAAACGGTGATGGAAGACTAGAAAACTATTCCTATCATCTTCAAAGGTGTGCTTTTGAGGCCAGGCCAGAGTCCAGAACTAAATGGTACCCCCCCTGGAGTGTACGGAGGGGGGCACTTCCCCAGCAACGGAGACGTGGGTACGTGGAACAAGGTATATATAGAGTGTGAGGGAGCGAATACGACTACCATTGGAATACCCTGAGACCCGTGTGTGGTGAAAATGCCAAGAGGCAAGGGGGGCCATCCGGGTGTAAAGCACCCTCATCATTACGTGCGAATAGAGGATAGAAAATGGATGATGGATCACACACACACACACACACACAACACAGTCACTGACCCATGATGATTGCAGCGAGGCGTGGAGGTTTGCCTTACGACACACACACGTAACACTACCTCATCAAAGGAGTGGAACCCCCACAGAAATAACGCAGGACATTTTTTTTTGGGGACGATTTAAAAAAGGAAAAAACAACAACATTAGATATTCTATATATAGATATTTTTTTTAATCTATGTGGTTTGATGTATATATATATATATATATATATATATATATATATATATATATATATATATATATATATATATATATATTTATATTCATGTATTCATTTTGCTTTGTCGCTGTCTCCCGCGTTAGCGAGGTAGCGTAAGGAAACAGACGAAAGAATGGCCCAACCCACCCACATACACATGTACATACATACACGTCCACAGACGCACATATATATATATATATATATATATATATATATATATATATATATATATATATATATATACCTATCTATCTATCTATCTATCTATCTATATGTATATTCATTTTCTTATTTATATAACCGGGATATGTGCCATTGATTTGTGTGGCTATTTCTTTATTTTCTTTACGGGTAATTGTCTTCAATTGTTTGTTTGTGGTATAAGGTAATTAGTGACATTAATTGTCCTATATATATATATATATATATATATATATATATATATATATATATATATATATATATATATATATTTCTTTTTCTCTCAGTTATTTTATTGTAGTATTCATTCAGTATGATACGTTTTCACTTTGACAAACATCACAAAGAGAGAGAGAGAGAGAGAGAGAGAGAGAGAGAGAGAGAGAGAGAGAGAGAGAGAGAGAGAGAGTATATATATATACATTGTATCTGAACCAGAGATCAACTTTTGAGTCACACTGCAGAACTATTTTTTGCCAACTCCTCTTGTGGGGAGTTGGATGAGAGAGAGGGCCAGGGGAAAAAAAAAAAAAGGATTCAAGATATTCAGCAATAGAATGGGAACTTGTTCGCCTTATAGAAGATACATTGAAAAAAAAAGAACAAAACAAGTGAATGCTGGAAGTCTATTCCTGGGAGGGGATTACGGGGTCACGTGCACCTGGCGATGGTTAGGGTAGTTAGTTAACTGTCGCTGGTTGTGTGACTACGACCACCCCCCCTCTCCCCCTCCCCCCTCCCTCCCCCCCTCCCTTTCCCCCCCCCCCCCCTCCCCAGCAGGTTCTATACAAAGGCAGTCTCTTGTGAGAGTTTAAGATTAATGAGTTTTGTGGTATGAGTTTTGCTCTCTGTGGTGTTGGGGGTCGGTGGTGGGGATTGGTGGTGGGGGTTGGTGATGGGGGTCGGTGGTGATGGGAATGGTGGTGGGGATTGATGGTGGGGGTTGGTGATGGGGGTCGGTAGTGAGGTTCGGTGATGGGGGTCGATGGTGATGGGGATTGGTGGTGATGGGGATTGGTGGTGATGGGGATTGGTGGTGATGGGGATTGGTGGTGATGGGGATTGGTGGTGATGGGGATTGGTGGTGATGGGGATTGGTGGTGATGGGGATTGGTGGTGATGGGGGTTGGTGGTGATGGGGATTGGTGGTGATGGGGGTTGGTGGTGATGGGGATTGGTGGTGATGGGGATTGGTGGTGATGGGGATTGGTGGTGATGGGGATTGGTGGTGATGGGGATTGGTGGTGATGGGGATTGGTGGTGATGGGGATTGGTGGTGATGGGGATTGGTGGTGATGGGGGTTGGTGGTGATGGGGGTTGGTGGTGATGGGGATTGGTGGTGATGGGGGTTGTTGGTGACGATATTGGTGGTGATGGGGAGGCTGATAAGCCCCTGGCCCTTCACCACCAACCTTCCCCAGGAGCCGCCACACTCGCCATATCATCCGATATGCAAGCCAACACTTGTGATGTAATTCCCTGTCGCATAGCATTAAGGGAAACACACACACACACACACAGACACACACACACACACAAACACACTCAGTTAACCACATTACCAACTTAAGAAGACTTTAACATAAAACCAAACATCCCACTTCAGAAAAATGATTCTCTTTATGGAGGGGAAACATAAATTGAAGGTCGAGTCACTGGCTTTGTTCTGACAAATACATTAGGACCAAAAAGGCCCCCCTTAGGGCACTCCACACACACACACACACACACACACACACACACACACACACACACACACACACACACCAAGTCTGGTTGAGATGGGCCAAACACTGTAGGTGATAACGAACGAATGCAAGAAACACGAAACCAATTTCTCGTGAAGATGTGTTTCAAGTTACCAGGTGCTGAAGCCTGCAACACACACACACACACACACACACACACACACACACACACACACACACAGACACATCTCAAATAAACATATTATCAAACCGCTAATTTCCAGGAACTTTGTGCCTCAACACGCCCTGGAACTAAGATAATACATGATCAGTGAAACTGAGAAATCACATCAGTACCCTATTTGTAAACAAAACCCAATTCCCCCCTCCCCCCCCCCAGTCCATAGATAACAACATTGCCATCATCATTCTACGACGACACATGTTTACTTCCACCACCCAGGACTCTGGACGAGTAACACGTGAAGAAGAAGAAGAAGAAGAAAAAAGAATTTGAATGCTCTTCGTGCTAGAGGAAATGCTGCAAAGTCGACACCACAAGCGACCGAGGAAGACTTCGTTCAAAGCATAGGCGTGGGCCAGCTTCAACCAGGTTGGGGTGGGGTGTGGAGTGGGGTGTGGGTGTGTGGGGGGCTAGGCAGAGTGGCGCAATACTTCACCAAGGAAGGGCGGGCGTTAGAGGGGGGAGGCAGAGCCAAGTAAGTCTTTGGTGATCTTCAACTGATGAATGAATAATCATGAGAGAGAGAGAGAGAGAGAGAGAGAGAGAGAGAGAGAGAGAGAGAGAGAGAGAGAGAGAGAGAGAGAGACTCGGTTTTCACGACCAAACAAAGGATGTGGGGGGAGGGGTACATTAACTTAATTTCTAAGGACTATTTTTTTTTTTCAAATCTTTATCTTATTTTTTCTTTCCTATTTAAGGGAGAGGAGGAGGGGGGGGGGGGGGGGTTGAGCTGAGGTGAAAGTCGCCTGAGAAACTTGGTGTGTCGAAAGTGACGTCCAGTTTCTCTGCCATACATACACACACATACAAAAACCATAACAACTTCGTAACACATCACATCAGACTATCAACGCCCTGTCGAGAGAGAGAGAGAGAGAGAGAGAGAGAGAGAGAGAGAGAGAGAGAGAGAGAGAGAGAGATGAGGGTGTATTCTGTGATCTACCTTTTATGCCAATGTAATGGTGTGTACGTAATTCAGCGATTGAGTGATGTTCTTTTTAGCGAAGGTTAAAAGCAAGCATAAATGAAGAGCTAAGGGGGGGGGGGGTGGGTTCATAATGTCCGGGCATAACGTAGTGATGGGTTAATTAATTGTATTTAACGAGCTAACTTGTTGAACTGTCAGTCAAACCCCCCCACGTAACATGGGACTGAAAGCAGTCGTGTCGAAAAGGGAGTTTGAATCCTATCACAAAAGGGATTGAATCGCTTCTCTTAGAGGATTAACCTAGTTAAAGGGTTTGTGATATAGATAAAGAGGGTTGACTTATGGTGATATAAGGTTAGAGTACCGTATTTAAGGATCAGTTATCAAGATAAAGGATTTATTTATGAAGAGCAAGAGAGATCATTGTACTGTATGGATTTAGTTATCGTAAACAGTTGGATAAATCATCGTAGAGTATAGAATCAGTCATCGTGAAGATTAACATGAATAACTGATAATGTAAAGATTCGTGTCATGTCACAAAGATCAGAATATTGTGATAAACCAATGCATCTTCGTCAGAAGATTAGGGTCAGTGCACGGAACAGGTGGGTTATATTACTGTACTGAAGGGGTTGAATTGTCTAATAAGGGGTTTCCTATGGTATTGGAAGGTTTGTGCCGATGGTTAGGGGGTAGTCGGATGGCCATCCAGGCTTTTGGCCAATAGTCTAACACGACCATCTAAGCCCTTCATCACCAGGTTGTAAACACCATCAGAAAAAAAAAGGCTTTGAACACCTTCTTCAGGAGTTCAAGGGGATTCCAAGACCACATGTGCACTCTCGCTGCGCTCATTGGTTCGTGAAGAAGGTTTGAACTGGTTCAGTAACAATATGTTATAGAAGAGTTAGGTAAATGCATGGGTTAACTTGTGGTAACACAGAGTTTGATAAAGATCTTTTGTTTTGTCTTAGTAAAGGGTTAAGCTGCATCTATGGTAATTTGATGGAAAGGTCTATCCCATTTCATTGAAGGCTTTGATCATCACTATAAAGATTAAAGTGTTTGATTATCACTATAAAGATTAAAGTGTTTGATTATCACTATAAAGATTAAAGTGTTTGATTATCACTATAAAGATTAAAGTGTTTGATTATCACTATAAAGATTAAAGTGTTTGATTATCACTATAAAGATTAAAGTGTTTGATTATCACTATAAAGATTAAAGTGTTTGATTATTACTATAAAGATTTAATTGTTATAGTGAAGGAGGTGGATTAACAAACTCAGAAGGGCAACTTATAGTGCAAAAGCCCCCTGGACGTAGGAGATTAAACTAATATACTAAGAAGGGGTTTAAGGATAATACCCAGAGAAGATTAATATTCTTTTTTTCTTCTTAAAGATTAAGCTCACGTGTTTAAGGGGGTTGGTAGTTCATGGTTGAGGGGAAGTCATCATACTTGAAGTGGGAGGGAGGGGAGAAAGTGGTTCCTCATGATGTGTCGTCAGCAAGGGGGGAGGATGAGTAACCTATACATGGGGTTCACACTCGTCATATTCATGATGAGGGAGGGATATGTCATTGTCTGTTGGTCATGATACATGGCTGATGGTGTACAGTGGCTTACGGTCAGAGTGAATGTCAAGTGCTGAGGACGGGACACAGGGAAAGTGAGGATGGGGCACAGTGAAAGTGAGGATGGGACACGGTGAAAGACAAGATGGGCCACTGTGAACAAGAGGATGGGACACAGTGAGAGAACACCTCAACGTGAGTAAATATCCCAAAAGAAACACTGCAGGAACCTGTGTGTGTGTGTGTGTGTGTGTGTGTGTGTGTGTGAGAGAGAGAGAGAGGCTTAGGTTTTGACACTGTCTCTGAACTTGTCGCCGCAGCCCTATATCACAGGACAGGACAGGACAGGAGAGGAGAGGAAGCTGTCTGCTGGCAAGAGAGTTAGAATAACATTCAAGTATATGGATAAGGAAGTATTCCTTTGCCTGGTCGAATACGCTTCTGGTAGAATACGCTTCTCGGGTTTGGTCACTGCTCTTAAAAGAAGCGCAAAGAGCTATTAGAGAAGGTCCAGAGGAAGGCATTAGAGAACACAGAATGGAAGTAGAGGGAGAGGTGAGAGGCCTCACCTCTTTGTCCACCTTGGAAGCTAGGAGAGTGATGGATGACCCCGCTTACAACCTTTTTAAGTTTCTGAATCACCTTGAAGACGTAGACTGTCGAGGGCTCTTCGAGAGATGCAGGGGAAAGAACAATATTAAACTAGGAACTCGATGGAAAGGATGTAAAGAAGTACTTCTGCTGTGAGAGTTTGGTAATGGCCGAGTGGAGTGAACTGGATCGTGAGCTAGTGAATGTGGATAACATATGTAAATTTAACAAGTTGTATGATATCAGAAGATATTTAAGAGATGGGGCTCCCTCGAGTGTAAAACTCCCTCCCCGTATAGCACAAATAGACAGTTACACACACACACACACACACACACACACACACACACACACACACACAAACACACACACACACACACAAACACACACACACAGCCCTTCCCCCAGCACAGTGGCTTAACATATCCCACCTAGTCTGACCTACTGTAACTTTGTTGTGACACAAGACAATGCTACTCAAGTTACGGCTCCTCTGCTTAAGGGCAGGTTCATGAATAGACTGGGAGGAGGAGGAGGAGGAGGACTGAAGAGATATTGAAGGGGATATTGACATGACCCATCATCTCATTGGCGCCCTCAGCTCGCCTGCTTCCCTTAAGTGAGCATAAGGCTCATGTGTGTCGAACCATTGACGAAATCCTCTCCGTTGAGCATCCAGCCCAGACCCAGGCCCCTGACAATAACCTCACAGGATGTCATTAGCGTAATTAGTGCCTTGCATAATGACAATTAACCCCTTCCCTTCCCCTCCCCTCCACGTTTTCTCCTAAACCTGATGCCGATAACGGGTTCTGGCGCAGATATTGAGTGAATGGGTGTAGAAAACGGAGGGGGTTGAGGGTCAATGAATGAACTGAAGTGATCGAGTAACTGGTCGAGAGGAAGTATATATATATATATATATATATATATATATATATATATATATATATATATATATATATATATATATATTTTTTTTTTTTTTTTTTCTTTCAAACTATTCGCCATTTCCCGCGTTAGCAAGGTAGCGCTAAGAACAGAGGACTGGGCCTCTGAGGGAATATCCTCACCTGGCCCCCGTCTCTGTTCCTTCTTTTGGAAAATTAAAAAAAAAAAAAAAACGAGAGGGGAGGATTTCCAGCCCCCCGCTCCCTCCCCTTTTAGTCGCCTTCTACGACACGCAGGGAATACGTGGGAAGTATTCTTTCTCCCCTATCCCCAGGGATAATATATATATATATATATATATATATATATATATATATATATATATATATATATATATATATATATATATTATGTATATACTAACGGACCGACGGTCAAATTTAGTTGACTTAGTTACAAATGGACCAACATCACTGATCCGTCATGTTGGACCACATGGTGGACAACATAACCCCTCCAACATGTTGGCGGACATGGTCATCCCCACCACTTCTCCATCATGTTGGGCCACATGATGATCAACATCCCCACCACTTCTCCATCATGTTGGTCCACATGATGATCAACATCCCCACCACTTCTCCACCATGTTGGGCCACATGATGATCAACATCCCCACCACTTCTCCACCATGTTGGGCCACATGAGGGTCAACATCCCCACCACTTCTCCACCATGTTGGGCCACATGATGATCAACATCCCCACCACTTCTCCACCATGTTGGGCCACATGAGGATCAACATCCCCACCACTTCTCCATCATGTTGGGCCACATGATGATCAACATCCCCACCACTTCTCCATCATGTTGGGCCACATGAGGGTCAACATCCCCACCACTTCTCCACCATGTTGGGCCACATGAGGATCAACATCCCCACCACTTCTCCATCATGTTGGGCCACATGATGATCAACATCCCCACCACTTCTCCACCATGTTGGGCCACATGATGATCAACATCCCCACCACTTCTCCATCATGTTGGGCCACATGAGGGTCAACATCCCCACCACTTCTCCATCATGTTGGGCCACATGATGATCAACATCCCCACCACTTCTCCATCATGTTGGGCCACATGATGATCAACATCCCCACCACTTCTCCATCATGTTGGGCCACATGATGATCAACATCCCCACCACTTCTCCATCATGTTGGGCCACATGATGATCAACATCCCCACCACTTCTCCATCATGTTGGGCCACATGAGGATCAACATCCCCACCACTTCTCCATCATGTTGGGCCACATGATGATCAACATCCCCACCACTTCTCCATCATGTTGGGCCACATGATCAACATCCCCACCACTTCTCCATCATGTTGGGCCACATGATCAACATCCCCACCACTTCTCCATCATGTTGGGCCACATGATGATCAACATCCCCACCACTTCTCCATCATGTTGGGCCACATGATGATCAACATCCCCACCACTTCTCCATCATGTTGGGCCACATGATCAACATCCCCACCACTTCTCCATCATGTTGGGCCACATGATGATCAACATCCCCACCACTTCTCCATCATGTTGGGCCACATGATCAACATCCCCACCACTTCTCCATCATGTTGGGCCACATGAGGATCAACATCCCCACCACTTCTCCATCATGTTGGGCCACATGAGGATCAACATCCCCACCACTTCTCCATCATGTTGGGCCACAGATGATCAACATCCCCACCACTTCTCCATCATGTTGGGCCACATGATGATCAACATCCCCACCACTTCTCCATCATGTTGGGCCACATGATGATCAACATCCCCACCACTTCTCCATCATGTTGGGCCACATGAGTCAACATCCCCACCACTTCTCCATCATGTTGGGCCACATGATGATCAACATCCCCACCACTTCTCCATCATGTTGGGCCACATGATGATCAACATCCCCACCACTTCTCCATCATGTTGGTCCACATGATGATCAACATCCCCACCACTTCTCCATCATGTTGGGCCACATGATGATCAACATCCCCACCACTTCTCCATCATGTTGGGCCACATGATGATCAACATCCCCACCACTTCTCCATCATGTTGGGCCACATGATGATCAACATCCCCACCACTTCTCCATCATGTTGGGCCACATGATGATCAACATCCCCACCACTTCTCCATCATGTTGGGCCACATGATGATCAACATCCCCACCACTTCTCCATCATGTTGGGCCACATGATGATCAACATCCCCACCACTTCTCCATCATGTTGGGCCACATACTGACGAAACATCCCCGTGTGTTTGTGAACGTCTGGATCCCCCTGAGCCATTTTCTGTTCACCTGAACATCCTGATGTCCACGCCATTGTTCTGCTGAACATCCCAAGTTCATGATATATAACCCTGAACACTGTTTATAGCCAGAGGTTGATGGAGGTCACGGTAGTTCATGACGTCACAAGCATCTCTAATTGGCCCTGGGTCCTGATCACACTGCCAGTTCGATCTTAACGAGCCATAGAAAACGACTGGGAGGGATAAACACGATCAAGTCGGTGAGAGATATATTGAAAGGATTTTTTTCCCTCCTCGCCGGTGAAAGTTTGCAGAAATAAAAGCTCCAGTTTATTCTCATTGTCCCCCGGGATAATATTTCTTATTTCCCAATCTCTCCGTCTGGTGTCGCAGTAACCTGTTGTGTGTGTGTGTGTGTGTGTGTGTGTGTGTGTGTGTGTGGGGAGGTGAGCAAGCCACCATCCAGGGAGGGAGACCCACCCACCCCTTCTTCCTCCTGTGATGAAGGTCTTCCACTAAGCCTCCCTCAGTCTGTTTACAGTTTGGATCATAACTACCCACATTTTCCTGGATGACTAGCTGTTAGTTATTAGCTTTAATCAACCACATTTACCGCGACTATTACTACTACCACTACTACTACTACTACTACTACTACTACTACTACTACTACTACTACTGCTACCATTGCTACCACTACTACTATTTCTACTACTTCTACTACTACTGTTTCTACTGTGATAGTAATAGTAGTAGGGGTAACATACATACGAGGCTTTTGGTATGTGGCTAACACGTTAAGCCTGGTCGCTGGCGTTCTTCCTGGTCGATTATTGCGGTCGAGTGACTGTACCAAAAGCCGGAGACGGAGTAACCAAAACATAGCTGGGCGGCGCTGGTGGGTAAACAATGGGGGGGTTACGGTGGCTGTGGTACACGGGGGGTGACGAGGCACAGGGAGACGGGCAAAGACGCAGAGCCAGGGGGAACACAGGACACAAGAAGGGAGGTGGAGGCTGAGGGAGAACACAGGACACTGGGAGGAGCGAGGACAAGAAAACAGGCCAAGGGGGGTTTAGAGGTCATAGGGGAAGGGGGGGGGGACACAAGAGATATATAGAGAGAGTGGGGAAGGGGAATGGAGCTCACAGCCACTGGCAGGGAGGACGGGAGTCAGGGGTGCGAGGCACGACACGTAGGGAGGGGGAACGTCCAGCACCATAAGCCGGCCCGTCGCTGAAGCTAAGTCAATTAATGACGGCCAATATCAGGTGCAGCAGAGGCCCACCATCCTCCTCCTCCTCCCTTCGCAAACCCCTTCCTCCTCCCACTCGCACAATCCACCTCCATCCCCTCGTCACATCATCCCACTTTGTACTTAAGTACACAAGAGGCGGAGGGGGTGGTTGGTCAGTGGATCTGTAAACACTCGGCTGTGGTATCTTGAGGACCTCAACCCTCAAGATAAAAGAGACGGTTAGATGCACTCACACTCATCTGCCATGCCAGGAGAAGAGGTGTCTTTGTTATATTGATACACTCAGGTGAAAATAAACACTTGGAAAACACTCACTTATATAGATTAATTGAAAAATTCCAGTCGTTATACACACACTTACACTCAGAAACATACACTCACTGTTATGAAGAGAGAGGTAACTGATGCTGTTTTAATTTCTAATGTAAAAAAAAGAGATGTCTTACTGTTCATGCCGGAACAATGGTGTCACAGTCCAGTATAACAAATCCAGTATTTGCATTGAAGGTCTGCCGTAAGACCATCACATTTGTTGATGGAAACGTCATTTCTAGAACAGACGGCTGGCCTTGTGGCGTCTCCAGGTCCTGGAAGGTGTAGTAGGCCTTGAGGCACCTCCAGGGCCTGGAAGGTGTGGTAGGCCTCGTGGCGTCTCCAGGTCCTGGAAGATGTGGCAGGCCTTGTGGCGCCTCCTGGTCCTGGAAGGTGTGGTAGGCCTTGAGGCACCTCCAGGGTCTGGAAGGTGTGGTAGGCCTTGAGGGGCCTCCTGGTCCTGGAAGGTGTGGTAGGCCTTGTGGCGTCTCCAGGTCCTGGAAGATGTGGCAGACCTCGTGGCGCCTCCAGGTCCTGGAAGGTGTGGCGGGCCTTGTGGCGTCTTCGGGTCCTGGAAGATGTGGTAGGCCTTGTGGCGTCTTCGGGTCCTGGAAGATGTGGTAGGCCTTGTGGCGCCTCCAGGTCCTGGAAGGTGTGGTAGGTCTCGTGGCGTCTCCAGGTCCTGGAAGATGTGGCAGACCTGGAGACACCCTCAGGCGCTGGACAGCGTGACATCCCGCCATCACCTTCTTCGTCCTCCGTCTTCCATCACTGGGACGTCTTCGATCTCCCTTTTCCCCACCTCTCATTAATATCATACTTTGTCTCTGTCGCTGATGATGGTATTCCTGCTCTCTTCATATTCAATCTCATTATCATCATCACCATCATTATCATCATCATCATCATCATCATCATCATCTTTTTTCATTCTACTTTCATCCTTCATCTCCCTCTATGTTGTTGTTCTTGTTCTTAATGGCATTATTATGGCCAATATCTGTCGTGTTCACTCATCTCTACTCTCTCTTCTTTTTCTAATCCATTTCTCTTAAATTCCAGATCTATTCTATTCCCTTTCTATATTATCTTCTGCTATATTACGAGTCGTATCAATCCATAACAAATATTCAATTCATTAGAGGTATTATTTTCTAATACATCATCCAATATATATGTAGCTAGAATTAAGGACATAACAATTAACGTGCGGAAGAATATATTTCAGATAGAAATACAGTGAAGAAAGAATGTAGAAAAGAATATATTTCAGAGAGATACAGTGAAGAAAGAATGTAGAAAAGAATATATTTCAGAAAGAAATACAGTGAAGAAAGAATGTAGAAAAGAATACATTTCAGAAAGAAATACAGTGAAGAAAGAATGTAGAAAAGAATATATTTCAGAAAGAGATACAGTGAAGAAAGAATGTAGAAAGAATATATTTCAGAAGGAAATACAGTGAAGAAAGAATGAAGAAAAGAACATATCTCAGAAAGAAATTGACTGAAGAAAGAATGTGGGAAATTAGGATGAAAGACGACAGAAAAATATATAAACACACAGTTCCAGGAATGCAGAGGGAGAAGCTTAGGATGTTCATGGAATCTTCATTCTACACTTGAGAGAGAACGAGCGAGGGGTGACCCTTGTGTTGGTCATCACGTGTAGTGAACTGCCGTGATACGTCATCACACTGTGTTCAGATACACAGGCAGCTGTGGTCTGTGCCTCTCCTGATGTGTGCTTGAAAGTGATAGAAAATATTTGTATATCTATCTATCTGTCTACCTAACTATCTACCTAATTATGTATCTTCCTGGATGATATATATATATATATATATATATATATATATATATATATATATATATATATATATATATATATATATATATTATTATCCCTGGGGACAGGGGAGAAAGAATACTTCCCACGTATTCCCTGCGTGTCGTAGAAGGCGACTGAAAGGGGAGGGAGCGGGGGGCTGGAAATCCTCCCCTCTCATTATTTTTTTTTTAATTTTCCAAAAAAAGGAACAGAGAAGGGGGCCAGGTGAGGATATTCCCTCAAAGGCCCAGTCCTCTGTTCTTAGCGCTACCTCGCTAATGCGGGAAATGGCGAATAGTTTGAAAGAAAGAAATATATATATTTATATATATTTCTATTTCGCAATGAATTGTCCTATTCATTAGTCTTTGTCCACCGGTTTCCAAGCTCTTTCTGTGTCTCTTTCTCTCTATCGATCTCTTTCTTTCTTTCTAGGTACTGTGTGTGTGTGTGTGTGTGTGTGTGTGTATGTGTGTGTGTGTGTGTGTGTGTGTGTGTGTGTGTGTGTGTGTGTCTGTGTGTAAGGTGGGTTTGTATTTGTAATATGATATTGATGTTCACAATGGCCGGGATGAAGCTGCTCTTCTTGAGGTCTGTGCCAGATCGTGTGGGCTCGACGTGACTGTGGTGATGAAATGTAACTAGGGTACGAGGGATCTCTAGTAGGCAGGAGGCAACAGTGGCGAGGATGGTGCAGTAGTATAATCGCGAACTCTGTCTCTCCAGGTCTGGATGATGGTTTTAGGAGAGTAAAGTAATAAGGCCAAGCGTGTTTAACATCTTCGGATAAGTGGTTTAAGACGGACCGCGAATGATCTTTTATCCTCTTCTCTGTACGTATTCTTCTACCTGTCTGTGAGGGGCGAGACCGATGCCCTTAATCATGGTGGTTTTGCTGGTGGTTTGGTTGACGGCGACGTGGTAGGCGATGCCTCCAGCCATAGGGGGGGGGGTCGTTGAGGGTGTGCTGGAGGGCTGCGATGTAACTAGGAAGCTGTTGTCAGTGTCGGTAGCGGTGATGAACCCATCGGCGTCCTTCCATCGACGGCGTGTCCATCACGGCATCAATTATAAAGTTGAGGAAGCGCCAGGGGGGTCCCAACTTTGTGTTCCTGTGGGACGCCACCGTTGAGGGACTGGAAAGTTTGTTTCTGTGTGTGTGTGTGTGTGTGTGTGTGTGTGTTTGTGAAGCGAGGTTTCTGTTTCATCTTTGTTCGCCACTTCCAGCGTTAGCGGGGTAGCGCCAGGAACAGCCGAAGAATGGCCTCATTTGCCCACACCCGCTGTCTATCTATCATGTGGAATGGAAGGTAATCAGAGTTCCTCTGT
>NC_092243.1:9815983-9835983 GCF_036320965.1 Panulirus ornatus | reverse complement strand
GTGTGTGTGTGTGTGTGTGTGTGTGTGTGTGTGTGTGTGTGTGTGTGTATGATTACTATTTTGTGTTATGTGGAGAGAATTTTTCACTCGTGACTTAAACTTGTGGATATATGTATACCATGTCTTTATTACTGTGTATGTATCCGCACATATACACACCCTAGCCTGTGTGTGTGTGTGTGTGTGTGTGTGTGTGTGTGTGTGTGTGTGTGTTCGCACAGGCGTTTATTCGTTACATTTCCATATGACTCCACTGGAGTCATTCATTTATCACCAAAGTTTATTAATATATACAGTTTGTTTCTGAGAGATGCTTCTGTAAGTTCTGAGTTTAGAGAAGATCACACGTCACTGTGAGAGATATGAGATACATCATACGTCTGGCACTGTAGCTGCAGGCCGCTGAACCGGGACGTACTCGCTGCCAGTCGCCTTTGTGAATATCTCATACGCCTCAGATGACATAAATTCCACATAAGCCAACATTCCCTCTCATTCCCCGTGTAGTTCGAGGAGCCAGCTCAGTTATTCAGTCATGAACAATTAGAGAGATGACCTAAACATAATTTGATTACATTCGTGAGCAGCCCTTACGATAGATAACCCCTACAACCAGAACATACATTTTTCGTAATAGAGGAAGGTAGCTTTGAGTTGACTTGCCGTCCTCACACCCAACCTTACCATGCATGACGGTCCCACACCTCAATTAAGCCTTTGACACGGTTTTCTGTCATGTCTTAATGGGAGTAAATTTACCCCATGCATCATTAAGCTTACAAATATCATTAATGTAGTCCCACACGATCCAATCTTGTTAAGTAACACACATCAGGAAATTAGAATCCACGCCGTGTTGAGACTTTTGTAATTAGTATTATATATAAAGGATCAGGGCGTTTTTCTTCCTCTTCCAAGGGCGCCAGACTCGGATATATATATATATATATATATATATATATATATATATATATATATATATATATATATATATATATATATATATATATCATATCATATCATATATGTATATGTATGTACCTTAGCCTGAGCCAGGTACCCATTTTATCGACTAACTCCTCTGGCTGGATGAACAGCTGGGTTGACTGTGAAGCGACTACCACAACCAGGGTTCGAACCCATGCGCTCGACCCTGGGCTGCCTGCGAGTGCGTCATAATCAGCAACACTACCCGCTACACCTATCTATCTACGAGGCTTTCATGGTAGTGTGGAAATAACACCTACTCATTCATAACAATTTGTGAGGATTTTCTCCATTGAAATTACATTTTCGTTTGAGTTCATTTCCAAAGTAATCTCTCTCTCTCTCTCTCTCTCTCTCTCTCTCTCTCTCTCTCTCTCTCTCTCTCTCTCTCTCTCTCTCTCTCTCTCTCTTTCTCTCTCTCTCTCTATATATATATATACCCCCAGGTGGCCTTGCCATAGGAAGAGGATCCAGAGAGTACTACACATACGAAAAACATTACAATAATGAACACATATATGAATCACGTCATTACATGGTAGTTCATACTTTAGGGCGTAATGACCGTGGTCACGATAATAACTATGGGGGGGGGGGGGTAATGGGGGTCCCTGTGATGTAAAATACACATAGAGTCTCAGATGTTTTGTATAAGGTTAGGAATATAGGTTTCGCTTCCCCCTATATCTCTCTCTCTCTCGAAAATATAATCGTAAGTCTGTGTGTAATCATGAGATGATGAATGATTATAGAATTTAGGATTTTAATCATGAACATGATTAATTTTTCTCCCTCTCCTTTTTTTCATACTTTGTAGCAATTTTGTAGCGTACATATCAGATGCACTGATCACATCAAAGATTCAGTGTGTGATGTGAGCAAAAATTCTGGGATGAATATTTTGTGGACAGGTCGGTGCTGGCCCTCGTGTGTGTGTGTGTGTGTGTGTGTGTGTGTGTGTGCCCAGTAAGGTAGCAGGTCAAGGGTCATCCAGTCATTGCTCTCGAGTTTAAAAAAGCCCTCATTCAAGGAGCACGTCCCCCACGATGGACTTCATCTGTGGGTAATGTTTGGTGGTGTTTTGATAAGTACTGGAGGGTGTGTGGGTTATTGATGTGTATGTGGGGGGGCGGGGAGTGGATGTATGATGGTAGTAAAACTAATGATAATAATGATGATAACGATAATAATGATGATGGTAATGATAATGCTAGCAATGATGATAATGATAATGAAAGTATTAATGACAAATGATAATACTAACAATAATGATAAAGATAATGATAGTATAATAATTCATTATATATATATATATATATATATATATATATATATATATATATATATATATATATATATATATATATATATATATACGTATATATATTTTTTCTTTCTTTTAAACTATTCGCCATTTCCCGCGTTAGCGAGGTAGCGTTAAGAACAGAGGACTGGGCCTTTTTTGGAATATCCTCACCTGGCCCCCTCTGTTCCTTCTTTTGGAAAATTAATAAAAAAACGAGAGGGGAGGATTTCCAGCCCCCCGCTCCCTCCCCTTTTAGTCGCCTTTTACGACACGCAGGGAATACGTGGGAAGTATTCTTAAACCCCTATCCCCAGGGATAGCGTATATATATATATATATATATATATATATATATATATATATATATATATATATATATATATATATATGCCATTTTGTGTGTATCAAATATGTTGGATTGATCCAAGTCTTGAATCAATAATGTCATGAGAGTTTAGCTGTTGTCGTCTCTATCTTTTCAAGAAAGGTATCAGAGATTCCATCTACTCCCGACGTTCATTTCTCATGAAGAGTCAGGTACTTCAGTCTCGTGATATTATATATTCTCTCTCCTAATTCATCATCCGTAATGGTGTGTTTATCGCGTAACTGTATAATTCATCATCCACAATTTTTTTTTGTTTCGTTATTGTGGTGAACACATTCTTACTAGTTGATTAGCTTCGGCCATATACATTTTTTTTAGGGGTCACTTATATACCTATTTTTTGTCCACCATAAGGGATAAAAGTCTCCAGTATTTTGTTCATACTTGGAAATGGAAATGTTGTATTCCGTGTCAAGACTTGTATTACTTCCTCCTTCCGTAATATCTCTTGTCAGTAACTATATTGTCCAGCTGTTCTGTTTTATTTCCTCATTTCCTTTGTCTACCTTTCACTTCTTCGTACCTAGTCTCTCGTGGAATGGTAGTGTAGTGATGTGTTAGGTCTCTCATGACTGGCGTTCAAGACCTTATTTCAGTTTGTATTCGCCAACAGATTATTACTCCTGCAAGGTATTTTCTTTTTTTTTCTACTCGGTTTTCCTACTGCCGTGTTGCCGGAGGGAGTGCAGTGTAGGGAGAGAGAGAGAGAGCCTTTGCTTTGCTACCCATTTCTTCTCCTGCTTTTCAAGGGGGACTGTTTTTAAGTGGTCTGAATTTGGCCAGACCACCTCGCCTGGACCATGGGCCTGTATGGTCTCTGTGTATCTACGTGACTTTCTTTGTCGAAGTAGAAATTTGAGTTTCTAGGTTCGCTAATCTCTAGTGACACGTTAACCTTGGTGCATTTGTGCCCCTGTGGCTCATAGTTACGTCTATGACGACGCGATCTGAAATGGCTGTTATGATACGTTCAGTAGGTGGGTATGGTTGGTGAGGGTACTTGTTAAGGGCAGAGCCATCGAAATGAATTTGTATTATTCGATTTCTGGATGTCTTGTTGGAAACATGTAAACATCCACTCGTAAATGTTTATGTATATATCAGCACCAGCAATCATAATCCGCCATTCTCTCCTCTCCCACACTTAACAGCATTTACATCAAAGTCACTTGAACGAATCCTGGCCCTGTGGTTGTTGATGCTAATGCTTCTGCAATTCGTTAATGTTCGCATGGAAATGAGACCATTGCAGGAGTGGTGGCGGCTGCGTGTAGAGTTACTGTGTTAATTACGTGTATGGACGGTATACTTTGCTATTAATGACTCACATTTTTTTGCATGACCTAATTTCATTAAGCATGGGTCAAGTATGTGGATTGCTGTTTCTCTCTCTCTCTCTCTCTCTCTCTCTCTCTCTCTCTCTCTCTCTCTCTCTCTCTCTCTCTCTCTCTCTCTCTCTCAACAAGACTTACAAAATAAGAAAAAGGGCAGAATGAACAACACTTTATGATATCTTCTGAGGATATTTCGAACAGCTTTGGAAGGTCATGGCTCCATGCATGCATGCATGGCACGCCACCTCAAGTCCTACTCGAACTGGTTGAAGTGGTGGAGTCTGGTATTTTTTTTTTCATTTTGTTTGAGTTAGTTGAAGTGTTTGAGATGGTTAAAGAGTCTGAGCTAGTTCAAGTGTTCGAGAGGTAGCTTACGTGTGTGAGGTAATTCATCTGTTCGAATCACACTTTGAGTCTTTGAGCTAGTTCAAGTGTTTGAGTCATAGTTCGAATCTTTGAGCCAGTTCATGTCTTTGAGTCACAGCACGAGTCTTTGAGACAGTTCGAATGTTTGAATCACAGTTCAAGTCTTTGAGACAGTTCAAGTCTTTGAGTCACAGCACGAGTCTTTGAGCAAATTCAAGTGTTTGAATCACACTTTGAGTCTTTGAGCCAGTTCAAGTGTTTGAGTCATAGTTCGAGTCTTTGAGCCAGTTCAAGTGTTCGAATCACAGTTCGAGTCTTTGAGCCAGTTCAAGTGTTTGAATCACAGCTCAAGTCTCTGAGCCAATTCAAGTGTTCGAATCACAGTTCGAGTCTTTGAGTTAAGGAAAATGCTTGAGCCAGTCACACGAAAAGCGCAGAAATTGCCGTACGGACGCTCAATGAACTTCAGACCTGAAGAACTCAAAGCCTTAGGGATGGGAAGAGGTTTGTAAGGAGACCAGAGAGGGTGTGAGGACCATGTGGGTGCAGATAATCTCCCAGAGTCGTGTTGTGAGAGGGACGTGGGAGTTAATCGCCAGTACACCATGGGAGAGAAGGATTTGATAGGAAGGGAGTGAGGGAGTGAGGCAAACCATAAGATTTTGTTCGGTGCCGAGACCTCGCGCAAAGTACATATGGACAGCGATACTTCTGAGAAGATATATGTACAGTATGACGTGCATACGCCCGTTGGTGCAGTATGCCACACGACAGTCTGGCTCTCCCCGCCTGAGGGAGTCGTATAGATCTGCTTGCGAACGGCACACAGGAATGCAGCAAGCATGGTACCAGACCAGAGTGGACCGGGGCATGTTGGGAAGAGGGGAGCGAACCATCGATCTGGCCGCTACAAGGGAAGGAAGGGTAACGGGGGACATGATAACCATATGAAAGATTGTTAGGTGGATATATATATATATATATATATATATATATATATATATATATATACATATATATATATATATATATATATATATATATATATATATATATATATATATATATATATATATATTTATTTATTTATTTATTTATATATATTCCTACGAGTCCACGGGGAAAATGAAACACGATAAGTTCCCAAGTGCACTTTTGTGTAATAATCACATCATCAGGGGAGACACAATAGAGAAATATGACAGTCAGTTGATATACAAGGAGGAGACGTTGCTATTATTATTATTATTATTATTATTATTATTATTATTATTATTATTATTAGGTGCAAAGGGCAATAGATGCAGAGGGGAATAGGCTACAGAGGGCAATAGCTGCAGAGGGCAGTAGAATGTATTGACCCATTGACGGAGTATCGACGTTTTGAGCAGTAGGGTCACTAATGAGATTACTGTACCCGACCTGAGCTGACCTGACCTGCCTTGGTGGGTGATGGCTGCCTAGTCCCGCCATGCACGCGCGTGTGCGTGCATTTGTGTGTGTGTGTGTGTGTGTGTGTGTGTGTGTGTGTGTGTGTGTGTGTGTCCTTAGGAACTATTTCATCTATCTATCTATCTATCTATCTTATGCAGCGCAACTTAAGGCTGCAGGAGCCTTTAGAAAGAGGTCAAGGTCACTTGATCCCAATTCCATGTGTCCTTCGGTTCTGTACACATAACCTCTGTTGCATATATATATATATATATATATATATATATATATATATATATATATATATATATATATATATATATATATATATATATATTCCTCTCTCTGTAACTAGTCCTCTGAAGGTGTGGTAATACACGAAAGCGCTTGGGGTCATTGTGTTTTCTTTTTCCTAGTGGTGTTTCTACACACACACACACACACACACACACACACACACACACACACACACACACACACACTAAATCACGACCTATGTAATGATTTAGGAAATTAATGGTTTAAAGATTAGTATTTATATCTATGATTGTTAATGAGGAGGTGACACTATTACGCCACATGTTTGGACATATATATATATTTTTCCTTCTTTTACTGTGGCCTTGGGTCTGGTGGAGGTGTATGGAAGAGAGGTCGTAAGATGAGAAGATAACAAGGGAAATAGAAAGGGTCCTCAGGTCTCGTTAGGTACATAGGTGTTGCATACGCCAGGCCAACGATGCAACAAAATAGTCACAGTCTTTTAGCTACCTCACTATCATCTCCAACGGCATCATCATCATTATAATCATTATCATTATCATCATCATCATCATTATCATTATCATCATCATCATCATCATCATCATCATCATTCATCATCATCATTCATCATCATCATCATCATCATACGACAGGAGTTGGTCACCTTCATCTCAGCCATGGTCACTCTCCTCGTGTAGTGGTGCTGTTGTCATCATCATCATCATCATCATCATCATCATCATCATCATCATCATCATCATCTCCACCACTGTCACCATTATCATCACCAACATCACCATCATATCTCCGTGTCACACTGTCTCCATCATCTCCACCCGCGTCACCATTAGCCGCCCCCCACCTCCGTCACCATCACTCCTCTTCGTCACCTCCGTCACCATCACTCCCTCTTCACCACCACCGTCACCATCACTCTTCTTCACCACCACCTTCACCCATCACTCCCTCTTCTCCACCTCCGTCACCATCATCCCCACCACCACCTGCCCCTCCTCCATCCCTGTGGCCAGGCAAGCAATGAGACAATGTGCCAGGCCTTCTTCCCCCCCTAGAATACCCCGTGGCTGGCAAGCCTCTTCCTCTGCTTTATCACGTAACAAAGGATAAGGCTCTCATTGTGTCCGGGGGGTCGAGGAAGACATCTGGGGAAGGGGTGGTGGTGGTGGAGGGGGCAGGTAACTAGATTTGAATTAACGATGGGTCAGACGGAAGTCTGGATGCTCAAATATATACATATATATATATATATATATATATATATATATATATATATATATATATATATATATATAGATTTTTTTTTTTTTTTTTAAACTATTCGCCATTTCCCGCATTAGCGAGGTAGCGTTAAGAACAGAGGAATGGGCCTTTGAGGGAATATCCTTACCTGGCCCCGTTCTCTGTTCCTTTTGGAAAATTAAAAAAAAAAAATGAGAAGGGAGGATTTCCAGCCCCCCGCTCCCTCCCCTCTCTCTCTCTCTCTCTCTCTCTCTCTCTCTCTCTCTCTCTCTCTCTCTCTCTCTCTCTTTCCTCCCAGAGACCATGTCGCTCTCCGTAAGACCGTGACTCCCTCTGGAGGACCCTGTACTCGCTCCCTAAGACTACTACTCCCACTCACAAGGGCTTCCCTGATACCCCGCAGACTTCCCCAGGAACCCTAAGGATTCCTTAGCTGTCTCAAGGGCGTCCCAGGTACCCCAAGGATTCCTTAGCTGTCTCAAGGGCGTCTCAGGTACCCCAAGGACTCGTCAGCCACCTCAGTAGTGACTCTTCAGGTACCATAAGGACTCCTCAGCTACCTCAAGGACTCCTCAGGTACCATAAGGACTCCTCAGCTAACTCAAGGACTCCTCAGGTACCTCACCGACTCTTCGGGCACCCCAGAGACTCATCAGGCACCCCAAGGACTCCTCCGGTACCCGAAGGACTCCACAGGCACCCCAAAGGACTCCCTCATATACCCCAAAACCTCCTCAGCTGTGCCAAAGGCGTCCTTGCTGCACCTAGCACTTCTGCTCAGCTGCCCCAAAGACTCCTCAGCTGTCCTTTGGGAGTTTCCCAGTCATGTCAAGGACTCCACAGCTAGTTTAAGGTGTCCCACGGACGTCCGCTGTTGTCCCAAGGGCCTCTACCCCAGCCACCGTGCGAGGCCGGGGCTGTTATCCTGAGGGAGTGTGGCAAAGACTTCAGAACTCTGGTATCATGACCCAAGCGTCCTACGGCGGGGGGGTTGTCCCTGAGGACCTGCTGATAAGGAGGCGGGGGCAGAGGTCCTGGGTGTGGGGGTGAGAGGGCGGGAGGGAGAGAAGCCTGATAAGGAGGGAGGGAGAGAGGGAGAGGAGGAAAATAAGAAAGGAGGGATAAGGAGGAGGAGGAGGGAGGGAGGGAGAGGAGGAAAATAAGAAAGGAGGATAAGGAGGAGGAGTGAGGGAGATGAGGAAAATAAGAAAGGAGGATAAGGAGGAGGAGGAGGGAGGGAGAGAAGGAAAATAAGAAAGGAGGGATAAGGAGGAGGAGGAGGGAGGGAGAGGAGGGAAATAAGAAAGGAGGGATAAGGAGGAGGAGGAGGAGGAGGGAGGGAGAGGAGGGAAATAAGAAAGGAGGGATAAGAGAAGAGTAAAGAAAGAGAATCAGAGAATAATAAGGGAGGAAAAATCAAGTATAAGAGATGTCGATTATATGTTTTCATTGTTTACAGAAACAACATTTGTTGTTGTTGTTGTTGTTGTTGTTGTTGTTGTTGTTGTGCTTGTCGGTTGTGATGTTTCTTGAACCGTGTTGGCTTGTTTATTTGTTTGTATGTGTGTTGTATCTATGTGAGTGTCTCTATGTGTGTTTTTACGTACACGTCTACTATATTTTGTTCGTGTGTTTATCTGTTTGTCTGTGTGTGCGTTTACGTTTGTGTGTTTGCATGTGCGTATGTTGGTGTGTGTGTCTTTGTCATTTTGTGTTTATTTGTTCGTGTCCTTGTAGACGGCTCTTAAGTTTAGATAACTGGATCCCCCACGAATGCTATCAATGTATATATCTGTCGGTGTAGTTCTGTCACTTCTCAAACACTTACACATTTTTGAAATATGAGACTACAATACGCGGTGCCATCTCCTGGTAGAAAGATGTGGGAGGTGGGAAATGGGGTATAGGTTTATCTTGTGTGAAGATGGGTAGAGAGGTGGCTAGTGTGAAGGTGGGTAGAGAAGTGGCTAGTGTGAAAGTAGGTAGAGAGGTGGCTAGTGTGAAGGTAGGTAGAGTCGGGGTTAGTGTGAAGGATGGTAGAATAATGGTTAGTATGAGGATAGGTACGTGAGAGTACACTGGAAGGATAGATAACACAAGATCTGATGGTCCATAACGAGGTTGATCTATTGACTTATTGGGAAGTTTGGTAGAAATAAGGTAGTAAAGCAGAAGGCAGCATTCCACCCACCTCTCCATCCGGCTCAACTGAAAAGATGGGAAGAATAGAAATCCACGTAGTATAGAGAAGGTATACTGACGTGGAAACTTTATAGGAAAGTGTGAAAGGGGGGGGGGGGAATTCTTTCCACCAGTTCTACAAATGGCCGCCCTGGGGTTGGACTCCTCAGTAATATAAAGTTGAATTATCTCCTCCTGAAGGAGGAGCTGTGTTCCGATAACTTACATCCCTGAGGTACCTCTTTAGCCATGGTTTGAAGGAGCTGATAGACCTCGCCTTCATCACATGTGGAGGTTGTGTACCGAACAGTATCTCAGGGAGGGATGATGTCTTAAACCTTATAGAGTAAGTCTTCAAGCCTAGGACAAGGGTAACAGTACCTTCTTCTACTTCCATCCCGAACGCGAGACTTCGTGTATGTCTAAACTACACAATTCTCTACATGGATGAGGCTGGGTTCTTCACCCATTTCCGTCGACCAACACTTTAAACCAATCATTAGCTTCTGTTTCAGTTCATCTCTCTTTTCCCCCACCCACTTGATCTGGGCCTCCTCGCCCTGTTCTTTACCACTTCAGAAGGACCACTTCCCTCCCACTGCCGTCCCCCATCATGACCATTCTAGCTTCAAGATTGTCTAACCACCTCCGCCCTCCTCCATTTTCCTGTGTTACGTCTTCACTCCTCCTCCACCACCACATCTGAGTCCCTGCCTATACAATCAGACCAAGAGTCGCTCTCAAAGACACTCTCTCTCTCTACTGACTACACCCTTGATGGTTCTTCTGCTTTCACTCAGTCCTTTTCAGAACCTGCCATATAGAACACGGGAGAAGCAACGACCATATTCACCTTCGTGTCTTAGTGGCAAGTCTTTGGGAAAAAAGGTCACAGTTACGCTATGGACTCCCTCCCTTGTGGTGTAGTGGTCAGCGTTCCTGACCGTGAACATGCGCATTCACGGGCCCTTTCCAGCCCAGGGTCGAGCGTATACATAGGTTCGGTTCCTGGTTGCGACAGTCGGTCCACAGTCAACCCAGCTGTTCATCCAGTGTTAAGGTAGATAAAATGGGTGCCTGGCTCAGGCTGTGGTATATATATATATATATATATATATATATATATATATATATATATATATATATATATATATATATATATATATATATATGGGGAGGATGTCGGAGGGTTGGAACGGCCCCTTAGACCAGTGGGGTACCCGTGGTAAGAGGGAGGGAGGAAAAAGAAAAAAAAAAAAAAGATAAATCTTGAGTAAACAGCTCGAGAGAGAGGCTTCAAGTGAGGCCCTAAGACGCCCTCGAAGAGCCTGATGAGCAGCTTAAGGACGACTTGAGCTGGAGAGGGAGGTGGAGGGAGGGGCGCCAACGTGTGGATTAAAGGGAAGTACTGCCTAGGTAGGTAGGTGGGTAGGCAGGGAGGTGGGAAGGTAGGTAGGTGGGTGGGTAGGTAGGTAGGTGGGCAGGTAGGTATGTATGTAGGTAGGTAGGTGGGTAGGTAGGTATGTATGTAGGTAGGTAGGTGGGTAGGTAGGTATGTATGTAGGTAGGTAGGTGGGTAGGTAGGTAGGTGGGTAGGTAGGTAGGTAGGTGGGTAGGTAGGTAGGTAGGTGGGTAGGTAGGTAGGTGGGCAGGTAGGTATGTAGGTAGGTAGGTGGGTAGGTAGGTAGGTAGGTGGGTAGGTAGGTAGGTAGGTAGGTGGGTGGGTAGGTAAGTAAGTGGGCAGGTAGGTATGTAGGTAGGTAGGTGGGTAGGTAGGTATGTATGTAGGTAGGTAGGTGGGTATGTAGGTAGGTGGGTAGGTAGGTAGGTAGGTGGGTAGGTAGGTAGGTAGGTAGGTAGGTAGGTAGGTAGGTAGGTAGGTGGGTAGGTTGGTAGGTGGGTAGGTAGGTAGGTGGGTAGGTAGGTATGTATGTAGGTAGGTAAGTGGGTAGGTAGGTAGGTGGGTAGGTTGGTAGGTAGGTGGGAAGGTAGGTAGGTGGGTAGGTTGGTAGGTAGGTGGGAAGGTAGGTAGGTGGGTAGGTTGGTAGGTAGGTGGGAAGGTAGGTAGGTGGGTAGGTTGGTAGGTAGGTGGGAAGGTAGGTAGGTGGGTAGGTAGGTGGAAAGGTAGGCAGGTGGGTAGGTAGGTAGGTGGGTGGGTAGGTAGGTAGGTAGGTAGGTAGGTAGGTAGGTAAGTGGGTGGGTAGGTAGGTAGGTAGGAAGGTGGGTGGGTGGGAAGGTAGGTTGGTAGGCTGGTAAGTAGGCTGTTAGGAAGGTGGGTAGATAAGAAGGTAGGCAGGCAGGTAGGTAGATTGGTAGAAAGGAAAGTTGGTAGGTAGGTATGTTGGTAGATAGATAGGAAGATATGTAGGTAGATACATTAGTAGGTAGGTAGGTACGTACGTAGGTATGTTGGTAGATGGGTATGTTAGGCAGGTAGGTAAGTAGGCAAGTAGGTCGGTAGGTATGTTAGTACGTAGGGAGGTGGGTAGGTAGATAGATATGCTGGTAGATATGTAGGAAGATATCTAGGTAGATATATGTTAGTAGGTAGGTACGTAACGTACGTAGGTATGGGGAGGTGGGTGTAGGGGTGGATGGGGAAGACTTTTGTCAAAAGGGGTTAAAAAATAATTGAGAGGGGAAAGTTAGAGGTGAGCCACAGTGGAGACGTGTGGCCCCCCTTTTCAGTAGACAAAGAGAGACGCCTTAGGTACAGGAAGTCAATGCCGAAGTCACCTTTTTGATGTCAGTCGAGGTAGGGGGTATGGGGGGCGCCTACCTTTCTCTTCAACCACACCCCTACCCTCGCCTTACACACCCCTAACCTCACCCCACTCCCCAACCTCACCAGTTGAAGTCATTGTCGTCTAGAGATTATGAGAGATATTCAAAGTATCTCTCCCTTTTTTTTTTTTATGTCTACCTGGATGAAAGTGGGTCACTCTTGAAGGGGGGGCAAACGTAATGGCATTTCCTTTGCCTCGCCGTTGCTCCTTTTAGCCCTCACTTCATACCACATCATGAGACACATGATTCAACCCCATCCATCTCCCAGCCCCATCCTTCATCATCTCCCAGCCCCCATCCATCCATCTACCAGCCCATCTATCTCTCATCCATCATCTCCCAGCCCCATCCATCCATCTACCAATCCATCCATCTCTCATCCATCATCTCCCAGTCCATCCATCTCCCAGTCCATCCATCTCCCAGCCCCATCCTTCATCTCCTCCCAGCCCCATCCATCCATCTACCAGCCCATCCATCTCTCATCCATCATCTCCCAGCCCATCCATCTCCCAGTCCATCCATCTCCCAGCCCCATCCTTCATCTCCTCCCAGCCCATCCATCCATCTACCAATCCATCCATCTCTCATCCATCATCTCCCAGCCCATCCATCCATCTACCAATCCATCCATCTCTCATCCATCATCTCATCTCCCACTCCATCCACCTCCCAGTCTATTCGTCTCCCAGCCCATCCATCTGTCTCGCAGCGTTGATGATGATGATGTCCAGTGATGCACTGAAGTCAAGTGGTCGGTCGTCCTCCAGACGTCCGGGTCGTTCTCGTGGGGGTCTCGTCGTTCTCGCGGGGGTCTCGTCGTTCTCGCGTTGGAAGCGCGCGCGCGATGCTCGCGGGCCGTTCTCGAGCCACCTCCGCGACGTCAGGTCAACCCAGGTGGTGTCGTCGTCCCCCCGGGGGCTCGTGTGATGTCACCCGGTCGTGGTCGTGATGTCTTGGGTGGACGTCGTGCTCGACCACAGCCGGGCAGTTCTGCTGTTAGCACCAGTCGAACGACACTGAGGAATTATGACCATTTGAATGCGTCTCTGTCACTCTAACGAAGATCTGTGTCCGTCTGTTTGAGAGATATCTCTATCTCTATCCATCTGCTTCACAAATACCATCTATCTTGCTCTCTATCTATCTATGTACTTCTCTATCCAGTAAGATTGTCTGTCTTTCTGTCTATCTGTTTTACAAATACCATCATCTGTCTGTCTATCTTGCTCTCGATCTATCTATGTACGTCTCTATCCAGTAAGATTGTCTGTCTTTCTGTCTATCTGTTTTACAAATACCATCATCTAACTGTCTATCTTGCTCTCTATCTATCTATGTACTTCTCTATCCAGTAAGACTGTCTGTCTTTCTGTCTATCTGTTTCACAAATACCTTCATCTAACTGTCTATCTTGCTCTCTATCTATCTATGTACTTCTCTATCCAGTAAGATTGTCTGTCTTTCTGTCTATCTGTCCATGTGCCTCCTCTCTCTTTAGTAAGAATTTCTTTTTTTATCTATCTCCAATCTGTATCTCTCTACCTGTCTCTTTATATATCTGAATCATTGTTTTTAACTCTCTCTCTCTCTCTCTCTCTCTCTCTCTCTCTCTCTCTCTCTCTCTCTCTCTCTCTCTCTCTCTCTCTGTCTTTCCGTCTATCTATCTATCTATCTATCTATATATATATATATATATATATATATATATATATATATATATATATATATATATATATATATATATATATCTATCTGTCTATGTCTATCTATCGGTCTGTCTGTCTATCCATGTATATACCTTTGCGTACCCTCTGACAAAAGCACACAGAGATATATAGCCAAACCCCGAAAAGACACACACATACACACAGACACACACACACACACATACACACACACACACACACACACACATACACAACGTGGGCTACGCCCTTCATGCATCACATAGTTTTGAAAAGTTCCTCCATTTTTTCTTTTTTTTTCTTTTTTTCAAACGTAACTTGTCAGCGAGCAATACGGGCCAGAACCACCAATTAAACATGTCTATCTAAACCTTACTTACACCCCTTTCCTCCCCCATCGCTCGCCTTTTGAGGTTACGGATTGTATCCTTTCATTTCAAAGATGTTTTTCCCCCCCAATAGTACACACAAAAAAAAAAAACGAAAAAGAAAAAAAAATCGTTCTCACAACCTTTGGACACCACAATTTGATGATAACCAAAATTTATCGTTACGTGGGGTATTCATGATGGCCAAGTGCTCGTTAGCTTTGTCCTTTATCATCCTATTTCGAAGAGGAGAAGGGGATGTTGGCCCTGTCCTTCAGGAGGTAACTTTGTATTGTGCCAGGAGGTCCTGCTCCATGTGCCTCCTTCCATGCACTCCCATGCACGCACATGTCTCTCCCTCCATGCACTCCCATGCACGCAAATTAGGTCTTTTGTTAACATGAGTTCCTCCATACACACACTGCCATGCACAATCATCAGGCCTTCTGTGAACTTAGCTTGCCCATGTACACTCATGTACTCCCATATACACCCACGTACACCCATGTACACCATGTACATCCAAGTACACCCATGTACACCCGCGTAAACCCACGTACACCTATGTACACCTGCGTACACCCATATAAATCCACGTACACCCATGTACACTCATGTACATTTAAGTGCTCCCATGTACACCCTGGGCAAACACTGTGATCAGTGGAAGAATAAGCTTAGATCTTGTTTATATGTCGCTCTTTTGTTGATATAAAGCAATTAAGCTTAAAAAAACCCCCACCATCTCATCTATACATATATATATGAATATTTATGATGCAAGATAATCTTCATTATCGTTCAGTTATCTTTCTTTTGAATTTATTTATCCCTTAGTACTTTTTTCTTATTCTTTCTCAATTTTCCCTCAAATTTTTCTCCGTTCTTTCCCCATATGCCTCTATTGTCTCCCCCTTCTCAACATCCTTTGCAATTTTCTCACGTTTTTGACCCTATTTTCCCACTGCTTTCTATCTTTTCCCATTTATTTCCCTATATTTCTCCCCCTCTTTCCAAGTTTTCCCTGAAGAATTTCTCTTCTTATCATTTTCTCACCTTCTGAATCTCTCCTTACGAGAAATAGAAAAAAAATAGACAATAGAAAAAGAAAAAGAAACTGCTCTATTCTCACCCTACACTTCATCATTCCACATCTCCAATCCTTTTTTCCCTCCATACTTTTTCCCTCACACCTCCCGCTTTCTTTCCCTTATCACTTCCTGTAGTTCCCTTCCCCTCCCTCCCCTTGCACTTCTTCCTTCTCCTTCCACTCTCCCTTTTTCCCCCCTCTCACCTCCCGCTTTCTTTCCCTTATCACTTCCTGTAGTTTTCTTCCCCTCCGTCCCCTTACACTTCTTCCTTCTTCTTCCCCCCTCTCTCTCCCCCGTCCCGAAATCCCCTACGCGGGATCCGTCCCCAAGGCCCCCACGCGGGACCCATCCTAGTAGGCCCCAGACACACACACACACACACACACACCCACATAGTGGAGGATCTGCTGATCGTACAATATTTATCTATCTTCACTTGCGCTGCCTCAGGGCGTCGGGAGGTGACCCACCCACACTCGGGATATGGACGGTCGTGTTCTAGTGGCTCGCTGCTGGGGAGGAGATGGGTGGTGGTGCGTGTGTCTAGGGTGAGCTCGGGGGAGTCTCTGGGGGTGTGTTGGAGTATATCTAGGGTGATGGGGGAAGTCTCTGGGGGTGTTGGAGTATATCTAGGGTGCTAGGGAAGTCTATTGGGGTGTTGGAGTATATTTAGGGTGACTGGAAAGTCTCTAGGGTGTTGGAGTATATCTAGGGTGCTGGAGAAGTCTCTAGGTGTTGGAGTATATCTAGGGTGATTGGAAAGTCTCTAGGGGTGTTGGAGTGTGTCTTAAGGTTCTGGGGTTTATCTGAAGGAGTGGGCTGGCTAGAGAGAGAAGAGAAGAGAGAGAGAGAGAGAGAGAGAGAGAGAGAGAGAGAGAGAGAGAGAGAGAGAGAGAGAGAGAGAGAGAGAGCCTGTAGGTGAAGGCCTTTTGGGGTTCTGGGATATATCTGGGGATGTGTTGGGACTGAAGGATGCTGAGGGACATGGAGGGTGGTAGATCTCTACATATCATACACAGGCTGGTCCAAAAGTTTTTGCTCGGTATTGGAATGATATATTTAAGGGGGAAAAAAAATATAAGACAATCACAGTGTACAGCAAGATGAGTAAGTCCATCAGTTGAAGCATTTCACTCAACGTGACCACCACCATCTTCAGCGCCTCAGTAGAAAGACCACAGACAGACCCGTGCCCTGCGTTGCGGAGCGGACCCTCACACGCATCAGTGGGAGGTTTAGTACCGCGAAGACGCATCGTGTCACTTTCGATCATATATGAAGAGGATCCTAGACGACCAGATCCTACCTCACTCAAGATCCGAATCTCTTTAATTCGTTCGAGCATCTCGCGAAGTGGGTTGGCTGTAGGTCCGGCCTCGCTTTGTGAGATCTATATTATTTTTGTTTCGATTTCTTTTGTGATCTTTTTTTCTTCTTTTTTTTTTTTTGAAAATTTGTTGCCATGGATATTGGTGTTGCCACCATCACCTGTTCCCGCACATCTTCCATTGGCCAGGGCCTCCAGAGGTGTAAATAGTGGGTGAATTATGAACGACCCTTTGCTTTTGTTGTGTCATCTCAGAAGTCATTCTGACGCGCTCCTTCGAGGCTGCGCTTCACGCAGGGGCAGAGTTAGGTGGGTTCCTTTCAGGGAATCTACAGGTAAGGACGGAATATATATATATATATATATATATATATATATATATATATATATATATATATATATATATATATATATATTTTTTTTTTTTTTTTTCAAACTATTCGCCATTTCCCGCATTAGCGAGGTAGCGTTAAGAACAGAGGACTGGGCCTTTTTCGGAATATCCTCCCCTGGCCCCCTCTGTTCCTTCTTTTGGAAAATTAAAAAAAACGAGAGGGGAGGATTTCCAGCCCCCCGCTCCCTCCCCTTTTAGTCGCCTTCTACGACATGCAGGGAATACGTGGGAAGTATTCTTAATCCCCTATCCCCAGGGATAATATATATATATATATATATATATATATATATATATATATATATATATATATATATATATATATATATATATATATATATATATATGTATATATATATATATATATATATATATATATATATATATATATATGTATATATATATATATATATATATGTATATATATATATATATTATCCCTGGGGATAGGGGAGAAAGAATACTTCCCACGTATTCCCTGCGTGTCGTAGAAGGCGACTAAAAGGGAAGGGAGCGGGGGGCTGGAAATCCTCCCCTCTCGTTTTTTTTTTTTTTTTTTTTTTTTTTTTTTTTTAATTTTCCAAAAGAAGGAACAGAGAAGGGGGCCAGGTGAGGATATTCCCTCAAAGGCCCAGTCCTCTGTTCTTAACGCTACCTCGCTATCGCGGGAAATGGCGAATAGTATAAAAAAAAAAAAAAAATATATATATATATATATATATATATATATATATATATATATATATATATATATATATATATATATATTCCAATGAGTCCACGGGGAAAGTGGACTTATAGGAATATCTTGATCATGCGCAAAATTGTGATCCTTTCCAATATATATATATATATATATATATATATATATATATATATATATATATATATATATATATATATATATATATATATATGAATATAAGACAGGGAGCCGGGGGCTGGAAATCCTCCCCTCCCATTCTGAATTTTCCAAAAGAAGTCCAGAGAAGGGGGCCAAGTGAGGACATTTCCCTCCAAGGCTTAGTTCTCTCTTCTTAACGCTACCTCGCTAATGCAGGAAATGGCGAATATGTACGATGACTATAAGATACATCTGAAAGTTCTTAAATCATGGCTGAGAATCGGAACTTATGAAAGCCAAGACACACGACGAAGTTCAAAAACATCCAGCCAAATTCTGCTGCACAGAAGTTTTACCACACAAGAGAGAGAGAGAGAGAGAGAGAGAGAGAGAGAGAGAGAGAGAGAGAGAGAGAGAGAGAGAGAGAGAATATACAGTCGACACAGACCAGGATGCACCACAACACACCAGTGAAGTAGCCATCAGCTGACTTGTGTGTGTGTGTGTGTGTGTGTGTGTGTGTGTGTGTGTGTGTGTGTGTGTGTGTATGCGTTTGTGTGTCTGTGTTATTTTTGACCCAGCTGTGAGGTCACACCAGCCTCACTCCCCCTGTGCACGGGGGATGCGGTCCCAACCAACCAACCGACCGACATCCATCCAACCAACACCCAACCTACCAACACCCAACCAACCAACCAACACCCAACCAACGAACACCCAATCAACCAACAAACACCCAACCTACCAACACCCAACCAACCAACCAACCAACACCCAATCAACCAACACAACTAACCAACCAACACCCAACCAACCAACCAACCAACACCCAATCAACCAACACAACTAACCAACCAACACCCAACCAACCAACCAACCAACACCCAATCAACCAACACAACTAACCAACCAACACCCAAACAACCAACCAACCAACACCCAATCAACCAACACAACTAACCAACCAACCAACACCCAACCAACCAACCAACCAACCAACCTACCAACCAACCAACAACCAACCAACCAACCAACCAACCAACCAACCAACACCCAAGCAACCAACCAACCAACCAACCAACACCCAACCAACCAACCAACCAACACCCAACCAACCAACCAACCAACCAACCAACACCCAACCAACCAACCAACCAACACCCAACCAACCAACCAACCAACACCCAATCAACCAACACAACTAACCAACCAACACCCAACCAACCAACCAACCAACACCCAATCAACCAACACAACTAACCAACCAACACCCAACCAACCAACCAACCAACACCCAATCAACCAACACAACTAACCAACCAACACCCAAACAACCAACCAACCAACACCCAATCAACCAACACAACTAACCAACCAACCAACACCCAACCAACCAACCAACCAACCTACCAACCAACACCCAACCTACCAACACCCAGTCAACCAACCAACCAACACCCAGTCAACCAACACAACTAACCAACCAACCAACACCCATCCACCCAACCAACCAACCAACCAACACCCAGCCAACCAACCAACCAACCAACCTTAACCTTAACATAAAATACCTGTGTTACGTAAATCCATTAATATTTTTCGCCGTGGATGAAACCATTAACGTGTATAGATAACGCGGGTGTGTTTTTCCCCTCGGTCATAAACCCACGATTTTTACTAGACTCGTGTGACATAGTGAAGAGGAACCTTCGCTCTCGTACATGACACTTCATTAGTGTAGATAGAAGTCTGACATTCGGTCTTCATTCCATAAGAAGTTTGGCTGTGGGTTGTGGGCGAACGGAGACACCAGATAGGGGGTTCTATGGAACGGTATGGAATGGGGTTTAGTCTACAGAGGTTTACATATTCATGGGTCTACGTTGTACATACAGGTTTAATCCACGGATTTGCGTATGTTTGGGTTTAAACTACGGATTTATGTACGTACGAGTTTAATCTATGGATTACATGGGTATGGGTT
>NC_092243.1:9770983-9813483 GCF_036320965.1 Panulirus ornatus | reverse complement strand
GGAAATTTCCCCTGCTCCAGTTGCACAAACATATATATATATATATATATATATATATATATATATAGATAGATAGATAGATGTAAGGGGGCTCCTCCTCTTCCCCTTATATCGTAGGATATGGGGAACCTATTCTTCCGGGGGGACAGGACCCACGGGTTTCCCCCTCTTGGGTTAGGAGGAATGGGCAGGTCAGCTCCCCCTGGTAAGTATCCACGAGAGTCAAATGTTTTCTCAGATATTCTGCCCCGTAGACCAGGTTGTAACCCCCTGGGGTAAACCTCTGGGGTAGAAGGAACGTCTCAGTAAGGGCATATATATATATATATATATATATATATATATATATATATATATATATATATATAGTATCGACAGGGAGTGTGGGAGTGAGGGAAATGTGGTGTTGGTGAAGAGGTAGGTGTTGGCATTGGAGGTGTTGGTGTACTTGTTGGTGTAACTATGTGTTGTGTTGAAGGCGAGGTGTCTTTTGGTGTCCGGGGAAGGTGTAGTGGTGTCCGGGGAAGGTGTAGTGGTGTCAGGAGAATGTGTAGTGGTGTCAGGAGAAGGTGTAGTGGTGTCAGCAGAAGGTGTTTTGGTGTCAGGAGGAATGTACATGGGTATAGGTAGAATGTACATGGGTGTAGGAGGAATGTACATGGGTGTAGGTAGAATGTACATGGGTGTAGGTGGAATGATGTTGGGTTTACCACCTACACAGAGGGGGCGGGGTCATTCGCTATTAGTGAGCTGGGTCGGTGGGCTGTGTATCGTACGGTCACTGTGGTTCTGGCCACGACGACACTCCATCACGAAGAGACAACGACACGATCACTGAACTAAACGACAACATGACCACACAGGAGTACGACCACTCAACGACACTACGACACAGCAGTACGACCACTCAAAGACACCAAAGAACGACAACAGAGCCGCGAGACGACACAGCGACACAACACCAGAACGACAGGACGACACAACATCACCCCAGTGTGACTCCACGACAATGCAATGACGGAACGACACCCCAGTGTAACTAAATGGTAACACAACGACAGAACGACACTCCAGTGTGACTCCACGACAACGCGATGACGGAACAGACACCCCTTAGTGTAACTACACGACAACACAACGACAGAACGACACCCCAGTGTAACTCCACGACAACACAACGACGGAACGACACCCCAGTGTAACTACACGACAACACAACGACAGAACGACACCCCAGTGTAACTCCACGACAACACAACGACAGAACGACACCCCAGTGTAACTCCACGACAACACAACGACAGAACGACACCCCAGTGTAACTCCACGACAACACAACGACAGAGCGACACCCCAGTGTAACTCCACGACAACACAACGACAGAACGACACCCCAGTGTAACTACACGACAACACAACGACAGAACGACACACCAGTGTAACTACACGACAACACAACGACAGAACGACACCCCAGTGTAACTACACGACAACACAACGACAGAACGACACCCCAGTGTAACTACACGACAACACAACGACAGAACGACACCCCTGGACGACCCAGGTAGTGAGAGTCTGGCAGCGGCGCGGCGTCCCCCATGTTTGCCGTGGTAGCCACGAAAATGTTATTTTTTTTTCCAGAGCCTCGAATGGCGACGGAATTTACGTAAGCTTCCGAGTATGGACAGACGTGTGGTGGAAACTGTTTATATCTGTCTGTCTTTGTCTCTGTCTCTGTCTCTCTCTCTCTCTCTCTCTCTCTCTCTCTCTCTCTCTCTCTCTGATCAATACAAGCGATATAGATGAAAAAAAGCTTCCTATCCCTACAAAGACATTATATATATATATATATATATATATATATATATATATATATATATATATATATATATATATATATATATATAAAACCTTACAGATTCTTAGATAGAAACGAAGATAACTGAATTTTGAAAATACTCCTTGAGAGAGGAATATTTTCCTATAGTGATGGTAATTCTTTTTTGTAAAAGTGTTACCGACACATACTGCTGGTCCCTCTGCACACCATGTTGCTTAGGATGACAAAGAATTTCTACTGTTTTCGAATTTATTAGATTAAGCAATCCATTGCCTCACTGGATCTCTCACTTATTTTATTTTCTGTCATTTTCAATAGATTTTTAGCTTTCAAGGGTCTCTGATGAGTTTACCTATGGAGAGGCAGATGCTATAATGTTTCATAGGATCCCATTCCACATTAAGACAAGACGTCATATGTTCCAGAACAGAAGTCTTTATCGCCGAGGCGAAACTATTTGGTGCTTCTGCCACGAATTAGATACCTTG
The DNA here is from genome assembly GCF_036320965.1 of Panulirus ornatus. Classification (NCBI taxonomy): domain Eukaryota; kingdom Metazoa; phylum Arthropoda; class Malacostraca; order Decapoda; family Palinuridae; genus Panulirus; species Panulirus ornatus. Next base: position 9,811,152 of record NC_092243.1, on the reverse strand, counting down.
CCTTACCCTCCTGCCTGAGATCCTCGTATGTGTGTGTGTGTGTGTGTGTGTGTGTGTGTCCTGCAGCGCTCAGGAAGCTTGCCATGTCCACCGGGTGGGACCACAGGCCAAGACGTGGCGTGATATTCTGTGTTTGTGAGGTAAAGACTAGGCAGGTGAGCAACAGGCTTTCTCTGTCTTCAGTATGGATGCTGCTGTATCTTGACCGTGAGTCATGCCGGAGAGATGGTTGGTGTTCAGAAAGGTTGAGGAGAAAGGCGCACTCGTACGTGTCTGGGGAGTGTGGTTTCAAATAGGTGTATACACGGTGGAGTGGAGTTTGAGACTGACAATGGAAGGGGTTGTTCAGTTTTTATCGAGTTAGTACACTGTGAATATGTCTTGGGTGGAGAGTAATTGCGAGCATAGGTTGTTGAACTGCGACTCGGGGTTGAGCTGTTTGTCTTCTCTGATTAAGGGTTGTTAGCTGAATATAAAGTTATCTGGTTGGGAGGGGTTATGTGCTGTTGCAAAGCATTAGGTGCCAAGGATGTTTAGGTGAGACTATACTGGAAGTACTGGTGCTGTGTTCTGCCTGTGTTGAATGTTTGGGGATGCTGAGCAACCGGTGATTATTCTGGGTGCTCTGTTTCGTGTGGTGTGCAAGTTTGTTACGTTTAGCTTTTGACAGGTTGGATGACCATGCCGGTGAGGCGAAGTTTAGAGTGGAGCAGATGAATTGTTTGTAAAGAATACCATGGAATTCTCTTTCTCGTCCAAGATAAGCGTTCTGAAGGCATTTAGGTTGCCAATGTCCTTCGTGCTGATGTTTATGATGTCGGGAGTGACCGTCATATGCCTTATGTGGTACTTGTTGTGGTTGGAGTTCTGCTGAGTGGGAGCGATGGATCATTCAGGACTGTAGGAAGGTGTAGGATAGATACATGGCTGTCAGGGGTTATAAGAGTGACGGTAGATTTCTGTATGGATAGAGACATTCTGATACGTGCAAGCGAATTACGTCAGTGAGAGAAATGACGTCTTTACGGACGCTTAAGAAAATACATATGAAAAAAAAAAAGGACAGACGTGAGACGGTGGCAAGGCGGAGCGAAGAGCAACTTACCCAAACAGGAAATGTGGATGAATGAGACGGTAACAAGGCAATGATGGGATAGTGTGGACTGGAATCACGACAGGTCAAGAAAGGGAAATCAGTTTTATAAAGGAAATCATGGTGAATTCTTACAAAACTCCGTTGATAAAAGAGAAAACAGTTTTATTTTTTTGTTTTGTTTTATATGGAAGAGGATAAGGTTATGTGGAATGCTTTAGGTATGAGAGAAGGTCACTGTGTGTTACAGGAAGGGCAAAAGGTCACTGATTGTGTTTCAAAAAGGGCAAAAGGTCACTGTATGTGTTGCAGGTAGGGTAAAAAGGTCACTGAATGTGTTGCAAATATGGCGAAAGGTTACTGTATGTGTTGCAGGTAAAGGCAGAATGTCACTGTATGTGGCTTAGGTAAGGGAAACGTTCGCTTCATATGCCAAAGGTAGGCGAGGTGGTCCATTGGGCTCCCACTCATGAAGTGGGAGGAGAGGTTAGCAGCGGAGAGGTATACCTTGATATGATCAGGTGTGTGGGACGTGAGGACAGCAACATAAGAGGCGAAGACGGTTAGGAGAATAAGAAGAAGCACTGCTATCAAAACTCTCTCTCTCTCTCTATCTATCTATATTATAGATAGATATATAGACTGCGAGAGAGACAAATCGTATTACCTATAGCCACTAAGAAAATGAATTTGAAGACTACTTTAGGTGTCCCGCAAGTAGAACTACTTACACCTTGGTATAGAGTAAGAGACAAACGAAACCTTAGCTTCAGTACGTGGTAAGTCGCTCGCACTTGCCTCGCTAGAATACAGGAAAATGTTGATGTTGGGAGGAGCAGCCTGGAGATGAAGGATGTTGGCGAGGGACAGGTCTGTCTTGAGATTGGTTATGTGTGGTGTCGGTGTGTGTGTGTGTGTGTGTGGATATGTCCAGACTTCCCCACTGACAGATGCCAGGATGTAAATCCTCCAATGGGGTCAATCTCCATCTACATCCTCAGCTGTGGGGTCCCGCAGGGCACAGAGAGTGGAGTCTCGTGCTCCTACATCCACACTATCCTTCCCTGACATCCGCCCTCGCTTCATGGTGGCACGTGGACGACTCTCGACCCAATTGGTGTCGCCGTTGACAGCACCACCAGCCCCTCCTCCTCCAGCATGGCTCTTGGGGACGCCCTTAACAAGCTCCGGCAGACCTGGGCACACCGCCAGCCATGTGTCCCTCCTTCCCTCTCTTCCTCCCATCAATTACCGAGGCTGTAATCATGGCACACCAGCCTCGCTTTGAAGCACCACATTGTCCACTTAAGCCTCACCTCCTCCTCCTCCTCTTCTTCAGCCTGTCCGGTCCCTCATGCGTCTTGGTGTCACACTGGACGATAAATTGAGCAGCTGGGAGGAACCCGTCAACACCATCCTCACCTCTAGGTTTATCGTCTCTCTGGTCTTCGTCATACTCCAGATGCTTGGTTTCCCTACCCCTGAACTCAAGACGTCTCACACAGCTTTACCCCCTCCCTCTCACCCTAAGACCACGTACGCCTTCTAGAACTGGTCCTTCCCCCCTCCTCCTCCGACACAGGACAGAGGCCACTGGAAAAGGTGGTCAGGGAGAAGAGAGTATGTAGGACCATCTTCCCTCCCTCCATACACACACCCCCCCCAGCTCTCGAGGCGCTAAGTGGTACATCCAGGCTTTCTCTCCCGCCATCACCCGCCCTGACTTCGTCCAACCCTGAACCATCTCATGGCCGCCAACGCCTCGTTTACGAGTTGCAGTCGAGCACCGCATCAACACTGAGCCCCACCATCTCCCTCCACCCTCCCTCCCTTCCAGCTGGCGCAGGCCGCTACCAGACCGGCCGCGTCCTACCCACTGTGAACATCATCAGTAATCAGTGGACTGCCACGCCACTGGGGAAACAAAAGACTCTCTCTTTCAGTCCCTTCGCTGGGTTTTGTTTGGGCTTCACTGACCGAATCGTGTTCATGTTTCTTTCTTCCTCTTGTTACCCTGTCTTCATCATCTCCTTACTATCATTTATCATCAATATTATCGTTACCATTATGATGATAATCATCTTCAGTATCATCATCAATTGTTATTATTATCGTTAGTATTATCATTACTACCAAATACACACGGCGGTGTCAGGATTGCTCAAGGAAATATCCATTTGCATAATCTTTCGGTCGTTTTGCATACGATATAATTCTGAATGAATCCCCAGGAGAGAGAGAGGGAGAGGAAATATACCACGAGAGGGAGGTGGAAAAATTCTTCCCTCAAACACTGCTCCTGTTATTTATGTCCGCGTCTCGCTGCCGCGAACGGAACCAGCCAGCGAACAAGTAAAATCATTCTTCCTTCGTCGCTCTTGTGGAAAAGCATAAGGTAAATGACCTCACGTTAAACCTACAGCACCAGCGTGATGAACAGAGTTCGATCCCCTCCTCCCTTATAGAAAAAAAAAGGAAACGAAACAGAAAATAGAAACAAGTCATGAAAATTGTAACATGCAAATGGCATATACAGTATTTGATGGGATGTGTAAAATATTAGGGCATCGAACGAAAAGAAATGAAGGGAGAGGGGGGGAAAAAATAGATATATGTATATATATGTAATAGTCGAACATCAAAGGTCACAAATGCATAGATTTGATGATGGGGGGTCTGTCTGTTATCATGTCGCGCTTCAGCTCTTTCATCAGATGTCTATCATCTATAGCGGAAGCCCAGATGTTGTAAATATCTATCTATCTATCTATCTATCTATCTGTCTATCTATTCATCCCCATCCTGGTTCAGTCCACCGTCAACCTCCGGTCGAGGGAATAGGTATTTTCCCCCCAAACACCCCCAACAATATCGTCCCAACACCCCCCCACCAAATATCGTCCCAACCCCCCCAGATATCGTCCCAAGCCCCCACCAAATATCGTCCCAAGGCCACACCAACTATCGTCCCAACCCCCACCAAATATCGTCCCAACCCCCCCCACCAAATATCCCAACCCCTCACCACCAAATATCGTCCCAAACCCCCCCCCCCCCCACCAAATATCGTCCCAACCCCCCCCCACCAAATATCCCAACCCCCCACCACCAAATATCGTCCCAAACCCCCCCCACCAAATATCCCAACCCCCCACCACAGAATATCGTCCCAAACCCCCCCTCCCACCAAATATCGTCCCAACCCCCTCACCAAATATCGTCCCAACCCTCACCAAATATCGTCCCCCCCCCCACCAAATATCGTCAGTCACTCAGTCATCTCCCTCCCTGGGCCCTGCCTCTATCTCTGAGCACTGGCTCCTCCTGGTGATGAGGTGTGGAGGATTTCTCTTAAGTGGACAAAAGGTGTGTTTCGTGGCTTATGATTACCACCTCCTCCTCCACCTCCTCCTCCTCCACCTCTTCCTCCTCCTCCTCCTCCTCTTCCTCCTCTTCCTCCTCCTCTTCCTCCTCTGGCAGCTGCCGCCGGGGGACATGGTGAGTCTGGCTCCGACCGACCCGTTTTTTTTTCTTTCTTTTTATACTAGTGTCGAGGTGGGAGAGGAAACGTGTGTGGGGTAATTGATGTCTGTCTGTCGGTCTGTCTGTCTATCTTTCTGTTTATCTGTCTGTCTGTTTATCTATCTATCCATCTATCTGTCTATCTATCTATATCTATCTATCTATCTATCTATCCATCTATCTATATCTATCTATCTATCTATCTATCTATCTATCTATCTATCTATCTATCTATCTATCTATATATATATATATATATATATATATATATATATATATACATATATATATATATATTTGCACACACATATATGTATTCCCGTTCAAAGGCTAAATGGAATCTCAAAGGGACACATATGCATATGAATATGTATACCTGCCGAGATGCATATGATTAAGTCTGACACATATACATACACAGGGACATGCATGTACGCACATCCATAAACATAGTAGCAGACAAAGAAAGCACTCACAACACACACACACACACACACACACACACACACACACACACACACACACACACCTGGCACCATTTGGCACTCCTAGCACCATTTGACACTCCTAGACCCATTTCACACTCCTAGCTGCATTTGACACTCCTAGCACCGTTTCACGCTCCCAGCCTCATCTGAGACTCCTAGCACCATTTGAGACTTCTAGCACCATTTGACACCCCTAGCACCATTGGACACTCCTAGCACCATTTGACACTCCTAGCACCATTGGACACTCCTAGCACTATGGGACACTCCTAGCACCATCGCTCTTCCGTTCGTGTGCCTCTCCTCCGTCACCTCAGCAACGAACCTCCTCAGCCAAACGTATATCATAGCGACCTCCACTTCCGTGTGGGGTAAGTAAGGACCTGGCCTCTGGCTTAACCTGACGTGGCGTAAGCGTAAGCTGTGGCGTAAGCTTAAGCTGTAGAGGTGGGAGAGAAATGGAAATATATATATATAGAGAGAGAGAGGTTAGGGAAGTTGCCGAGGTCCTCCTTGAAGAAGATGCGAAAGGTGTTGGAATGATTGGGTTGGTGGCTTGGGTCGCTGGTAAGATTGAGTTGGTGGATGGGATTGTAGGAAAGAAGATTGGGTTAGAGGATTGGGCCACAGGAAAGATTGGATTGGTGGATAGGGGCTGTTGGAAAGACTAGGCTGGTGGATTGTGCGTTAGGGAAAAGATTGGGTTGGTGGATTGGGCTGTTGGAAAGATTGGGTTGATGGATCGAACGGTTGAAAAGACAAGGTTGACGGATGGAGATGTTAGAAAGATTGGCTAGGTGGATTGGGCTGTTGAAAAGATTGGGTTGGTGGATTGGGCTGTTGAGAAGATTGGGTTGGTGGATCGAACGGTTGAAAAGACAAGGTTGACGGATGGAGCTGTTAGAAAGATTGGGTTGGTGGATTGGGCTGTTGGAAAGATTGGGTTGGTGGATTGGGTTTTTTTTTGGAAAGATTGGTCTTATAGATTGGTTGTGTCGTGGGTTGATTTTCTTCTTTTTGTTTCTGGTTGATCGGGTCTAGTGGCGAGTTGACATATCTAGTTGGTTGGTTGGCTGGTGGCGTCTGGTTGGCTGGTTGAAGAGAGAGAGAGAGAGAGAGAGAGAGAGAGAGAGAGAGAGAGAGAGAGAGAGAGAGAGAGAGAGAGAGAGAGAGAGAGAGAGAGAAAGAGAGAGAGAGAGAGAGAGAGAGAGAGAGAGAGAGACTGAAGTAGTGCTGAGTTCTGGATTCTCTGAGGTACTGATGCTGAAAGGATAAGGATTGTGTGAATAAATGAGATGGAAAGAAGGAGTGTGTAGTGGATGATGGGTAATGGGTGATGGATGATTGATAATGGATGATAATGTATAATGGTTGATGGATGATGGATACTGGATACTAGATAATGGATGATGGACAATGGGTTATTGATAACGGGTGATGGATGATGGGTACTGGATACTAGATAACGGATGATGGACAATGGGTTATTGATAATGGATGCTGGATGGTACGTAATAGTTAATGGATGACGAATAATGGGTCATGGATAAACGGTATATGGATAAAAGGGTGATGGATAACAGGTGATGGATAATGGTTAACTGCTAATGGATAATGGGAGCCTGGTCTCGACGCCAGGGTAATTTCCAAAGTTCACAGTCAATAGCAATTTCTTTACCTCCCCCACCCACCAAACCCTTTTTATTCAGCGATTTTTCACCCATTATAAGAATGAAGAAGCCATTACTCACTCTCCAAGATTTAATAATATTAGAAAAAAGAAAAAGATAAACTCATTGATATCGATTATCGAAATATAGAAGTTTGTGATTATCGCTAAATCTTTTCCCGAGTTGGAGAGCGAGGGAATAACATTATCACCTTCAGGTTTAATGAGGAAAGTGACTCCTCGTGATGCTCTTCTTTTTTTCCTCTCTCGAGGTAAGTGAATGTATGTGCAAGGCGGATCAGATGCTCTGGAGAGGATTCCAATACCACCGGATCTCTTCTGAGTTAGTGAGGATAACTACCTTATTAGTGAGGCTGAGGGAGGGAGGGCGGGAGTGAGGGAGTGAGGGAGTGAGGGCTTGATTGGATGGGCAATCGACAAAGAGGAAGAAGATGATAATAGGGAGGCTGAAATGACATCACCCAAGCGTCTTGGTATCGCATGGAAGGCCGATTGAAATACCTCGGCACCTCGTGGTGTTTATACTTTAGGGAGATGTTTATACGTGTGTTGACTCGACCCTTTGAGAGTCCCTTAAACACGAATAGGTCCGGCCCTGAACACCAAGGGTGTGACCGTGGCGCGTATACCTCTGCCCCTTGAGTGTTAGACTAGCGCTCGTCTCCTCCATCTTGGGGTCAAAGTGATTATTAACCTGTGCGAGATGAGGACGCCCAGGTCGGGTGGGTGTGCTGGGGCAACCACTCAGTGGGCCCGCCCCGCCACAACATCTGATCTACCCCATGAATCTATCAGGTGCGCGACATGCCATGGTCAACACCACACCACCACACCAACCACTCTACTGTATATAATCGCACATAAGAGAATATATTCCCTTTTGAGATCAGCTCAACAAGCGTAACTATGCTGATGTTGAAGTAGATTACCACAGCGTGGCTCGCATCTCCCTCATCCATCCATCCCACCACCTCACCTCACACAGGTTCGTAAATGATAGGTTGCAGCAAAACGAGGCCGTTCAAACAAGTCGCGGCGTTATCGCGCGAGCGATCCTGGTGTTGGCAGCAGCAGCTCAGAGCTCAAAGTTTGTCTCGTCTTCGTGACAACGATTGAGGGCGGGGGGTTCGCTGGGTTCTCAACCCCGGTGCCGTTTGGAGCGCTATAGCCACAGATGATGGAAGCTGTGTGAGGGGGAAGGTATATATAAACCCCAGCGATAGGAATGTATGCCAGTCTTTAACCTACGCCTGAGGTTGCTGAGGGCCGCCATAACTTCAGCTGAGGTTACTGAAGGAAGCCATAACTTCAGCTGAGGTTACTGAAGGTCCGCCATAACCTCAGCTGAGGTTACCGAAGGCCCACCATAACCTCAGCGGAGATTACTGAAGGCCCACCATAACCCCAGCTAAAGGTATTGATGGCCACCATAACCCCAAGTGAGATTACTGAAGGCCCACCATAACCTCAGCTGAGGTTACTGAAGGCCCGCCATAACCTCAGCTGAGGTTACTGAAGGCCCGCCATAACCTCAGCTGAGGTTACTGATGGCCCGCCATAACCTCAGCTGAGGTTACTGAAGGCCCGCCATAACCTCAGCTGAGGTTACTGAAGGCCCACCATAACCTCAGCTGAGGTTACTGAAGGCCCGCCATAACCTCAGCTGAGGTTACTGAAGGCCCGCCATAACCTCAGCTGAGGTTACTGAAGGCCCGCCATAACCTCAGCTGAGGTTACTGAAGGCCCACCATAACCTCAGCTGAGGTTACTGAAGGCCCACCATAACCTCAGCTGAGGTTACTGAAGGCCCACCATAACCTCAGCTGAGGACACTCACGACCACCCCTCACGAAAAGATTCCACCCCATGTGAATGACGGCAGAAAGAAACACAGACTCGCCCACCGACTGCACAAAGCACAAAAAAAAAAGAAGAAGAAAAAGATTATGCCAAGAAAGAATCTTATTAATGTCAACATTAAGAGAGAGAGAGAGAGAGAGAGAGAGAGAGAGAGAGAGAGAGAGAGAGAGAGCTTCGGGGTGGGGGGGGGAGAGGGGTTAGGCATTGTGAACAACGACACAGGGAAAGAAACGACGTTTATTGCCTCCCACGGCGTCCGGTGAATAGCGACCCCAGCCAGTGTGCTGGAGGAGGAGTCCGCTGCATTCACGAGTGTAAATGCAGAATCTCGGAATTATTCATGTCATTCAAAACCCAGGTAGTTCAATACCCATCTTGCTGGCGTGTGCTCATCCTCGCGAGGGGGAGGGAGAGGGAGGAACTGTCGATAACTGGTTGAGGTTCCACTCTGTCACACAGTCTGGGAGACTGCGTAGGAGGACCCCATCTCTCTCTCTCTCGAGAGAGAGAGACAGGACCTCGCTTGACAGGGCCGTGTTTGGCAGCGCCTAGCTCGGCAAGGCCGTGTTTGACAGCGGCTTACTTGACAGCGCCCCGTTTGAGAGCGCCTCGCTTGACAGGGTCTTCTTCGCTCGGCAAGGCCGCGTTTGACAGCGCCTCGCTTGACAGGGCCGTGTTTGACAGAACCTCGTTTGACAGGGTCGTGTTTAATAGCGCCTCGCTTGACAGGGCCGCGTTTGACAGCGCCTCGCTTGACAGGGTCTTCTTCTCTCAACCTTCCTCCACTCTTCCAGCTGACGGGGCCGCACTGGCCCTGTCAAGAGTTGACGGCAAGGACGGTAATAGGCGAGGTTTAGACGGGTGAAGAGAGTTGTCAGTCTTGGTCATTGACCAGAGGCAGACGTGGACGAAATGTTGAAGTAGGATGGAAAATGGTCAGGTAATTGGGACGTGAATCAATAGGTGTTTGTTCGTCAGGCGTAACTGTCCATGAGGCCAACATGCTCATGGGATATAGCTGTCCATGAGGCCAACATATTCATGAGGTTCAGCTGCCCATGAGGCCAACATGCTCATGGGATATAGCTGTCCATAAGGCCAACATATTCATGAGGTTCAGCTGCCCATTAGGCCAACATATTCATGAGGTTCAGCTGCCCATGAGGCCAACGTTCACGTAAGAAATAGCTGTCCATGAGGTCAACATGGCACTGAAACACAACAGTTCATGAGGCCAACTTGCTTTTGTAGCAAGAGATTAGGTAAGAGCTGATAGAGAGGGGGCGAAAAAGTGGCGGCACATGTTGATAGACATTTGTTGATAGACAAGCAATGACGGGCTGTTGTTGGCAAGTGCCGATGGGCAAGGGATGATGGGCAAGTGGGGATGATGGGCTAGGGCGAGTGCTGGCGCATCAACCGACGAGAGATATCTCGAGCGAGACAATATCGTTGGAACAGATGGTATGACTTTCACAAACATCCCGTGTCTGGTCTCACACTGGTTCGACCCGTTGGATCTGTCTCTCCCACCTTATACCATCCATTGCAACTCGCACCTGTGTTAGCGTGGGTGAATCTTCCCTCGTTTATGTGGCCCCCTTCTATCTGTATTCCTTTCCTCGTTTACATTACCTCCTTTTGAGCTCATCTTCCCGCTGTCTAGTATAGATTGGCTAGAAAACCGACTATTCCAGTTATCCGACATTTTCGAAAAGCAAGACCGGCTTAGCTTCGGCTCTCCGGCCCTTGTACGTAGTTTCATACGTCGCTCACCAGGGGAGCCGTGTTCAGTGTTTACATTTGTCGGTCGTGGTCGATCGATTATATTATCTCTACTAGTGATTATCATCAGTGATAATTACTGTAATCTTCGCTGTATTATTTCTGGGAATACAGTAATACTGTAACATGATGGCATCTGCCTGTCTTTCTTCTAAGATATCGGACCATCTCGAGGCCCAGTTTTGAACCAGGTGACAACCTGGTGTTTACCGCATCTAAATCAAAATACGAAATAGACATCAATTTCTTTGACACATACATTTGGAAAGGATCTTACCAGGGATTCGATGGACCCGAGTGACAGGACCCCCGTCCAAGACTGGTTGGGGCAAGCATACGCCACCCACCACCAGCAGGAGCGACAGGCCCTACGAAGGGAATCTTTTCTTCCCCATCCGTGACGGTGGTGTGCGCGGCCCAGCCTAGCCATATACCCCTAGGGTGGCCCGGCGGTAATCTTGGGCAACGCGACGCGCCCTGAAAAGGTGACAGTTCCCCTAGGGAGGCGTCGAGACTAATAGCATTCTGCCTTTGTGAAGGTTTTGACGCGTCGATGGAGAAGGAGGAGGAGGAGGAGGAGGAGGGTGTTAAGGGGTGGGGTGGGGTTTGGAGGGGTCCCAGGGAGGGATAATAGTAGTAGTAGTAGTAGTAGTAGTAGGAGGAGGAGGAGGAGGAGGAGGAAGAGGAGGAGGAGAGGGACAATCTATCGGCCTCCCTTGAGTCACTTGGGACCCATGTAATAAACCACCAGCTGCACCGTTTTCTTTTCATCCCGGTGATACCATTGTCCCCCCTCCTCGAGAACGTTACTTTAAGAATTCCCTTCCCACCAGTAGGAGAATAATGGCTATTGCCGAGGTGATTGGACCATGTAAGATATATCTCATTTGGTAGTTCGTCCTTTAACGATAAGGCACCGATCGCGGGTACTTGACTGAGCACCGATCGCGGGTACTTACATGACTGAGCACCGATCGCGGGTACTTGACAGAGCACCGATCGCGGGTACTTACATGACTGAGCATCGATCGCGGGTACTCACTTGACTGGATTTAAACGTTGACAGATTGATAGTGGAACACTGTACGTGTCGGGGAGGGCTGGAGGAAACAAAAGAACGTAGGTCAGTCTCTCAGTCGAAGAGAGAGAGAGAGAGAGAGAGAGAGAGAGAGAGAGAGAGAGAGAGAGAGAGAGAGAGAGAGAGAGAGAGAATATGGACGTGGGATCGATCGATCACCTGAGTTGCCCACGCTCGTATGATAACTGTCGGACGTGGTGACCCACCTGGGCGCTGCTCACCACAACAGCCCCCTCGACAGAACCTTCACATCGTGTAAATGCTTTCCCAGTTTTATCTTTGCCTTTTCCCCCTTCTATTCTTTTTTCATATCATCCCACTCGTGTTCCTTTACTCTTTTTTTTCACTCTCCCATATCCGCTGTGGACGCCTTGCTACAAGAGTCCAAATTGAGAGAGGGAATATGTTCAGTGCAAGAAAAAGATCGAGTACCGGAGTGAGAGAGGCAGAGGAAAGTAAGCTGAAGGATGCAGAATGGAACTGTTGACGTTGGTGGATACAGTCAATGGACTAGAGAAAGAAGTGGAAACGATAGTACAGTAACCTAAGCGAACACCGCTGTTGATACGATAAGATAAGCAAGTCGCTACTCTCAGCGAGTAGCGTTCTGTAGCGGACTGGAGTGAAGATTACGCGTTATACAACGTAGAGGAGGAGCAGCGGGGGGAGGAGGTGGAAGTGAAGGCAGTTTAGCAAGAACCTGCCATACCCCTGTCTAAAGGCTTTTAGACATGCCGGGGGGATCTACAACCTCCCTCCCCCCCAAAAAAAATGATTATTCTGTTTTCACCCCAGGCACCAATTTCTCACGGAAGAGTCCCTGTGTTACCCAGGATCTCTCTCTCTCTCTCTCTCTCTCTCTCTCTCTCTCTCTCTCTCTCTCTCTCTCTCTCTCTCTCTCTCTCTGTGTGTACGCTGCGGCAGCCCGAAATTGCACTACTTCCAGTAGCAGGGTGAGTGGACTCCACTAGAGTGTGAAGTATTTTGACGAGGTTGTACTCCCAGTAACACCGCCTCGCCAAAGGGGGTCTTTTCCACACGCGCGACGTAAACTCTTTTAAGCGAAGCACCGTAACGTTATGCCAAAAGAATCGTCAATATATATATATATATATATATATATATATATATATATATATATATATATATATATTTTTTTTTTTAAACTATTCGCCATTTCCCGCGTTAGCGAGGTAGCGTTAAGAACAGAGAACTGGGCCACTGAGGGAATATCCTCACCTGGCCCCCTTCTCTGTTCCTTCTTTTGGAAAATTAAAAAAAATTGAGAGGGGAGGATTTCCAGCCCCCGCTCCCTCCCCTTTTAGTCGCCTTCTACAACACGCAGGGAATACGTGGGAAGTATTCTTTCTCCCCTATCCCCAGGGATATATATATATATATATATATATATATATATATATATATATATATATATATATATATATATATATATGAACCCTGTACGACGCTCTCGCTAAGTACATAAAAGAGAAATTTCACACGAGAAATGTAGGCGAGGAAAATGGGTGGGGGTTTCTGGCAGTCATCTGGTCTGGGTTATTACTGTGTCCCTCCTGTTTATTCCCAGACACGTCCAGAACCACGCACACACACACACACACACACACACACACACACACACACACACACACAATTTACTTTAAGGGTTAGATTGGGTCGAGGGTTAGGTGAGGTCAGGTCGACCTAACTTGTTTTTCTGTTTATGGGAACGGCGCGCATGAGGGGGGGGGGGGGGGTCGGGAGATGTGGTAGGGGTGGGGGGTAGGGGGGGGTGTGTCGAGGGGTTTGAGGGTGGTGGTGGAGTCGGGTAAGAGAGAGAGAGAGAGAGAGAGAGAGAGAGAGAGAGAGAGAGAGAGAGAGAGAGAGAGCACGACTCTCCCCTGTCTCACACCTTGTAACCCTCACCTTTGCTCTCGTAATTACCTTCTGTTGCGCCGGACAAAAGCTAATCACCACGTATTTCAGCCAGGTTCCACTATTTCCGAAATGTCTTGTCTTCTTTCTTTCTCTTTCTCTTTTTTCTTTTCTTTACCGTCCTTCATTTACCGTCTTGCTCTCTCTCTCTCTCTCTCTCTCGACATGCATTATTGCCTCAGCGCTTGACTTCCTGTCTGCTTTCCCATGTGTTATGTTTTCCTCTTCCCCCTCCCCCTCCACGACGTCTGTGTGTGTGTCTGTGCTACGGATCTGTGTTTAACACGCAGCTCACAGACCAGTCAGTTAAGAGATGGCTGTACATGGTTGTGTGGAGCAGTTGAGCACGACACTGTGGTGTCTGGGTACGACGGTATGACCCTTGTGCACGGTGGTACGACCCTTGTGCTCGATGGTACGACCCTTGAGCACGATGGTGCGACCCTTGAGCACGACGGTACGACCCTTGTGCACGACGGTACGACCCTTGAGCACGACGGTACGACCCTTGAGCACGACGGTGCGACCCTTGAGCACGACGGTACGGTGCGACCCTAGAGCACGACGGTACGACCCTTGAGCACGATGGTACGACCCTTGAGCACGACGGTACGACCCTTGAGCACGACGGTACGACCCTTGAGCACGACGGTACGACCCTTGTGCTCGATGGTACGACCCTTGTGCTCGATGGTACGACCCTTGAGCACGATGGTACGACCCTTGTGCTCGATGGTACGACCCTTGTGCTCGATGGTACGACCCTTGTGCTCGATGGTACGACCCTTGTGCTCGATGGTACGACCCTTGTGCTCGATGGTACGACCCTTGTGCTCGATGGTACGACCCTTGTGCTCGATGGTACGACCCTTGTGCACGACGGTACGACCCTTGTGCTCGATGGTACGACCCTTGAGCACGACGGTACGGTGCGACCCTAGAGCACGACGGTACGACCCTTGTGCTCGATGGTACGACCCTTGAGCACGACGGTACGACCCTTGTGCTCGATGGTACGACCCTTGTGCACGACGGTACGACCCTTGTGCACGACGGTACGACCCTTGTGCTCGATGGTACGACCCTTGAGCACGATGGTACGACCCTTGTGCTCGATGGTACGACCCTTGTGCTCGATGGTACGACCCTTGTGCTCGATGGTACGACCCTTGAGCACGATGGTGCGACCCTTGAGCACGATGGTACGACCCTTGTGCTCGATGGTACGACCCTTGAGCACGATGGTGCGACCCTTGAGCACGATGGTACGACCCTTGTGCTCGATGGTACGACCCTTGTGCTCGATGGTACGACCCTTGTGCTCGATGGTACGACCCTTGTGCTCGATGGTACGACCCTTGAGCACGATGGTACGACCCTTGAGCACGATGGTACGACCCTTGTGCACGACGGTGCGGTGCGACCCTTGAGCACGATGGTACGACCCTTGAGCACGACGGTACGACCCTTGAGCACGACGGTACGACCCTTGTGCTCGATGGTACGACCCTTGTGCACGACGGTACGACCCTTGTGCTCGATGGTACGACCCTTGAGCACGATGGTGCGACCCTTGAGCACGATGGTGCGACCCTTGAGCACGATGGTACGACCCTTGTGCACGACGGTGCGGTGCGACCCTTGAGCACGATGGTACGACCCTTGTGCTCGATGGTACGACCCTTGTGCTCGATGGTACGACCCTTGTGCTCGATGGTACGACCCTTGAGCACGATGGTGCGACCCTTGAGCACGATGGTGCGACCCTTGAGCACGATGGTACGACCCTTGAGCACGAGGGTACGACCCTTGAGCACGATGGTGCGACCCTTGAGCACGATGGTGCGACCCTTGAGCACGATGGTACGACCCTTGTGCTCGATGGTACGACCCTTGAGCACGATGGTACGACCCTTGTGCTCGATGGTACGACCCTTGAGCACGATGGTGCGACCCTTGAGCACGATGGTGCGACCCTTGAGCACGATGGTACGACCCTTGTGCACGACGGTGCGGTGCGACCCTTGAGCACGATGGTGCGACCCTTGAGCACGACGGTACGACCCTTGTGCACGACGGTGCGGTGCGACCCTTGAGCACGATGGTACGACCCTTGAGCACGACGGTACGACCCTTGTGCACGACGGTACGACCCTTGAGCACGACGGTACGACCCTTGTGCTCGATGGTACGACCCTTGTGCTCGATGGTACGACCCTTGTGCTCGATGGTACGACCCTTGTGCTCGATGGTACGACCCTTGTGCTCGATGGTACGACCCTTGTGCACGACGGTGCGGTGCGACCCTTGAGCACGATGGTACGACCCTTGTGCACGACGGTGCGGTGCGACCCTTGAGCACGACGGTACGACCCTTGTGCTCGATGGTACGACCCTTGAGCACGATGGTGCGACCCTTGAGCACGACGGTACGACCCTTGAGCACGATGGTGCGACCCTTGAGCACGATGGTGCGACCCTTGAGCACGATGGTGCGACCCTTGAGCACGATGGTGCGACCCTTGAGCACGACGGTACGACCCTTGTGCTCGATGGTACGACCCTTGTGCTCGATGGTACGACCCTTGTGCTCGATGGTACGACCCTTGTGCACGACGGTACGACCCTTGAGCACGACGGTACGACCCTTGTGCTCGATGGTACGACCCTTGTGCTCGATGGTACGACCCTTGTGCTCGATGGTACGACCCTTGTGCTCGATGGTACGACCCTTGTGCACGACGGTACGACCCTTGTGCTCGATGGTACGACCCTTGTGCTCGATGGTACGACCCTTGAGCACGACGGTACGACCCTTGTGCTCGATGGTACGACCCTTGTGCTCGATGGTACGACCCTTGT
This sequence comes from Panulirus ornatus, assembly GCF_036320965.1. Classification (NCBI taxonomy): domain Eukaryota; kingdom Metazoa; phylum Arthropoda; class Malacostraca; order Decapoda; family Palinuridae; genus Panulirus; species Panulirus ornatus. The sequence continues at coordinate 9,794,839 of NC_092243.1, read as the reverse complement.
GCACGACGGTACGACCCTTGTGCTCGATGGTACGACCCTTGAGCACGACGGTACGGTGCGACCCTAGAGCACGACGGTACGACCCTTGAGCACGATGGTACGACCCTTGTGCTCGATGGTACGACCCTTGTGCTCGATGGTACGACCCTTGAGCACGACGGTACGACCCTTGTGCTCGATGGTACGACCCTTGTGCACGACGGTACGACCCTTGAGCACGATGGTACGACCCTTGTGCACGACGGTACGACCCTTGAGCACGACGGTACGACCCTTGTGCACGACGGTGCGGTGCGACCCTTGAGCAGGACGATACGACCCTTGAACACGATGTCACGACACACGGTCAGAACCCTAGGGCAACACAGGGGACAGAAGCCTTAAGTCAGAACCCTAAGGGTCAGAACCCTAGGGGTCATAACCCTAGGGGATTAGAATTCTAGGGTCAGGACCCTGGGGGTCAGAACCCTGGGGTCAGGACCCTGGGGTCAGAGCCCTGGGGTCAGAGCCCTGGGGTCAGAGCCCTGTGGATCAAAACACTGTTGTTAGGTCCTGTAAATGATGAGATGAAGATGTAAATACCCTGGACGTGACCTGTAAACACGACGACTTCACGAACAACATGACCGAGTGAACTTCACAAACAACATGACCGAGTGAACTTCACGAACAACATGACCGAGTGAACTTCACAAACAACATGACCGAGTGAACTTCACGAACAAAATGACCGAGTGAAGTTCACAAACAACATGACCGAGGGAACTTCACAAACAACATGACCGAGTGAACTTCACAAGCAACATGACCGAGTGAACTTCACGAACAACATGGCCGAGTGAACTTCACAAACAACATGACCGAGGGATTGCAACATGCAGGTCGTCCTCGCTGCACGTAACCCGTCATCAGGTGCTGTGGCCACTGTTGATGATCCACCTTTGGAGCATCACTTCATGTAAACTCATAAGTGGCGAGTATTTAGCCCGAATAAACCCAGTAATCAAAACTATATTCCTGAATATGGAATCAAACGCTCCATCATCTTTTATTCATTATGCAGAACATTGCCAGAATATGCCAGATGAGAGTCTTTTTTTTTGTAATTTTATCTCTCTCTCTCTCTCTCTCTCTCTCTCTCTCTCTCTCTCTCTATATATATATATATATATATATATATATATATATATATATATATATATATATATATGTATATATATATTGCAAAGGATCACACTTAAGTGCGTGATCTATATTCCTATGAGTCCCAGGGGAAATAAAACGCGATAAGTTCCCAAGTGCACTTTCGTGTAATAATCACATCACTTTCCTACCTAAGGAACCCGGTTGTAAGGAGCCCCCCCTGCCGTGCATAGGTTGGTGGCTTCGTCCACCGGCCAAGAAGTTTGGTGATGTTGTGTGTGTGTGTGTGTGTGTGTGTGTGTCTGTGTGAGATGAGTGCAGGTCAATGAATGGGTAAGTTTTCAATGTCTTAATCATAAAAGCTACATCTTGGGCACGATGGGTCCTGTGATAGGTTGAATTCGTGTTTGTGGTGTTGTATAGACGAGCTTTGTCTGGAATGTAGAGGAGAAAGTGTCACTCGTACATGTCTGGGGAGTACGTGGGTGTCTTGTCTGGTGGGGCGAAATGTAAGAACCGAGTAGTTAAGGAGGTTACTTGAGTGCTTGTCGAATCAATACTGTGTGCATGTACTTATTCAGTGACACGTGTTTAGGGGAAGGGGGAAGAGAGAGAGAGAGCTGCGAGTGCAGATTGCCTGAGACTGAAGCAGGGATGAGTATATTTTGGATTCTAATCAGAGGTGTCGGTGGTTGGTTATGGTATGGCTTGGGTGGGACGAGTGTGGCTAGCTAGGTGCTGCTGTGAAGAACTGGCTGCCCAGCACATTGATGCTGGAATGTATTGACAATAGGACGTGTTTCGTTGGATGGATGTTGAGTGTTGCTAGGCTGCCGATGTGATTGTTCCGAAGGACTTGTCCTTTTTAGGGTGGTTTGGTGGTCTGTTGACGGCGTGGTGGGTGACCAGGTGGGTGAAGGGGGTGGCTTAGTTTAGGGTGGAGTGGATGAGATGTTTGGAGGGTTCCTCTTCTTGTCCCATAACTGATGCCAGTGTGTGGTCTGAGGGCATTTGATTACACAGACACAGACACACAGACACACACACACACACACACACACACGCACACACACACACTTAGGTCCCAAATTCAGAACGGGGTTAAAACAGTGCGAAGGGGAAAGAAAGAAAATAGGCCGTGGGGATGCTGGTAGGTACAGATGATAAAGATACAGTGTAGATATAGATACTCTTCCGGTGTCATGATAACATTACAATGAAAAGAAAGGAGAAAATTCTAAGCTTGAATATTTCATTGTATGTATAGTGTATTAAATATGCAAAGACAGCTTCAACAAACCTGAAGGCTTAATCTCCGCTCTGGTTTCCGCGTAGGGATGAATAATGTATATTGTTATCATCATACAACCTTAGGTCTCCCTCTCTGGGGGCAGGAGCTCCTCTTCTGACGGAGAGGTTGCGCACCATGCAGGAGCCAAGGTGAAACAAAAAAAAAGAAGGATGATGGGAGTTTACTTCGAGGGACCAGGACATAGCCTAACTCAAAACGAACATCCCCATTCCCTCCCTTCCCCAGTGCCACCAGATGGTCGGGTGTGATGACACACACACACACACACACACACACACACACATCCCTCACTTACTTACCACCGGGCTCCGCCCGTGGGAGCGGAGGTGTGCCGCGAGGGAAAACGCACCAGTTTTGGAGATGATGTGACGCCATCGTGGACGACAACTAGGAGGACAGTTCCCACCCCCTTCCCTTTCAAGACACCCCTCACTTCGGAGGTTGTCATTATGCTCCCAGCTGTGTGTGTTGGGGAGCAGTCGTGGTTACAATCGCTCCCCTACTTGAGACGTGGACTCGGAAGGTATGAGAGGGAGTGTATGTCATATGATAATCTATTTTCTTCCCGATGGCAGATAACTGACATTCATGAGCCACAGTCGACATGATGATCCGGTTATCATTGGGTTTGCGCTGCGGTGTCTTAGTGGCACAGCGGTTATCTGCAGGTTAGCCCCCGACTCTCTCTCTCTCTCTCTCTCTCTCTCTCTCTCTCTCTCTCTCTCTCTCTCTCTCTCTCTCTCTCTCTCTCTCTCTCTCTCTCCCCTCTGCGTTTAATGACAACCAAATATCCCAAGTGAGGGTTATTTCCCCCCACTTCCCCAACCCCCCACCCCCTCCCTACTTTTCCCCCACTTCCCCTCACCCCCTCCCCACTTTTCTCCCACTTCCCCTCACCCCCTCCCCACTTTTCCCCCACTTCCCCTCACCCCCTCCCCACTTTTCCCCCACTTCCCCTCACCCCCCTCCCCACTTTTCCCCCACTTCCCCTCACCCCCTCCCCACTTTCCCCCACTTCCCCTCACCCCCCCCACTTTCCCCCACTTCCCCTCACCCCCCTCCCCACTTCCCCACTTCCCCTCACCCCCCACTTTCCCCCACTTCCCCTCACCCCCCTCCCCACTTTCCCCCACTTCCCCTCACCCCCCTCCCCACTTTCCCCACTTCCCCTCACCCCCCACTTTCCCCCACTTCCCCTCACCCCCCTCCCCACTTTCCCCCACTTCCCCTCACCCCCCTCCCCACGTTCCCCCCCATCCCAAACGACCATTACCTTTAAGGCTTCTTTTTTTGTTTGTCATGAATTACATTTCTTTTTTTTTTTTTTTTAGCCAACCAGAAGGAAACTTAGTTCGTTAATGTTGTCGTGGGAAGTTACAACTTAAATTACCTTTCTCTCTCTCTTGCTCTTTGCTCTCTCTCTCTCTCTCTCTCTCTCTCTCTCTCTCTCTCTCTCTCTCTCTCTCTCTCTCTCTGTCTCTCTCTCTCTCTCTCTCTCACACACACACACACACACACACACACACACACACACACACACACACAGACGATTTTCTTTAAAGTATCTGCAGGAAAACTATAGAGATATAGAGAAAAGAATATGAGATGAAAAGAGAAAGAAAGATAGATTTCAGGAGAGTATATTTTCCAGTAAGATTTTCTGTTGAATTATTTTTCTTTTTTATGGATCAGAAATTCATTGCCTATGAAAAAAAAATGAATTTTCTGAAGTTCATTAAATAAGAATAAATTTGCCGGTTTATTAGAAAATAAATTTGCTTAAGTTTGGTAAAAAAAGAATAAATTTGCTTAAGTTTAATAAAAAGAATAAATTTGCTGAAATTTAATAAAAAGAATAAATTTGCTGAAGTTTTTATTCATACATAAAAAATCTTTACGACACTTTTGGAAAGATTAAAGTTGTGTCTAATGTTACCATTTACCTTTTAGAAAGGTTAAAGTTTATTAATATAGATGATTTTTTTTTATTAATCTATATGTTTAAGGCTTACAGCCTTTTATAAAATACTTTTGTTACTGAGTTTTTTTTTGTACTTTTTAATCATATGACAGAAGTTTAAGGCCTTTTGAAAAGGCTGAGATGAATTGTGTGGGTCTAACTGGAATGCATGTAGCAAGTCAGGGTTAGCAGTACATTTGGATAGTCACTTGTTTACCAAATGGCGTCCTAGCTACGTCTCTTCGTCGTATATCAACTGACTGTTATATTTCTCTCTTGTGTCTCCCCTGATGATGTGATTATTACACGAAAGTGCACTTGGGAGCATTATAGATGAGTTTGATGACCCCAGCGTTATAATGACTGCTGGGGCAATATAGTCCCTTCTCATGGCACCAGTATCATAACAGCCAGCGGGGAATTATACCTCCTTCTCATAGCCAAAAAAAAAAAAAAAAAAAAAAACATAATCCTCACCAGAGCATTATAGATCTTCTCACGGTAACAGTAGCGAGGCAATCATTGGAGCTTTATAGGTCCCTCTCATGCCAGCAGTATTATAGTAATCGCTAAGGTATATTATTGTCTTCCCTTCTCGGTAAGTGTTGTGGCAATCGCGGGAGCATTATGGGCCCATCCCGCCACAACAGTACCATAACACTCGCCGAAGTCTTATACAGCAGCTCTGTGGACGAAGGCTTGGGGTGATAATGATCGTGTGTGAGGAGAGAGAGATTATCATCAGCCACCCAGGACCTGGCGATGGGAATTCCTGGCCCTCGTTCATCACAGCGAATGTGTATAATCGTAGCAAGTGATGAGGGAGTATTTCGTGCATCCATGAGGCTGGCTTCTTTCACAGCTTCTCCCGTAGCTTCCTTCGTGGCTTCTTTCGTAGTTTCTTTCGTAGTTTCCTTCGTAGCTTCTTTCGTAGCTTTCTTCGTAGCTTTCTTTCGTAGCTTCTTTCGTAGCTTCGTCAATAACATTTTTTCATCTAGGCCGGACTAGACTAGTGGACGGGTGGGTGGAGTAGATAAGTGGATGTGAAATAATTTCTCTCTCTCTCTCTCTCTCTCTCTCTCTCTCTCTCTCTCTCTCTCTCTCTCTCTCTCTCTCACACACACACACACGCACCCACACCAGCGCCCCGACCCCCACCCTCTCCTACTATAAACAGAGGAAGTTGGGCAATATGCAGCCAAAGTTGTGGCCAGGCTTTTAGTGAGGCAGTTGGCTGCTGGCCGGCACACGAGGAGGAGGAGGAGGGAGGAGGAGCCACCTCTCCCCTCCTCCTCCTCCTCCTCCTCCTTTCCCTCTCCCCACACACTCACACCCCCGTCTCCACCACACCCTCCTCCAGGCCCGGCCTAACCCAAGCCCACAAGCTGGCCGAAGTCATGCAAAGGTTTTCATTCTTCCCGGCGGGGTCATGCAAGGCTCCCTCCCTCCCTCCCTCCCTCCCTCCCTGCCTCTCTCCCTGCCTGCCTCCCTCCCTGGCAGGTCAAGTCATGCAGGAGGAAGGTTTTCCACAGCGAAACTTTTGGTGATAGAGAGATCCAGGCTGGCTCTCTGCTGGAGGCCAGGTTTTTCCAGATTTTTTTCATGTTTTTTTGTTTTTTTTTTTTGTTCCCCCTTGAATGATAATGTCCGTTTTTTGTTTTATTTTGTTTTGTTCCCCTTTAAATGATAGTCAGTTTTTTGTTTTGTTCCCCCTTGAATGATAATGTCAGTTTTTTTTTTGTTTTGTTCCCCCTTGAATGATAATGTCAGTTTTTTTTTGTTCCCCCTTGAATGATAATGTCCGTTTTTTGTTTTGTTTTGTTTTGTTCCCCTTTAAATGATAGTCAGTTTTTTGTTTTGTTCCCCCTTGAATGATAATGTCAGTTTTTTTTTTTGTTTTGTTCCCCCTTGAATGATAATGTCAGTTTTTTTTTGTTTTGTTCCCCCTTGAATGATAATGTCAGCTTTTTTTTTGTTTTGTTCCCCCTTGAATGATAATGTCAGCTTTTTTTTGTTTTGTTCCCCCTTGAATGATAATGTCAGTTTTTTTTTGTTCCCCCTTGAATGATAATGTCAGTTTTTTTTTTTTTTTGTTCCCCCTTGAATAATAGTGTCTTTTTTTTTGTTCCCCCCTTGAATGATAATGTCATTTTTTTTTGTTCCCCCTTGAATGATAATGTCATTTTTTTTTGTTCCCCCTTGAATGATAATGTTATTTTTTTCCCCTTGAATGATAATGTCAGTTTTTTTTTGTTCCCCCTTGAATGATGATGTCACTTTTTTTTTGTTTCTTAAACCTTGAAAACCAATTTTTTTGTTTTGCTGTTGGTTAGTGTGTTTGGTAACGTATAATTTATTTTTTTTTCGAAAAAAAAACCGCCGTTTTTTTTGTGAGAATGCTAAGTTTTTGAGACATTTTCGTCGATTTTTTTTGTGTGATTATTATATACATTGAAGGCCATTTTTTTCATCATACTTTGCGATAGGTAATGATATTTTGAGTTAAAAAAAAAATGGTATTCTTTTATCTATCGATATCTTTTTTTAACTGGTATAATGTTTTCGGAATATGAGACCATTTTTTTCAAATTTATCTTTGTCGTATTTTTGTGTTATTTTGAACATAGAAAAAGCCATTTTTTGGCGTTTTTTGTGTGATGATGTATACCGACACCATTTTATGGCCTTTTTTGTCGGATGATATACACTATTTTGAAGCACGAGACCATTTTTTTCGTCATTTCTTGATGGCCATTTTATGGCCTTTTAAGTAAAAAAGTATAAACAAATCTTAAAACATGAAGCCATTTCTTTTGTCTTATTTTGTGTTAAAATCTTTTGTTTTGAATATCGAAGGACATTATCCTATCGACGTCTTTTGTGCGATATAATATAATTTTACACTGTGAATGCCATTTTCTTCTTCATCTCTTTTGAGGCAAAGAAAAATTCAACCGAAGTGTCATAGTCATTTGTCGCATTCTAATTTGTGATGATTTACGATGATTTGAAACAATAGGCCATTTTCACTGCGTTCTTGTATCACAATTGGCAGGTAAACTATTGACATACATCATGTTTACAATAAGGCATTTATACTGTGTTTTTGGATCATGATGATGTAAACTGTTTACAGATATCATGTTTACATGACATGGTTATTGAATGCTTATCATTTTTACCCAGAAAAGCCATTTTTTGGCCAATTTTTTTGACCTTTTTTACCCAATATATATATATATATATATATATATATTAATTTATTTATAGAAGTTATCAATGTAATCAATTATAGTTAGACTTTGTTAAGTATCGAATGACATTCCATATATTTCCTTATATTTTTGTTTTCCCCGATTCTCTCTCTCTCTCTCTCTCTCTCTCTCTCTCTCTCTCTCTCTCTCTCTCTCTCTCTCTCTCACACACACACACACACACACACACACACACACACACACACACACACTGGTACTGTGTAATCACGGGCCAGACACCGGTAGAGCCCACGTGGGTTCGAATCCTGGTGGGGGTGGAGGTCTGTCTATGCCAAACCCAAGGTGTTCATCCTCCCTCGGTGCTGGGTAACTGACTGGAGACACCAAATGAAGCAAGAGGCAGCAGCCCGTCCGAACCACAGAGACTTCAGGAATGGTTATAGATGAAAACGTCTGATTGAAAGTAATGTATACATTTACAGACGGACTATAAGTGGATGATGAAGGGTTCGAATCCAAGGATTGAATTAGGGAATAAATGTACCTGATGATTGTTGGAGTTGTGGAGAGGAAAGATGACAAAGAGATGGATACATGAGAGCAAAGAGGCGGGAAAGAGAGGGATAAGGGAGGAAGAGAATTAGCATTCGTAATGAGAGGCCAATAAGAGGCCATTTCATAACGGGAAATGTAGACGTAGAGAGGAAGTCCACGGTGGTCTTGCTCGTATAGGATCCTCCAGATAAATTGTATAAACCAGAACCAAAACAAACATTGATTATCAATAATGAGAGGGGGGGAGGCGATCAGGTTTGGTAGATGGAGCAGTAAATCATTTACACTTCTCAAGGGGGGACACAAGTCTCTTGGAATGTATATAGGAAATTTTCCTTGACCTGTATGTCACTGATCACAGCAGGATCAGAGGAACTAGATCTTATTTTCACATATAGCAGGTTTGGGGTATTGATATTACTATATAGGATAGAGCATCTGGGAAAAAAGTGGTCATTGTGATGCTAGAATTTGAAATGTGGTAAATAAGAACATAAAAAAAACCCATCAGCAATGTAACCTAACTCAAAGAGGAGAAATACTCGTGGGATGTATGCAAAACACAACGGTTATTGTGGTAAGTTAGCTAAAGAGACTGGAGTTAACTGCCAGGAACCAGGGCGTTGTGGTAAAAAGTTGTCGTGAAATCTACAAGTAAAGAATTGGAAAAGGGGCACTTTAAGCCTCAAATACAGAGCAGAGGGTATATGTGGAGGGATGTTCCAGCGTGAGAGGTCGAAAAGCGAAGGAAGGAAGGAAGGTTGGGGATGCGTCCTGGAAGAAGAAACAGGTGGCACACCAGCCAAACAGCGAATGGAAAAGGTATAGGATACGTAACAGAAAACCACAGCGAGATAAAACAAGGAGGAATAGACAGACGTCGAGAAGGATATTGTGAACAAGGCGAGAGAAATTCCAGGACATTTCTTTCTGCAAATTCACCAGGAGTTACTAAATTGGTAGATAAAAAGCAGATAATGAGTTTAAGGGATTGAAGGAAAACAATTTTTTCTTTTAGGGCAGATGTAGAGACACGTGAAGAAATTGACGAATTCAAAAGTGCTCTCACACTGAAGAAATGAATGAGACGTTATTATTTTTTTTGTCCACGATGGATCGATAGAGAAGTGTTATCCGAGGGTATTCAATAATCCGAATTATGACTACGTTTATCAGTGAGGCCGGCTATGTGTGTGTGTGTGTGTGTGTGTGTGTGTGTGTGTATGGTTGGATCGGCTGTCCGGGTTCATGGTGATGATACTACGTGGCTTCCATGGGATAGGATAGAGAGAGATTGATCATAAAAACAGGGTGATGTTTCCATGCCAATTGTCCACAACCTTTGTCACCCAGGATGAAAAACACAGAGGTCAGTTGAATGATAAGAGAAAAATACGGAACACCAATAGAAAAAAAGAATACGTTTTTGTTCAGTTTACATAATAAGAATAAATACGTTTTTGTTCAGTTTATATAGTATGAAAAAATTACGTTTTTGTTCTGTTTATATAATATGAAAAAAATTAGTTTTTGTTCAGTTTATATGATAAAAAAAAATTACGTTTTTGTTCAGTTTATATAATATGAAAAAATTACGTTTTTGTTCAGTTTATATAATATGAAAAATTACGTTTTTGTTCTGTTTATATAATATGAAAAAAATACGTTTTTGTTCAGTTTATATAATATGAAAAAATTACGTTTTTGTTCAGTTAATATAATATGAAAAAATACGATTTTGTTCAGTTTATATAATATGAAAAAATTACGTTTTTGTTCAGTTCATATAATATGAAAAAAATCACGTTTTTGTTCAGTTTATATAATATGAAAAAATTACGTTTTTGTTCAATTTATATAATATGAAAAAACACGTTTTTGTTCAGTTTGTATAATATGAAAAAATTACGTTTTTGTTCAGTTTATATAATATGAAAAAATTACGTTTTTGTTCAGTCCATATAATATGAAAAAATTACATTTTTTGTTCAGTTTATATACTATGAAAAAATTACATTTTTGTTCAGTTTATACAATATGAAAAAATTACATTTTTGTTCAGTTTATACAATAAGAAAAAATTACGTGTTTGTTCAGTTTATATAATATGAAAAAATTACGTTTTTATTTAGTTTATATACTATGAAAAAAATTACGTGTTTGTTCAGTTTATATAATATGAAAAAATTACGTGTTTGTTCAGTTCATATAATATGAAAAAATTACATTTTTGTTCACTTTGTATAATATGAAAAAATTACGTTTTTATTCGGTTTATATAATATGAAAAAATCACATTTTTGTTCAGTTTATATAATATGAAAAAATTACGTTTTTGTTCAGTTTATACAATAAGAAAAAATTACATTTTTGTTCAGTTTATACAATAAGAAAAAATTACATTTTTGTTCAGTTTATACAATAAGAAAAAATTACATTTTTGTTCAGTTTATACAATAAGAAAAAATTACATTTTTGTTCAGTTTATACAATAAGAAAAAATTACATTTTTGTTCAGTTTATACAATAAGAAAAAATTACATTTTTGTTCAGTTTATACAATAAGAAAAAATTACATTTTTTGTTCAGTTTATACAATAAGAAAAAATTACATTTTTGTTCAGTTTATACAATAAGAAAAAATTACATTTTTGTTCAGTTTATATGATATGAAAAAAATACATTTTTGTTCAGTTTATACAATAAGAAAAAATTACATTTTTGTTCAGTTTATATGATATGAAAAAATTACATTTTTGTTCAGTTTATACAATAAGAAAAAATTACATTTTTGTTCAGTTTATACAATAAGAAAAAATTACATTTTTGTTCAGTTTATACAATAAGAAAAAATTACGTTTTTGTTCAGTTTATACAATGAAAAAAAATTACATTTTTGTTCAGTTTATACGATATGAAAAAATTACATTTTTGTTCAGTTTATATGATATGAAAAAAATTACATTTTTTGTTCAGTTTATACAATAAGAAAAAATTACATTTTTGTTCAGTTTATACAATAAGAAAAGATTACATTTTTGTTCAGTTTATACAATAAGAAAAAATTACATTTTTGTTCAGTTTATATGATATGAAAAAATTACATTTTTGTTCAGTTTATACAATAAGAAAAAATTACATTTTTGTTCAGTTTATACAATAAGAAAAAATTACATTTTTGTTCAGTTTATACAATAAGAAAAGATTACATTTTTGTTCAGTTTATACAATAAGAAAAAATTACATTTTTGTTCAGTTTATATGATATGAAAAAATTACATTTTTGTTCAGTTTATACAATAAGAAAAAATTACATTTTTGTTCAGTTTATACAATAAGAAAAAATTACATTTTTGTTCAGTTTATACAATAAGAAAAGATTACATTTTTGTTCAGTTTATACAATAAGAAAAAATTACATTTTTGTTCAGTTTATATGATATGGTGATTGACGGATGTGGCCTTTTTTGGGGGGGGGGGTTAAGGAGGGAGTGGGTTGTGAAAGTGTTGGTTATTGTTATAGAGTTGAGGACTCTGAAGATGAACGTTGGTGACCCCAGCCTAATTATCCATAGTATAGCAGCTTTTTGCCCCCGTACCACACCACCCCTAGCTATGGTATAACAACCTCTTGCTCCAGCCCATTGGCCATGGTATAACAGTATCTTGCCCCCCCCGTCCCGCTGTGGGATGGTATAGCAGCCTCTTGCCCCTTCTCCTCGTGTACCACAGCATATAGCATCCTCTCGCGCCGAGCCGTGCCGTGCCGTCCCTCCGCCCCTGTGTACCACAGAGTATAGCAGCCTCTTGCCCACCCCTCCCTCCCCCGGAGACAGACTGTCACTCCCGGAATGGCATTAGAGTCTCTCTCTGGCACTAATAACGTTGCATAATCGCCTCTCATCACGGGGCTGCTGTAATCCCCCAGTAATGACCATGCAGACGCACTGATTACTGCACCACCATCGCTCCTTTTCCATTAAGCCGAAAATTGTTGTGTTAATTGGTAGTTCGTCCGTCCCCCCTCCTCCTCCTCCCCTCCCCCCCCCGTCTTTTTTTTTTTCCCCCCCGTGTGTTTCTGCGACTTCAAGACTTTTTTTTTTTTCTCCTTATATTTGTGTGATGTATGTAGAATGTACGTGGGAAAGATGAGAGGGAAAAGAAGATGAACAATGTGGAAACTGGTTTTGATATGTTGGTATTCACCGTTTGATACAGGTTAGGTTTTATGAGAGATTCGGGTTTTTTCTTCTTTTTAACTCATAATTTTTTACATAGAATCTATATATATATATATATATATATATATATATATATATATATATATATATATATATATATATTGGAAAGGATCACAATTTTGCGCGTGATCAAGATATTCCTATGAGTCCACGGGGAAAATGAAACACCAAAAGTTCCTAAGTGCACTTTCGTGTAATAATCACTTCGTCTCTTCGATGTATATCAACTGACTTATATTTCTCTCTTGTGTCTCCCCTGGTGATGTGATTATTACACGAAAGTGCACTTGGGAACTTTTCGTGTTTCATTTTCCCCGTGGACTCATAGGAATATGTATATGTATATACATTCGTTCACACTCAGTCTCTAGCTGTCATGTAATAATGCACCGAAACCACAGCTCCCTTTCCACATCCAGGCCCCACAGAACTTTCCATGGTTTACCCCAGACGCTTCACATGCCCTGGTTCAATCCATTGAAAGCACGTCGACCCCGGTATACCACATCGTTCCAGTTCACTCTATTCCTTGTCCGTCTTTCACCCTCCTGCATGTTCTGGCCTCGATCACTCAAAATCTTTTTTCACTCCATCTTTCCACCTCCAATTTGGTCTCCCACTTCTCCTCGTTCCCTCCACCTCTGACACATATATCCTCTTTGTCAATCTTTCCTCACTCATCCTCTTCATGTGAGCAAACCATTTCAAAACACCCTCTTCTGCTCTCTCAACCACACTCTTTTTTATTACCACACATCTCTCTTACCCTTACATTACTTACTCGATTAATGAGTGAAAAACCTCTAGGAAATAGATTGATAGGGAGTATTTGTTAGTTTAGAAATGATGCAACTATTTACCGATATGAAAAAGAGAACATTCTCGGAAATGCGTGTCAATCCATCTTGGGTCTAATTAGATGATTAATGCGGAGGCATTGCTTAATCATGCAAATAAAGATGTATAGACTCATTACTTGTGGATACCAGAAGGTATCATTAAACCCTCCCTAAATTAGGATTAGTTTAGAGGGAGGGAGGAGGGAGGGAGTGGGAGGGGGTAGAGGAAGGGTAATTCTAATTAAGGGACGTATTAACTTTCCCTCCCTCCCTCCCTCGTTCTTGGGGGGGTTAATTACAGCGTTAATGTGTCTTGTTAGATTAACATTTGATGTTGTTTGTAATCGTGGAGGGGGAGGGGAGAAGGAGGGTAAGGGAGGGAAGGGTATGGAAGGGGGAAGGGTGGCTAGCCAGCCTCTTATTTCCTGAAGTATCCCGGGGCTGTCGCATATATTTTTTCCTGTGCCTTCTTATCTCCCGTCTTCCACTTCCCACAGAAGCTCATGATAAGGGGCTGACCTCAAAGGGTGAGGGGGTGAGGGTGAGGGGGTGAGGGTGAGGGGATAGGGGGTGGGGGTTTGGGGGGTGGGGGGATCCTATTTTTAGAAGGGACGATAAGAGAATTTGCAGGTATTACGAAAATGACCTCAGAAAAAAAAGGTGTCCTCTTCTTTTTTCTTTTTTTCCTCCAAAGAAAAGGATGTCCTCTTGTTTTTTCTTTTTTCCTCCAAAAATAGGTGTTCTCTTCTTTTTTCTTTTTTTTCCTCCAAAAGAAAAGGTGTCCTTTTTTTTTCTTTTTTTCCTCCAAAAAAAGGGTGTCCTCTTCTTTTTTTTTTTTTTTTTCCTCCAAAGAAGAAGGTGTCCTCTTTTTTCTTTTTTTCCTCCAAAAGAAAAGGTGTCTTTTTTTTCTTTTTTCCTCACAAAAAAAGGTGTCTTTTTTTTTTTCCTTTCTTTCTTTAGGTTACTTAAAGAAACCATTGTGACCTGTGGTTATAGAAAATGTTACTGGAATTGTTGACAATTTTTTTTTTTTCGTTAAGGAACTTGATAAAAGCAGTGAAACAACTTTAGAAAAAAAAAGAAAATCTATTCTTAAGGAACATAGTAAGAGCAGTGTGACCAACCACAGAGATAAGTAGTTATTTTCGGGAACTTTGTATAAACAAGGAGAGACATCACTTAGACAAACTTGAAGTCCATTTCTTTTTTTAGGGAACGTGACAGGAACAGTGTGACCCAGGAACAGTATGACCCAGGAACAGTGTGACCCAGGAACTGTGTGACCCAGGAACAGTATGACCCAGGAACAGTGTGACCCAGGAACTGTGTGACCCAGGAACAGTATGACCCAGGAACAATATGACCCAGGAACAGTGTGACCCAGGAACAGTGTGACCCAGGAACAGTGTAACCCAGGAACAGTGTGACCCAGGAACAGTATGACCCAGGAACAGTGTGACCCAGGAACAGTATGACCCAGGAACAGTGTGACCCAGGAACAGTATGACCCAGGAACAGTGTGACCCAGGAACAGTATGACCCAGGAACAGTATGACCCAGGAACAGTGTGACCCATTATAGAGATAAACTCGTTATCTATTGGCATGAACGTAATGAGAGCCATGCGATCTATCGTAGGGACAACATCAAAGTCTATTCTTAGGACCTGAAACAGAAGCAGTGTGTGTGTGTGTGTGTGTGTGTGTGTGTGTGTGTGTGTGTGTGTGTGTGTGTGGCCTATCATAAGGAAAACCTTAATTCTGTTTCTAAGACTTTGATCCTACAAAACATGGACTTTGATAGGACCTGACATTGTGTGGCCTATCATAAGGAAAACCTTAATTCTCTTTCTTGGACTTTGATACGACGAAACATGGCCTTTGATGTGGGACCTGACATTATCTTGTTTAAGACACGTCCTTAAGATATCGTGGACTACGACGAAAAGTCCTTAGAAATTATTTCTAGGGAACGATTGGAGTAATGTGTGACCTGGTATGGAGATGACCTCAGACGTGTCTGATTCAGGAACAGAAACTTAGAGGAAAATAACATATCTTACGTTAGAAAAAGCTGGCAATTATCAGTTATGATTATATCACGTTAGAAAAAGCTGGCAATTATCAGTTATGATTATATCACGTTAGAAAAAGCTGGGAATTATCAGTTATGATTATATCACGTTAGAAAAAGCTGGGAATTATCAGTTATGATTATATCACGTTAGAAAAAGCTGGGAATTGTCAGTTATGATTATATTACGTTAGAAAAAGCTGGGAATTGTCAGTTATGATTATATTACGTTAGAAAAAGCTGGGAATTGTCAGTTATGATTATATTACGTTAGAAAAAGCTGGGAATTGTCAGTTATGATTATATTACGTTAGAAAAAGCTGGGAATTATCAGTTATGATTATATCACGTTACAAAAAGCTGGGAATTGTCAGTTATGATTATATTACGTTAGAAAAAGCTGGGAATTATCAGTTATGATTATATCACGTTACAAAAAGCTGGCAATTATCAGTTATGATTATATCACGTTACAAAAAGCTGGGAATTGTCAGTTATGATTATATTACGTTAGAAAAAGCTGGGAATTATCAGTTATGATTATATCACGTTAGAAAAAGCTGGGAATTGTCAGTTATGATTATATTACGTTAGAAAAAGCTGGGAATTATCAGTTATGATTATATCACGTTAGAAAAAGCTGGCAATTATCAGTTATGATTATATCACGTTAGAAAAAGCTGGGAATTATCAGTTATGATTATATCACGTTACAAAAAGCTGGGAATTATCAGTTATGATTATATCACGTTACAAAAAGCTGGGAATTATCAGTTATGATTATATCACGTTACAAAAAGCTGGGAATTATCAGTTATGATTATATCACGTTAGAAAAAGCTGGCAATTATCAGTTATGATTATATTACGTTAGAAAAAGCTGGCAATTATCAGTTATGATTATATCACGTTACAAAAAGCTGGGAATTATCAGTTATGATTATATCACGTTACAAAAAGCTGGGAATTATCAGTTATGATTATATCACGTTACAAAAAGCTGGGAATTATCAGTTATGATTATATTACGTTAGAAAAAGCTGGGAATTATCAGTTATGATTAAATGAATCCCTCCCCCTCAAATAAAAAAGGTTATTATTTTTGTGACCGTATTTTTCTTTTTAAATGTCATGATTTGCGAATTTGAATCTAGAGTGCTGGTAGGGTAACTAATACATTTTTAATTTGCACAGAGTTAGTTTTGCTCATATTTGCACTTGCTATTAGGGTAGGTAAGGTTGAAATTTTACTGAGTAATATTGGATTTTTTTTTCCCCCTTCAGTCATTATTTATTTATTTTTTTTTTCAAGATCTTCATTTATTTGTCAATATGTAATAGTTAAAAGATCCTTTAATTCAGGTCACAAGACCTCAATATATATATATATATATATATATATATATATATATATATATATATATATATATATATATATATATATATATATATATCTTTCTTTGCTTTTAAGCTATTCGCCATTTCCCGCGTTAGCGAGGTAGCGTTAAGAACAGAGGACTGGGCCTTTTTTGGAATATCCCCACCTGACCCCACTCTGTTCCTTCTTTTGGAAAATTAAAAAAAAACGAGAGGGGAGGAATTCCAGCCCCCCGCTCCCTCCCTTTTTAGTCGCCTTCTACGACACGCAAGGAATACATGGGAAGTATTCTTAATCCCCTATCCCCAGGGATAATATATATATATATATATATATATATATATATATATATATATATATATATATATATATATATATATATATATATACAGAAAAAACTTACGAAAAAAATATTGGCTAGTTATAAGACATCCTATCTTAGGGTTGTCTGGGCCCTTGGGGGAATACATGATAAAAGACTCTCTCTCTCTCTCTCTCTCTCTCTCTCTCTCTCTCTCTCTCTCTCTCTCTCTCTCTCTCTCTCTCTCTCTCTCTCTCTCTGTGTGTGTGTGTGTGTGTGTGTGTGTGTGTGGCCTCACACAGGGTACAGACATCACTACAACAACAGATGGTCAGAGTCCGCTTTGGGTAGAAGGTTCCTGTTTGGCCCTCACGCTTTCTGTTGCCCCTCTCCCGTTTTTCAGCCGTTTTTTTTTTTTTTTCCTATAGTACGAGTTCACCTTTGGGGTCCCGATGCCTCGTTGGTTCGTTGAGAAAGGTTGTGATTGTCGTTTTTTTTTCACCGTTTAGGAGAAGGTTGTGATTGTCGTTTTTTTTTTTAACGTTTTGGGGAAGGTTGTAATTGTCGTTTTTTTAACGTTTTAGGGAAAGTTGTGATTGTCGTTTTTTGACGTTTAGAGGAAAGTTGTGATTGTCGTTTTTTTTAACGTTTTGGGGAAGGTTGTGATTGTCGTTTTTTTAACGTTTTGGGGAAGGTTGTGATTGTCGTTTTTTTAACGTTTTAGGGAAAGTTGTGATTGTCGTTTTTTGACGTTTTTGGAAAGGTTGTGATTGTCGTTTTTTGACGTTTAAGGGAAGGTTGTGATTGTCGTTTTTTAACGTTTTGGGGAAGGTTGTGATTGTCGTTTTTAACGTTTTAGGGGAAGGTTGTGATTGTCGTTTTTTGACGTTTTAGGGAAAGTTGTGATTGTCGTTTTTTGACGTTTTAGGGAAAGTTGTGATTGTCGTTTTTTGACGTTTAGGGGAAAGTTGTGATTGTCGTTTTTTGACGTTTTAGGGAAAGTTGTGATTGTCGTTTTTTGACGTTTAGGGGAAAGTTGTGATTGTCTTTTTTTTTTTAACGTTTTGGGAAAGGTTGTGATTGTCGTTTTTTTAACGTTTTAGGGAAAGTTGTGACTGTCGTTTTTTGACGTTTTTGGAAAGGTTGTGATTGTCGTTTTTTTTTGGACGTTTTAGGGGAAGCTATAGATCGGGATTAGAAGAATTTATTCAATATATCTTATTGTTGAAAAGAAAAAAAGAAATGAGTCTTTTTAAAGTCAGATATAGCGTTCGAATCTGTTCATATAATTGTTGAAAATGTTGACGATTGTGGTGGTGATGGTGATGGTAGTGATGGTGATGGTGATGGTGATGGTAGTGGTGTTGGTGGTGATGGTGGTGATGGTGATGGTGATGGTAGTGGTGTTGGTGGTGATGGTGGTGATGGTGGTAGTGATGGTGATGGTGGTGATGGTGGTGGTGGTGATGGTGATGGTAGTGATGGAGGTGGTGGTGATGGTGATGGTGGTGGTGATGGTGATGGTAGTGATGGAGGTGGTGGTGATGGTGATGGTGGTGGTGATGGTGAGTGGTGATGGTGATGGTAATGATAGTGGTGGTGATGGTGAGTGGTGATGGTGATGGTAATGATAGTGGTGGTGATGGTGGTGATGGTAGTGATGGTAGTGATGGTGATGGTGGTGATGGTGATGGTGGTGATGGTGATGGTAATGATGGTGGTGGTGATGGTGATGGTAATGATGGTGGTGGTGATGGTGATGGTAATGATGGTGGTGGTGATGGTGGTGATGGTAGTGATGGTAGTGATGGTGATGGTGGTGATGGTGATGGTGGTGATGGTGATGGTGATGGTAGTGGTGTTGGTGGTGATGGTGGTGATGGTGGTAGTGATGGTGATGGTGGTGATGGTGATGGTGGTGATGGTGATGGTAGTGATGGAGGTGGTGGTGATGATGATGGTGATGGTGATGGTGGTGGTGATGGTGAGTGGTGATGGTAATGATGGTGGTGGTGATGGTGGTGATGGTGATGGTGGTGGTGATGGTGGTGATGGTGATGGTGATGGTAGTGGTGTTGGTGGTGATGGTGGTGATGGTGGTAGTGATGGTGATGGTGGTGATGGTGATGGTGGTGATGGTGATGGTAGTGATGGAGGTGGTGGTGATGGTGATGGTGATGGTGGTGGTGATGGTGAGTGGTGATGGTGATGGTAATGATGGTGGTGGTGATGGTGGTGATGGTAGTGATGGTAGTGGTGGTGATGGTGATGGTGGTGATGGTAGTGATGGTGATGGTGATGGTAATGATGGTGGTGGTGATGGTGATGGTAGTGGTGGTGATGGTAGTGATGGTGGTGGTGATGGTGATGGTGGTAGTGATGGAGGTGATGGTAGTGATGGTGGTGATGGTAGTGATGGTAGTGATGGTGATGGTGGTGATGGTGGTTAATGGTGATGGTGATGGTGGTGATGGTGATGGTGATGGTGGTGATGGTAGTGGTGGTGATGGTGATGGTGTGGTGGAAGTAATAAGGTGGAGAAAAGAGGACTTCATAGACACACACTTGGGGTGGGGGATGAGGAGAGGAGTTGAAGGTGGGGGGAAGTAGAGGGAAGAAAATGAACTCTATGATGACCATTAAACTGTTTTCCCCCCCCCTGACCATCAGGTCACATCCCGAGCCTCCCAACCTCCACTCGAGTCTCCAACACCCTAAGCAAAGAACTTAAGTTTAAAAGCTTTTTTTCTTTCTTTTTTTTCTTTTTTACTCAAGTTCCTAAACAAATGTGAGTAAGAAGAATGTTTTACGAGAGTCGTGAAGTGTGTGGGTGCGTGAGGCCCCAAAATATTAATCACAGGGGAACGCTAGTGACCAATTACTGTAAATGAAAGATTAATGTGTAAATGAAAAGTTAATGTGTAAATGAAAGGTTAATGTGTAAATGAAAGACTAATGTGTAAATGCAAGATTAGTGTGTAAATGAAAGATTAGTGTGTAAATGAAAGATTAGTGTGTAAATGAAAGACTAATGTGTAAATGCAAGATTAGTGTGTAAATGAAAGATTAGTGTGTAAATGAAAGATCAATGTGTAAATGAAAGATTGTGTAAATGAAAGGTTAATGTGTAAATGAAAGATTAATGTGTAAATGCAAGATTAGTGTGTAAATGAAAGATTAATGTGTAAATGAAAGATTAATGTGTAAGTGAAAGATTGATATATAAATGAAAGATTAATGCATAAATTAAAAATTGATATGCAAATTTAAGACATGTGTAAATTGAATACTAATTTGAAAATTAAGGATTAATGTGTAAATTCAAGATCATTGTGTAAATTATGCGTTAATGTGTAGATTTAAGATTCGTGTGTAAATTCAAGATGAATGTGTAAATCTAAAGATTAATGTGTAAATACTAGTAATGGTATTGCTAAGATAGAGCTTGTCAGGCAAAGATAGAGCTAGCTGGGCTAAAATAGAGCTAGCTAGGCTAAGATAGAGCTAGCTGGGATAAGATAGAGCTAGCTAGGCTAAGATAGAGCTTGTCAGGCTAAGATAGAGCTAGTTGGGCTAGGATAGAGCTAGCTAGGCTAAGATAGAGCTAGCTAGGCTAAGATAGAGCTTGTCAGGCTAAGATAGAGCTAGCTGGGCTAAGATAGAGCTAGCTAGGCTAAGATAGAGCTGGTTACGCTGAAGGTAGAGCAAGTTAAGCTGTGACACAGCCAGTTAGGCTGAGGTAGAGCTAATAAGGCTAAGATGCAGCTAAGCAGGCCAAGAGTTATGCCAAGACACAGCTAATTAAGCTAAGGGTCATGCTAAGTTACAGCTAATTAAGCTAGGAATCGTGCTAAGATACAGCTAATTAAGGGAAGAATCGTGCTAAGATACAGCTAATTAAGGTAGGAATATTTTCCTTGTATATGCCTGGTATCATGGAAGAAAGGAATATTTTCCTTGTATATTCTCTAGAGTGTCATGGTGGAAAAGAATGTTTTCCTTGTATATACATAGTATCATGGAAAAAAAAAAGGTATATTTTCCTTGTATATACAGAGAATCATTGGAAAAGGTATAATTTCCTAGCATATATGTAGTATCATGGGAGAAAAGGAATATTTCCTTGTGTATACGTAGTATCATAGGGAAAAAAGGAATATTTCCCTTGTATATACGTAGTATCATTGAAAAAAAGGAATAATTACCTTGTATTTACGTAGCATCATGGGAAAAAAAAGGAATATTTCCCTTGTATATACGTAGTATCATGGGAAAAAAGGAATATTTTCCTTGTATACACGTAGTATCATGGGAAAAAAGGAATATTTCCCTTGTATATACGTAGTATCATTGAAAAAAAGGAATAATTACCTTGTATTTACGTAGCATCATGGGAAAAAAAAGGAATATTTTCCTTGTATATACGTAGTATCATGGGAAAAAAGGAATATTTTCCTTGTATATACGTAGTATCATGGGAAAAAAGGAATATTTTCCTTGTATATACGTAGTATCATGGGAAAAAAGGAATAATTACCTTGTATTTACGTAGCATCATGGGGAAAAAAGGAATATTTCCCTTGTATATACGTAGTATCATGGGAAAAAAGGAATATTTTCCTTGTATATTCAGAGTTCACGGGGAAAAGGTATATTTTCCCCGCAGTGACAAAGATCAACATGTTTTTCGCGAAAGGCAGCAATAAGGATCTGGAAAATTTATGGCCCGTGGCCTAGACTTTGTTCTGGGGTGTAGTCGTCTCCCCTGAACCCTGCTATGGGGTGTAGTCGTCTCCCCTGAACTCTGCTCTGGGATGAAGTCGTCCCCCCTGAACTCTGCTCTGGGGTGTAGTCGTCTCCCCTGAACCCTGCTCTGGGGTGTAGTCGTCTCCCCTGAACCCTGCTCTGGGGTGTAGTCGTCTCCCCTGAACTCTGCTCTGGGGTGTAGTCGTCTATCCTGAACCCTGCTCTGGGATGTAGTCGTCTCCCCTGAACTCTGCTCTGGGGTGTAGTCGTCTCCCCTGAACTCTGCTCTGGGGTGTAGTCGTCTCCCCTGAACTCTGCTCTGGGATGTAGTCGTCTCCCCTGAACTCTGCTCTGGGGTGTAGTCGTCCCCCCTGAACTCTGCTTTTAGAGTGTAGTCATCCTCCAGTACATCTCTCTAGGGTGTACTCATCCCCCACTACATCTCTCCGGGGTGTAGTCATCCCCCACTACATCTCTCTGGGGTGTAGTCAACCTCCAGTACATCTCTGGGGTGTAGTCATCCCCCACTACATCTTTCTCGGGTGTAGTCATCCCCTAGTACATCTCTAGGGTGTAGTCATCCCCCACTACATCTCTCTGGGGTGTAGTCAACCTCCAGTACATCTCTGGGGTGTAGTCATCCCCCAGTACATCTCTCTGGGGTGTAGTCATCCCCAGTACATCTCTCTGGGGTGTAGTCATCCTCCAGTACATCTCTCTGGGGTGTGGTCATCTCCAGTACATCTCTCTGGGGTGTAGTCAACCTCCAGTACATCTCTGGGGTGTAGTCATCCCCCAGTACATTTCTCTGGGGTGTAGTCATCCTCCAGTACATTTCTCTGGGGTGAAGTTGTCCTCCAGTACATCTCTGGGGTGTAGTCATCCTCCAGTACATCTCTCTGGGGTGAAGTCGTCTTCTTGTACATCTCTCTGGGGTGTAGTCATCCTTCATTACGTCTCTGTGGGGTGTAGTCGTCCCCCAGTACATCTCTCTGGGGTGTAGTCATCCTCCAGTACATCTCTCTGTGGTGAAGTCGTCTTCTTGTACATCTCTCTGGGGTGTAGTCGTCCCTCAGATACAGCTTTCAGGTGCAGTTGTCCCCAACACACCGTCGTTGTCGTGAGTCGTACCGTCGTACTCAAGGGGCCGAACTGTTACGCACGACCCTGCAGATCAAGAGTCGTACCGTCGCCCTCTACGCCAAGGGTCGTACCGTCTTTACCCAACGGTCGCACCGGTATTTTCCGTCGCTCCCAGGCGTCGTACGGGCGTGCTGAAGGTTCGCCCCGTCGTGGTCGTGGAGGTCGTACAGTCAAGCTCTAAGAGGGTCGTAGCGTCGTCATCAAGGATCGTGCGACCCGTCGTACGCAAGGGTCGTGTCATGGTGGTGGGCAGGAGGAGCACAAGGGCGAGGCACCAGCTGTCGTGGACCTGCCAGACCTGACAGACATTATTACTCACCTGAAGAGAAAGGTCTCATTACTGTCACGGTGGCAGTTATTGATGATAAATGATAATGATAACTGACCAAACTGAACCTCATTTACTGTCTATCTGTCTAGTTGTCTATCTGTCTATCTATTTATCTATCTACCTATGTATGCATGTATGAATGTATGTATGTATGCATGTATGTATGTATGTATATATATATCTATATATCTATATCTATTTATCTATCTATATATCTACTTATGTATGTATGTATGTATGTATGTATGTATGTATGTATGTATGTATGTATGTATGTATCTATATATATATATATATATATATATATATATATATATATATATATATATATATATATATATATATATATATATATATATTACCTCACCTTTCTGTTGCAGGATCTTCTGTATCATGTCTCTCACGGGCCATCACTCATCACCATACCTACACGCTGTCCACTCTACATCCGTCGTAGACTCATCATCAATGATTGAACAACGTAAACCTGAATTCAGGATGATCAATGATTACCGATGTTGTCCACAATGGTTGGGGATCAGGGTCTTGGACGAGTTGCGACGGTCTTGACATCTGGTGTGGTGTCGAACTGCAACTCGGGGACGGGGGATCTTCTTCT
>NC_092243.1:9750983-9768483 GCF_036320965.1 Panulirus ornatus | reverse complement strand
CGCGTACATACACACGCACGCGTACATGGGAGCAGAAGGCGCGCGTCTGCCGAAAGAAGAGGACGAGTCCTTCAGTGAATGAGTTCGACTCCTCCTTCGTCAGTACCCACCTACCCTTCACAGACCTGTCATCTACCAGAGTAGATAATAACTAACTCACACACACACACACACACACACACACACACACACACACACACACACACACACACACACACACACACACACACACACACACACACACACACACATTTACGTGGGAGTGAAGTCCCTCCTCTTCAATTCGCTGAGACAGGGAACCTAAAGAACTTTGAACTCCCATCGTCTGGTCAGTGAACCCTCAATAAACCCGTGATGGCCAGGGTAAATCCATTACCATTATAGACGCTTTATGAGCCAGCGCGCGCCCTCAGTGGATATATATACACCCACCCACCCACTCACCCCCGACTGACTTCAGCGCTTGTGCTGGGCTACTGAAATCCACCAGCAGGTTGTTGTTGTGGGGGCAGAAGGAGGAGGAAGGAGGAGGGAGGAGGAGTAGTATGGTGGGGCACGTCCCTCCCACACTGTCTGTCCAGAGCGTCGTAAGAAAAGAGAACATCTTCCTGGAACATTGTGGCGACGGGTCAGGTCCCTACGTAGCATGAGGTTTTTTTTTTGCTATTGGTGAAATGACGCCACGTCATGAAGCCACCCCACCAATCGAACGACGCCACGTAATGAATCACCCCCCCCACCCCTCACCACTCAAAGGACGTTATACGTCATGAACCACCTCACCAATCGGAGGGTGCCATGTGATGAACCAGCCTACCAATCCACCGCCGTTATGTAATGAACCGAGCCACCAACAATCCAACGACGCCACGTCATGATCCAGCCCACCAATCAAACTTCGCCACGTAATGAACCCATCCACCAATCAGAGTCTTCCGATGATCACCCCCCTTGAAGAACCAGGTCACGGGACACGTCTCCCGGGATACCCCGTCTCCTTAATCCAGGTCACGGGACGGGCTCCCAGCTCCTCAGTCTCCTTAATCCAGGTCACGGGACGTGCCACGACTCCCCCGTCTCCTTAATCCAGGTCACGGGACGTGCCACGGCTCCCCCGTCAACTTAATCCAGGTCACGGGACGGGCTCCCGGCTCCCCCGTCTCCTTAATCCAGGTCACGGGACGTGCCACGACTCCCCCATCTCCTTGATCCAGGTCACGGGACGTGCCACGGCTCCCCGTCTCCTTAATCCAGGTCACGGGACGTGCCACGAGTCCCCCGTCTCCTTAATCCAGGTCACGGGACGGGCCACGGCTCCCCCCGTCTCCTTCACCCGCCTCCACACAGCCCATCGAGACCGCCATTCCGACATTAACGACCCAAACTTAACCCACACTGCCTCTATGACTGGAAATATGACCTCTGTACACACACACACACCAGGTGCCGTTATGAACCAACCCTCCCTCTTCCCCTCGCTCCAGCAGGTGAGGGGAAACGGTGCCCATGGGGTTAGTGGGGTGGATGGGTGGGGCGGTGAGGATGGTGTTAGGGGGGGTAGGGGGGTGGGAGTGTCCTATACAGACGTTGCAGGGGGGGGGGTAGGGGAGGGAGGGGGGGGAGGAACGGCCAGACAGACATGACCCCGCTGGTCAAGGGGTGGGGAGGTGGGGGGGGGGGGGGGATCACCATCACGTTCATGGTCTGTGGTCTTCAATGAATCGTATACGCCTCTTACCACACCAGAGAGCTCTAGGTGTGCATCCGGGCCTCAGGTGATTGTGGTATCTATTTATCTATCTATCTATCTATCCATCTGTTTATCTATCTATCTCTATCTATGTATGTATCTAATCTGTTTATCTATCTTTCTGTTTATGTATCTATTTATCTGTTAATCTATATCTATCCATTGATCTATCTATCTATCTATCAAAATATATATATATATATATATATATATATATATATATATATATATATATATATATATATATATATATATATATATATATTTACTTCCAAGTATTTGATATTTACAATTTTGATATTTACAATAGATACGATTGATCAAAGTATCTCTTTTTCGCTTCGTCTCTTGAGACATAAACACAGCAAAGCTCTACCTCCCTTCCCACACTCCTTGCCCACCCACCCTCCCTTTCCTCTACCTGGCCTCGACTGTGGCGGTAGCTGGCTGTCAGTTCCAATAATTACTTATTACCAGGACCCCCCCCCCAAGTTCACAAAGCTGGTGGGGGCTTCAGCCGAAGGCAAATGGCATATCATTATCAACCCTGAGATCTCCCAAGGTCGTGAGTTGGCAACAGTGCAACTCTCTCGTATAAATTTTAAACATTTTTCGTTTTAAATTTTTCTTTTCTTTTTCATGAAGATTTTATATATATATATATATATATATATATATATATATATATATATATATATATATATATATATATATATATATATATATATATATGTTGCAAGAGCAAATTCTGTTCGAAAAATTTGAAAATTTACATTCAATCAGTGAAGTAATTTGCCATCATATCGTCTGAGGTATTCAGGTCAGGTTTGGCCGCCACGAGTGACACCAGCTCGTGTAAGTAGCCGGGTCCTTCCTGGTAATGGTAGGGTGGCCACTGTGTCTGGCGTCCACAGTCTGGTGCAATGTATAATGTTGCCTGCAGGATTTTGCAAGACCAAAAGGGGTGTGTGTGTGTGTGTGTGTGTGTGTGTGTGTGTGTTGGGGGGGGGAGGTGTGGTGGTGGCAGGGAGGAGAGAGAGAGAGAGAGAGAGAGAGAGAGAGAGAGAGAGAGAGAGAGAGAGAGAGAGAGAGAGAGAGAGACTCGCACACGAACATCAAATTAAGTTGAGGTTCGCTGTATCTTTTTCAGCATTTAACCTTCACCATAGTGACGGCGGATGGGAGAGAGAGAGAGAGAGAGAGAGAGAGAGAGAGAGAGAGAGAGAGAGAGAGAGAGAGAGAGAGAGATAGGGGGGTGATGGATCCTCATTCCCCTTTCCAGGTCTTCTTCACCTGAAGACAGACACTGAAAGTTCCACATTTTATGTCTCTCGCTATGTCTGCTCCTCTTCGCGAAGCCCTCTGTCCTCTTCTCACACACACACGCACACACACAACTTCCCTCTCATGACGGGTGTGGGTAGGTACAGTGAGGGAACGACACACACACACACACACACACACACACACACACACACACACTGCCATGGGGAACGACTCTCCAGGGGCGCGTCAGGAAGGTCATGAGTGGTGGACAATTTTGCCGTTAAAGAATCTTTGTTCACCGAGTCAAAGACTCGTTGTAGGCCTAACTACCTACTCCCCGTCGCGGACCCAACCCATCTACCTAACCCTGTTGCAGACCAACCTACCTACCTCCGTTGCAGACCCACACACCTACCTAACCCTATCGCAGACCCACCCACAAACCTACCCTTGTCGCAGACCCACACACCTACCTACCCACCCTGTCGCTGACCCACCCACCTACCCACCCTATCGTAGACCCACCCACCCATCTACCCATCCTGTCGCAGACCCACCCACCCACCCACCCGCCCACAACCCTCAGCTCCTGAGACACAAGAGTCCAATGCAGCATTTCATGCGCCACACATTTCAGGAAGATATCTCGCACCAAATTTACTCCGGGACGCATCAGGTCCCCTGTGACCTAATATGAAATCTTCCTCGACGTTGTTCAAATAAACTTATAAAAGAAGATTTTTCCCCCACCAGCAAGGACCAAGGTGTCTGGCTGGCACTAGGAAATTCAGCCGTGGACACAAACACCTCCTCCCTCAGGGAGTCCCAGGATGGGACTCTGATCCCAGAATGAGTAAAGAATGATTACATTATTCTCTTCCTCTTCCCTCTCGTGTTTGTTTTTTCCCACCCTTTTTCCAATAATGATTTCTTGTTTTGTTGACCTTCAGGTATCAGGCCTGTAAGGACATGGGGAACTCTGGTTGATATATTTCTTAATGCTCATAGATGGGTATGTGGTATACCTACGTCCTCTCTGTCATTTACCCAACACCTATTGTGTAGACACTTTGTATGTTGTCTTAACCTTTCGTCTATTGTATCTACCCTCCGTCTCTTGTATCTACCCTTCGTCTCTTGTATCTACCCTTCGTCTCTTGTATCTACCCTTCGTCTCTTGTATCTCCCCTCCGTCTCTTGTATCTACCCTCCGTCTCTTGTATCTACCCCCCGTCTCTTGTATCTACCCTTCGTCTATTGTATCTACCCTTCATCTCTTGTATCTACCCTCCGTCTCTTGTATCTCCCCTTCGTCTCTTGTATCTACCCTCCGTCTCTTGTATCTCCCATCCGTCTCTTGTATCTACCCTCCGTCTCTTGTATCTACCCCCCGTCTCTTGTATCTACCCTTCGTCTATTGTATCTACCCTTCATCTCTTGTATCTACCCTCCGTCTCTTGTATCTCCCCTTCGTCTCTTGTATCTACCCTCCGTCTCTTGTATCTACCCTCCGTCTCTTGTATCTACCCTTCGTCTATTGTATTCACTCTCCATCCACACCTCTTAGGTTCCATTAATCTTGCCTTGCGTTATATTTTTCACTCTTTCTCTCCCCTGACCTCTCCATGTTCTCTTACATTCACTCGTTTTCCAGATTTCTGTCTCTCACTCCTATATATAGATATCTCTCTCCACGAAAGATATATTTCAACGAGGGTGTATCATCATCATCAGTCAACGAAAGATATAATGTCACTTAGATACCTTTCATTCCAAAGGAGTCCTTGTCTTATCTGCTACTGATTGTGGCGCAGCCTCGAAGCGGTAAGAGCCCCTTGAAAGATGTCTTGGTGTTGATAAAAAATTAGGTCATTTATTAGAGAGCATCTTGGTTAATGACCATTAAGTAATGGAAGCGTGAGGTGTGTGGTAATAAATAGTGTGTGGTTGAGAGAGCAGAGGAGGGTGTGTTGAAATGGTTTAGTCACATGGAGAGAATGAGTGAGGAAAGATTGATCAAGAGGATATATGTGTCGGAGGTGGAGGGAACGAGGAGAAGCGGGAGATCAAATTGGAGGTGGAAAGATGGAGTGAAAAAAGATTTCGAGTGATCGGGGCCTGAACATGCAGGAGGGTGAAAGACAGGCAAGGGATAGAGTGAATTGGAACGATATGGTATACCAGGGTCGACGTGCTTTCAATGGACTGAACCAGGGCATGTGAAGCCTGTGGGGACTGGATGTGTACTTTGAGCTGTGGTCTCAGTGCATTACACATGACAGCGAGAGAATGTGTGCGAGCGAATGTGACCTTTCTTCGCCCGTTGATGGCACTCCCTCGCTAAAGCAAGAAATGGCGATCACATACGTGTGTGTGTGTGTGTGTGTGTGTGTGTGTGTGTGTGTGTGTGTGTGTGTCCCCTGTGCCGTCGCAGCTAACAAAGAAATTAGGAAACCATTCGCTGAACTTATATAGTTACGGTTCGTCCAACCAACCACAAGGCCACTCACCAAACTGGCCTTCACATCATACACAACCCAGGGGTGCAGGGAGGGTGGGAATGTATATCGACCAGCCATGAAATTCCAACTAGTGCTGATGTGTCGTTACGGATATATATATATATATATATATATATATATATATATATATATATATATATATATATATATATATATATATATTTTTCCCCTCCTCTCTCCCCCCCCCCCTTTTTTTTTCTTTTATTACCTTTGGGTTCTGTTCCACGTCGATTTTTGATCACAAAAGCGATGTAATCCGGGTTCAAAAAAAAAAAGCAAGAGGTTTTTTTTATGTGATATTCGGCGGGAACAAAAATCATGGGAAAGAAGCATATGTGTTTGGCCGCTCATGTGCGACCATATGCCCGATGGTTTTTGTAATGTTATACGTATGTCTGAATCTATTTTTTTTTTCTTTTTTTTTTTTTGAGGGAGCATTGCCAAGCGTCGCATCCATCCAGCTGTTTTGACTTCAAACCTTCGACAGTTTAAAGGCAGCTGTTTAACTAAAACCTTCGACAGTTTAATGGCAACTGTTGTCCTTAAATCCTCGTTAATCATATATATATATATATATATATATATATATATATATATATATATATATATATATATATATATAAATTCCTATGAGTCCACGGGGAAATGAAACACTGTAAGTTCCCAAGTGCACTTTCGTGTAATAATCACATCATCAGGGGAGATACAAGAAAGAAATATAACAGTCACTTGATATCCAACGAAGAGACGTAGCTAGGACGCCATATATATATATATATATATATATATATATATATATATATATATATATATATATATCGATAGAGAGAGAGAGAGAGAGAGAGAGAGAGAGAGAGAGAGAGAGAGAGAGAGAGAGAGAGAGAGAGAGAGAGAGAGAGAGAGTCACGGAAGAAATTGCCGTACCCCGCCTAATATGTTTCCAGTAGTATTCAGATGGGGATCCTACAATAGAGAATCAGATGCCACGATAGTTGGAATCTCACCGTAAAGTTGATCCCGTTCTGAGAATCCTTGTGCTCCCGGCCAGGATTTTTGACGTTGCTTCATCATTCGCTGTATTCATGCTAATTTCTTATCGTACGAATTGCTCGAAATTCATGAGAAAGATTCCGCTCAACTTTTAGCCTTTCTGAAACGTTTTTATAAACGCATCATCAAGGTTTCGTTCAATATATATATATATATATATATATATATATATATATATATATATATATATATATATATATATATATATACATATATATATATATATATATATATATATATATATATATATATATATATATATATATATATATATATATATATATATATATTTCATACATATTCGCCTTATCCTGCATTAGCAAAGTAGCGTTAAGAAAAGAGGAGTGAGCCTTAGAGGGTATATCCTCACTTGGCCCACCTCTCCATTCCCTTCTTTTGGAAAATCATAAACGAGAGGGGAGGATTTCCAGCCCCTCGCTCCCTCCCTTTTTAGTCGCCTTCTACGACACGCATGGAATAAGTGGGAAGTATTCTTTCTTCCATATATATATATATATATATATATATATATATATATATATATATATATATATATATATATATACACGTAAACGCCCATACACGCACCTATATATACATATACATTTCAATGTATACATACATATACATACACAGACATATACAGATATACACATGTAGGTATTCATACTTGCTGCCTTCATCCATTCCCGTCGCTACCCCGCCACACATGAGATAGCATTCCCTCCCCTCCCTCCAGCGAGGTAGCGAAAGAACCGATAAAAAGAAATAATGTGTCACGAGCAAGAAAAATACGGGGATGTTTTTGTGTGTGTGTGTGGGGGGGGGGGAAACGTGGAGGGGGGAGAGAAGAGAGAGAGAGAGAGAGAGAGAGAGAGAGAGAGAGAGAGAGAGAGAGAGAGTAGGATAGAAAAAAAAATATATATATTGCCCTTTTTTTTTTCCCCTCCCGATGTACAGTTCGTAAATACCCTTCACGTGGGAGGCACATCCTTTTCCGATTCAACGAATAGTTCTGTAATATTTGTGAGTGCTTATACACACACACACACACACACACACACACACACAGATGTGAAAAGAATGAAGCGTACTCTTTCTCTCGGTCCTACAACAGCACTGTAACGTACTGTAACAGTTGTGGAGTACAGGAACACTGTAACAGATGTCATGTGACGCCCAGAAGCCGCGCCCCCCCCCCCTTCCCCCCAGGGTAACGCAATCTTCGAAAGGCGTTGCCACGAACGTAAGGAGAAACCGTCGACTGTCGCTGCGTTCGTGAGTCGTGAGGAATATTCGTGTGTATCTCACCCCGTGATGGAGGAGGAATATTGGCGTATCTGTTCCCCTATTTTGAGGGATGTCGTCCGCTTGATCGCCAAGGTACGACCCCCATGAGAGAGAGAGAGAGAGAGAGAGAGAGAGAGAGAGAGAGAGAGAGATAGGGAGAGAGAGAGAGAGGCGGTACGACCCTTGAGTACGACATCAGCTCGGCCTTTGACTACAGCCTTGAAGGGGGTCACAATGAAGGCTATACTTTCGTGCCCAAGGGTAGTACCGTCGTGCTAAAGGGTCGTGGGGGGGGTCATGTCCAAGCATTCGTGCTCAAGTGGTCGTCCCGTTGTCGTCAAGGATCGTACTGTCGTGCTCAGTCGTGCTTAAATGGTCGTGCCGTCGTGCTTAAAGGGGTCGTGCCGTTGTAACCTAGGATCGTACCGTCGTGCCCACGGGATCGTATTCGTCGTGTTCATGGGGTCGTACCGTCGTGCTCACGGAGTCGTACCGTCGTGCTCACGGGGTCGCTCCGTCGTGCTCATGGGGTCGTACCGTCGTGCTCGCGGGGTCGTACCGTCGTGCTCACGGGGTCGTACCGTCGTGCTCACGGGGTCGTACCGTCGTGCTCACGGGGTCGTACCGTCGTGCTCACGGGGTCGTACCGTCGTGCTCATAGGGTCGTACCATCTTACCGGTGAATATCAACAGGGAATTAAAAAACAGACCATCATAGCAGATAGACGGACGCAATACCTAGGCTGTGGCAACATAGCGACACCATAGCGACAACAAAGCAACAACATAGCGACAACATAGCGAAAACATAGCGACAACATAGCAACAACATAGCGACGACATAGCGACACCATAGCGACGACAACATAGCAACAACATAGCGACAACATAGCGACACCATAGCGACGACATCATAGCGACACCATAGCAACAACATAGCGACAACGTAGCGACGACAACATAGCGACACCATAGCAACAACATAGCGACACCATAGCGACGACAACATAGCGACACCATAGCAACAACATAGCGACAACATAGCGACACCATAGCGACGACAACATAGCGACACCATAGCAACAACATAGCGACAACATAGCGACACCATAACGACGACAACATAGCGACGACAACATAGCGACACCATAGCGACGACATAGCGACACCATAGCGACGACAACATAGCGACACCATAGCAACAACATAGCGACAACATAGTGACACCATAGCAACAACATAGCGACAACATAGCGACACCATAGCAACAACATAGCGACAACATAGCAACACCATAGCGAAACCATAGCGAAAACATAGCGACGACAACAACATAGCGACAACATAGCGACAACATAGCAACAACATAGCGACAACATAGCAACAACATAGCAACAACATAGCGACGACAACATAGCAACAACATAGCGACAACATAGCAGCGTACAAACATAGCCAGAAAGGCGGCTGCGATGTTGATCAACAACTTACCCAGCCTTCGGCGAAAAACCAGACTTGAATTACGGTCGAAAATCTTCGATGCCGCGAGCTAAAGTGGGTCTTTCAGTTGTAATGTGGGAGAGAGAGAGGCGGGGGGGAAAAAAATATATATGGTCCTCCGCCGTACTTTATGAACGCCGGGATCACTGGGGCGAAGACCGTGCCATGCAACTTGGGGTGTGCCATGAGGAATGAGGAGTACGA
The DNA here is from genome assembly GCF_036320965.1 of Panulirus ornatus. Lineage (NCBI taxonomy): Eukaryota > Metazoa > Arthropoda > Malacostraca > Decapoda > Palinuridae > Panulirus > Panulirus ornatus. The sequence continues at coordinate 9,758,901 of NC_092243.1, read as the reverse complement.
GTCGGTGAGGAGGGGGGGGTTAAGTCTCTCTCTCTCTCTCTCTCTCTCTCTCTCTCTCTCTCTCTCTCTCTCTCTCTCTCTCTCTCTCTCTCTCTCTTTGCCTTTTGAAATGGTTATGAGTACAGGAAAAATATGAGATATGGGGAAGACGAAAAAAAAGAGAAAGGAGAGAGAGAGAGAGAGAGAGAGAGAGAGAGAGAGAGAGAGAGAGAGAGAGAGAGAGAGAGAGAGAGAGAGAGAGGTTTCATAGCTCTGCTGGAGGTCCTGGTTGGCTGTGACCATTTGTAGGTATGATGATGGTAGATGTGTGTGTGTGTGTGTGTGTGTGTGTGTGTGTGTGTGTGTGTGTGTGTGTGTGTGTGTGTGTGTGTGTGTGTGTGTGTGTACACAGATACAGATATAACATCCGGGGCCTCGTGTTGCTATGGGTATGGCCATGATAGAGTGACAAACGACCACACAAACAAAATTCCTTCTTATTTTTCTTCCCCCTCCCTCAACTCCTCTTCAAGTCTTCTCCTGTTCCTCATTGGGTCTTCTTGCTAACCATCGACACCCCCACACCCCCATCCCATTCACCCACGCACACTTAAGTTTCCACCTTTCCTTAGACCAGGTGTTCCAGAACGTCAGTCCAATTTGCAGCCCACAGTTCAATAAGCTGTTCATCATCATCATCATCATCATTCCCACTAGGTACCCCTTGCTTCCTTATTGTACCCTCGACTGCCACATCACCCAGTCTTGCGTTCAAGTCTCCCATTACTTTATGGTGTTGTGGTAAGCGTTACTGACCATGCGTCAGCAGGAGGACCAGCCTGGTGTCGGGGCTGTACGGGTTCGAATCCTAGACAGACCAGTCGGCCCTTATCCCAACCCAAGTGTTGATATTCCCCTTTAAGCCGGTCGATAAATGATGGTGAAATGGAGTGGTTTAGGGTAAAGACATGGTCCATATATACAAGGTTAAGAGACGGGGCAACGCGAGTGTAAAACTCTCCCTCCGTAACACACACAGACACACACACACACACACACACACACACACACACACACACACACACACACACACACACACACTCGCTGATTTCAATCGGACAGAGAACCGTCTCAAACAAAGTCTCCACCAGATCCCCTTGAATTTCCACAGATAAAGTCGTGTCTCACCACAGTAACGGTATAAGTGCTTCGGATCGTCCTTGAGGATCGCACTCAAGTATTATCCTTCCCCCCCCACATCATGATTAGGTGTAGCTGCTCGAGCCAGCCAATCATCACGAACTGTAAGCCTTCGGGGTGAACCACAACAGGACATTCTAAGACCCGAATACAACTGAGCTCGATGTCTCCTCTGGGTCGCACACCAGCTGGCCCTCCGTAGCAAATCATGCTCCCATTGTGTATACCGGTCCTCCATGCTTTGATCAACACCGGGACGAGCAGGGAGGGGTTAAGGTGAGGGGACCCCAGCCTTCACACACTGGCTATGAGGGGTGGGAGGCGGGGGAGACAGCGTGGCTCAGTGAGGGAAGGGGGTGCTAAACACTGTGGTAGGGACTGCTGCTGTGTGTGTTGGGGGGTGAGTGAGGAGGAGAAGTAGTACCACCGTCAGGTTAGCGTGACACAGAGGGCACACAGTAGAGGAAATCTATAGCGTCGCCAACCTTCCTCGGCTGTCGTGAGTGGTGGCGCTGCGCCTTCAAACACAACACTGCGCTCCACAAACCTTATCGAGCGTTCAAGAAGGATCCCGTGTGTGTGTGTGTGTGTGTGTGTGTGTGTGTGTGTGTGTGTGTGTGTGTGAGGCCACTGCTGAAATATACTGACGTCACACATCATATATAAACTGTACATTTATCTAAATCGCCTTGATGTACACCACTGGCCACTGGACTCTTTAACAGTCACGTAACACCACAGAACATGGGAGTACATGGGAGAGGCAGGTAACAGAAGACCTGTTGTCGTAGAAGAGAAAGCCAGGTAACAGAAGACCTGTTGTCGTAGATGAGTAAGCCAGGTAACAGAAGACCTGTTGTCGTAGATGGGAAAGCCAGGTAACAGAAGACCTGTTGTCGTAGATGGGAAAGCCAGGTAACAGAAGACCTGTTGTCGTAGACGAGAAAGCCAGGTAACAGAAGACCTGTTAGTCGTAGACGAGAAAGCCAGGTAACAGAAGACCTGATGGTGCATGACGACACCAGCTGCTGTAGGAACGCAACGGCATTCCTAACTCCTATACTACATAGATGGAGACCGAAGAAGAGGGCATGAGGTTCCTGAATATAGATGGAGGCAAGTTGAACTCACCTTCGTCCATCTCCCCATCACAGCAGCAGTGATAGGTAGTAACGAAAGAGGACCACGCCACAGGTTCGACTCCCGGGCGTGGTCGTCGGCCCACACCCGTCAGACCTTCCCTTCGCCTGTGGCTCGTCTCATCACCGACGGGCTGGAGTGGAGAGGGAGGGAAGAGGGAGGGAAGAGAGGCACTCGGGCTAACAATCGACTAACGTCTCTCCTAGCCGGTCTGCGACGGAAAGAGATCGACAAGTGTTTGCTACTCGGGGAACTGAATCAAGGTCTCCTCTCTCTCTCTCTCTCTCTCTCTCTCTCTCTCTCTCTCTCTCTCTCTCTCTCTCTCTCTCTCTCTCTCTCTCTCTCTCTCTCTCTCAGGGTTCAAGGGCCGCAGGACGGGTGTGTGTGTGTGGGTGTGGGAGGGAGGTGGTTGAGGCGACACAGGCGTCGCAGAAGAAGAATGCACTGGAGGACATGAGACAGGCCAGTGGGAGGTGAGGAGGGAGGGGGAGATAAGAGATAAGAAAGAGATAGGACTGAGAGAGAGATAAGAGATAGGACTGCGGGGTAGAAGGAAGATAAAAAAAAAAAAACGATGAGAGGAGAAGGTGGAACACAAGAGAGCCACTCGTATTCTGTCGACCGTCATCACATTACTGTAATTCTATGCAAGTTACAGGATTGCGTAAGTCTACGAGTTGTCGCCTCGATGTTTTACGGACAGATGACAGAGATATGGAACCAGTGCGCCTTCTCTTATCTGTCTTGCTCATGGACTCTTAAAGTGATCGCGCCCGCTAAACCCGCACCTCACTTGCGCTAACGATACGACACGCACATACCATTGATTCAGCGACAATCCGGCGCTAAAGTTCATCGTAACTCTACAGCTAAGGACGGTATACTACGTCTGTCTTTGTCGTACGTGGCCTGTTACGTGGTCTGTTAACCGGCAGTGCGGACATGCGATACAGACCCGCTGAGACAGTATACTACGTCTGTCCTTATTGTACGTGACTTGTTAACGTGGTCTGTTAGACGGCAATGTGGACAGGACGTTACATACAGACGTTCCAAGGGCGCCCCGAAGGAGTGAGGGGCGGCGCCCCCCAAACCCGACGGCCGGGACTGGTGGCGTGACGCGTCGCGCGTGAGAATGGCCGGTATACTAAGTCGGTCTTGTGTCCTCCTCCTCCTGTACTATAACCCGGGTCATCACCCACACCACAGTTGGGGAAGGGACGAGGTGAATGATGGGTAGTTAGCGGCAGGGCTGAAGGAGGGAGGGAGGGGTCGTTAAGAGGAGAGAGAGAGAGAGAGAGAGAGAGAGAGGTGAAATGCGTGGACTTAAGAAATGAATGATTCCCCTGAGCTTTGTGGGTCGTCGACGGAGGTGTCTGTGTTGTGTGTGTGTGTGTGTGTGTGTGTGTGTGTGTGTGTGAGTGGGGACTTGGTGGAGTCTCTCTTGCCTGGACTGATCTGTTTTGTTGGTCGGTATCATGAGAGATAAGGGAGTGGAGGAGGAGGAAAGGGAGGAAGGGCGGTGTAGAGAGGGGTATATATATATATATATATATATATATATATATATATATATATATATATATATATAGCGTCTCCCAAGATGGAGGTGAGGTGAAGGGGTGAAGGGGAGGAAAGGGGGAGAGAGGAAAGGGGGGAGGAATGGGGTTAAATGGGGTGTTTGCTCGGCGTCGGGCGATCACACGACTTGAAAATGAGAGAGAGAACAGAGTCAGATGTTCAAGACTTAATTAGGTGGGTGGGTAAAAAAAGAAAAAGGGGAATGATGATGATGATGATGATTCGTACAGGAATATTATATGGCCTAGACTCTCTCTCTCTCTCTCTCTCTCTCTCTCTCTCTCTCTCTCTCTCTCTCTCTCTCTCTGTGAGTGAGTGAGTGAGAGTGTGAGTGAGTGAGAGACCGCCATCGCTCTCATCTTGATTTCGATGTTGTGAACCATGGTGCTAGAGGAGGGAGGGGGCGGGGGAATGGTAGGTGTAGGTGTGTAGGTGTGTAGGTGTAGGTGTAGGTGGGGGTGTGTGGCTGGGTTGTTAGGTAGTTGTACACGGTGTATTGCCGAGTTCTCATTTGCTAATGTTCCCTCACGACGGACGAGACCTCCCGCGCGAGTGCTGTGGGACCGCCCAGAAGAAAGGACCCCCCCGCTTCACAAGGAGGGGAAAAAAAAGGGGATTTATCGACACACCCACGCCAGCCAGTGTCTGCCGGAGCTACACAGACAGACAGACAGACAGAGGGTCGGGCACAGACACACAGACAGACAGAGGGTCAGGCACAGACAGAGGGTCGGGCACAACAGACAGACAGACAGAGGGTCGGGCACAGACAGACAGACAGACAGAGGGTCGGGCACAACAGACAGACAGACAGAGGGTCGGGCACAGACAGACAGACAGACAGAGGGTCGGGCACAACAGACAGACAGACAGACAGAGGGTCGGGCACAGACAGAGGGTCGGGCACAACAGACAGACAGACAGAGGGTCGGGCACAACAGACAGACAGAGGGTCGGGCACAGACAGACGGACAGACAGACAGAGGGTTGGGCACAGACACACAGACAGACAGAGGGTCGGGCACAGACAGAGGGTCGGGCACAACAGACAGACAGACAGAGGGTCGGGCACAACAGACAGACAGACAGACAGAGGGTCGGGCGGTGTGTCGTTCATCGTAGACTAAACGCCCAGCTTTCATCTCGGTTTACCACGCGAATCGCTTCCCTGCTCCTCCCTCGTTGACCTGATGATGATGATCCATGTCATGCGTTTAATGTCTCTTCTGGGAAAGTTGGGAATATCATTACAATGGTAAGTTGCTGTTTGAGTGACATGGCGGTGATATTCAAATGACGTGACAGCGGCATTTAAATGAGGTGAGAGTGGTTTAAATGACATGTCAGTGATATTTAAATGACATGATAATATTTAAATGACATGGCAGTAATATTTAAATGACATGACAGTAATATTTAAGTGACATGACAGTAATATTTAAACGACATGACAGTGATATTTAAATGGCATGACAATTATATTTAAACGACATGACAGTGATATTCAAATGACATGACAATTATATTCAAATGACATGACAATGATGTTCAAATGACATGACATGACAGTTATGTTTAAACGACATGACAGTGATATTCAAATGACATGACAATTATATTCAAATGACATGACAATGATGTTCAAATGACATGACATGACAGTTATATTTAAACGACATGACAGTGATATCTAAACATGACAGTGATATTTAAATGACATGACAATTACAATTTAAATGACATGACAATGATGTTCAAATGACTTGACTCTGATATTGAAATGACTTGACAGTGATATATAAATGACATGGCACTGACATCTAAAAGACGTGACAGTGATATTTGAATGACATGACAATGACGTGACAGTTTGCCTCTGTCATTCAATGACAGTGACATTTTGGTTTGATTTTTTCCCTCAGCAGTGATGATAGCGTCACTGTTATCTTGGGACCACATCTTAATCGTTATCAGGTTATCAGTAAAACCATGAGCGATAGATTTAATCTCAACTTTATGGACCAAGTACGATTTTCTGGCATAGGCTCGCACATACCTCAAGGGTATCGCTGACAGGTGTTTTGGCTATCGTTGAGAGGTTCATGGCTATCGCTCACAGGTCCCTGGCTATCGCTCACAGGTCCCTGGCTATCGCTCACAGGTCCTTGGCTATCGCTGAATGTCCCTGGCTATCGCTCACAGGTCCCTGGCTATCGCTCACAGGTCCCTGGCTATCGCTCACTGGTCCCTGGCTATCGCTCACAGGTCCCTGACTATCGCTGACAGGTCCCTGGCTATCGCTCACAGGTCCCTGGTTATCGCTGAATGTCCCTGGCTATCGCTCACAGGTCTCTGGCTATCGCTGAATGTCCCTGGCTATCGCTCACAGGTCCCTGGCTATCGCTCACAGGTCCCTGGCTATCGCTCACAGATCCCTGGCTATCGCTGAATGTCCCTGGCTATCGCTCACTGGTCCCTGGCTATCGCTCACAGGTCCCTGGCTATCGCTCACAGATCCCTGGCTATCGCTGAATGTCCCTGGCTATCGCTCACAGGTCCCTGGCTATCGCTGAATGTCCCTGGCTATCGCTCACAGGTCCCTGGCTATCGCTGAATGTCCCTGGCTATCGCTCACAGGTCCATTCCACTTGGGAATATCATACGTGGCCAAGAGAGACAGATGTCTGCAGTCGTGAGGAGGTACCTTATGTGTCGTGATCCCGCGCGGGACCGATATCCAACCAGATTTCCGTCGTAATCGGGATCTTATCGATGGACATTATCGGATGGGGGGAGGGCGGGCCGGCCGATCGACACCTACCACGCGACTGGACAGGTTATAGCTATACTTATCCAACACGAACAACGCTTTTCAAGGTTGTTTTTATTGTGTGTGTGTGTGTGTGTGTGTGTGTGTGTGTGTGTGTGTGTGTGTGTGCGCGCGCCCAGCAGTGACCTCATAAGAGCGAGGCCCGGCTTATTGGCAGCGTAGGTCGATGAGCGTAATCGATTAATTACGCGATGAGGCGTCTCACTCTCTCTCTCTCTCTCTCTCTCTCTCTCTCTCTCTCTCCCTCTCCCTCCCCTCCCCCACCTCCCAAGGGAAGCTCCTCCTCCTCTTCCTCCTCCTCCTCCTCCTCCTCCTCCTCCTCCTCCTCCTCTTCCTCCTGGGTTCACCTGCTTCACCTACGATCTCCCACACCATCCGGAGGTTCCCCCCCCCCTACCCCCTCCCCTCCCTGTCTTTCTTTGGGTCAGCATTCTCTCTCTCTCTCTCTCTCTCTCTCTCTCTCTCTCTCTCTCTCTCTCTCTCTCTCTCTCTCTCTCTCTCTCTCTCTCTCTCTCATTCCTACGTCCTTCTTTTGTATGAAATCCTTCCTTAGTCTAGCCTTCTTCTTCTTCTTCTTCTTCTTCTTCTTCTTCTTCTTCTTCTTCTTCTTCTTCTTCTTCTTCTCTCTCTCTCTCTCTCTCTCTCTCCTCTCTCTCTCTCTCTCTCTCTCTCTCTCTCTCTCTCTCTTCTTTTCCTTCCTTAGGGTCATCTTGCTTTCTTAGTTCTCTGTTTCTTATCTAGCTCCGTCCTCTCCTTCAGCAGTTCCTCTTCTCTTTTCAAGGTCTTCTTTCCCCTCTTGTCTAAATGAGTCCCCCTCCTCTTCCCCAGGTCTCCCCTCCCCGTCGTGGGATTTCACCCCCTTCTCTACTTCGCCTTCTATTCCAAAAGTCCTCTCCTCTTCTCTAGGTCTCCTTCTCTTCCAAAAGTCCTCTCCTCTTCTCTAGGTCTCCTTCTCTTCCAAAAGTCCTCTCCTCTTCTGTAGGCCTTCCTCTCTTCCAGATGTCCTCTCCTTTTCTCTAGTTCCCCTCTTATTCCAAAAGTCCTCTCCTCTTCTCTAGGCCTTCCTCTCTTCCAGATGTCCTCTCCTCTTCTCTAGTTCGCCTTCTATTCCAAAAGTCCTTCTCCTCTTCTCTAGGACGCCTTCTCTTCCAGATGTCCTCTCCTCTTTTTTTTTTTAGGTCCCCCTTC
>NC_092243.1:9745983-9748483 GCF_036320965.1 Panulirus ornatus | reverse complement strand
TATATATATATATATATATATATATACTTACAGAACATAACCACGTCAAAACGTAATTGCTTTTCTCCGCTGTATGAGCCGCCCAGCCTATATACACTAGCAGGAAGGCAGAGACTCACACAGCTCAGTTAGCAAACTACAGTTAACGAAGGCTGACGTGTTATATGCAGATATTCAAGACAAGAACACGGTGGCTTTACTGGGAACTCCACCGGAACTGTTGCGTGATGTCGCGAGGTTAATATTATCTCCGACTGATTGATCTGATTTGTGCCCGTAACCCCTGGCAGATCTCTGTCGTGCAACCCCCATGTTCATCATGTGAGCGGTAGCGCAAACAGTGCACCTCACAGCTGGGTTCGATACCTTACCTTACGATTGTTTTGGAGGTCTTCTACCCCTCACAGCTGGGTTCGATACCTTACCTTGCCTTACCTTACGATTGTTTTGGAGGTCTTCTACCCCTCACAGCTGGGTCTAGGACTTTACCTTACCTTACGTATACCTTACGATGGTTTAGAAGGTCTTCTCCCCCAACAACTTAGTGCCTTCATGATACTCCTCTGCTCAATGGAGCTGTTCGAGGCCTCGCTTAGGTCGTAGGTCCACCTAACCACAACGTCCCTGGCTGGTTCGGTACATTGAAAGAGATGAACAAACCCAAAATGTGATTGATATTCGTTTCTCAGTCAACCTGAACTCTAAGACTTAGAGTAATGGAATGACTTTAAGCAAGCCATCATTACACGCAAGAAGGGTGTGTACACCAGGGTTAAAAGAATATGGTAACATTCATTTCTTTGAGTAGAAGATGAGATTTGATTAGATTTTTTGATGAAGATGAGGTCAGATTCATCACAAAAAAATGTCCTTTTTATATCAATCTCTCCAAAAAAAAAAAAAGAAAAAAAATAGACTTGTCCTCGTATGGGGAGTTTGTGAATCTTAGAATCGAAAATGGCAATGGAAACTCTTCCTATCCATTGCCTTACGAGGTTAGAAGAGAAGCGGCTTGGGCTGCGAAGGTTCAGGATCTCACGAGGGAAAGAGAGAGAGAGAGAGAGAGAGAGAGAGAGAGAGAGAGAGAGAGAGAGAGAGAGAGAGAATACGGTGCGGAAAAAAGTTACAAAATAAATTGATCTCTTTTTTTTTTCTATCTATCAATACAGACCGGATTCCATCTTTTGCAGCCATCGCCAGAGTTGATGATATCAACAGATTAGAAAAAAAACAAAAAAATAAGGAAGAAAATTTAGATATTTTCAGTTCGTTTGAGGGAGGGGGTGGGGTCAGGTTCCAACATTTTGTAAAACATTTACGGGGGATGTGGGGTGGTGGGGGATGTATTTTCAAACACAGTAGGTCTTTTCACCCCTACCTTGAGGGAGGGTCGTGTGCCTCTCGCTTGTAAGAAAAATAAAAAATCGCGAGGTATATTTTCAGACAACTGTAATATTTCACATCAGCATGGCAATCACGTCCCTCCCATCTGTAAAACATTTACGAGGAGTATTTTCGTAAATGGATACACACACCGGCCGGTCTCTATGTGTTGTGGGGGGGGGGGGGATTGGAGGTGTTTCGCATGAATTTACAAACACCTTATCGAAGAGAAGAGAGAGAGAGAGAGAGAGAGAGAGAGAGAGAGAGAGAGAGAGAGAGAGAGAGAGAGAGAGAGAGAGCCACCATCTGGTGTCAGAGCCAGACCATTTCAAAAGGATCGTGGTTACCCACACACACACACACACACACACACACACACACACACACACATATGTATACACATTCCTCTCCCGCCACTGTATTTGGGCCAAATACACACACACACACACACACACACACACTCACACACACGCACGTGTATGTGTGTGTTTGTGCGTGCGTGTGTGTGTGTGTGTGTGTGTGTGTGTGTGTGTGTGTGTGTGTGTGTGTGCGCCAGAACACCTTTTGACGGCGGCGTCACACGTCACCTTCTCTTGTGACGGCTGGCCACACCGGCCCACCAACCCACCCACCCACCCACCAACCCACTCCTTTTATGACGAGAACCCCACCTCTCCTCCCCTCCCCCCACCATCCCTCACCCTCTCCCCACCCTCCCCTCACCTTCCCCTCCTCACCCTCTCCCCCCTCCCCCCTCCCCACGTGTCGACTGATCCCCCCTTCCCCACACCACACATTCGCCATGAGCCCCCATGGCGTCCCATGGACACCCTCGCACGTGACCATTGTACTCAGAAACGCACACCCTTCCCCTTCCTTTCCCCTTCCTACCTAACCCACCCCTCCCCTCGTGACAGCCTACATGCACCACCGAACCGAAAAAAATGTTCAGCCTGGGTCGTCACACACCCCGCGCGGGCGTGACGGGCTGTGTGTGTGTGTCACACACCCCGCGCGGGCGTGACGGGCTCTGTGTGTGTATGGCGGGGGTGTGTGTGTGTGTGTCCCGTGCATTTCGGGCCCGCGAGATCGTCCACCCCTCCGACGTGAGGTCGGG